>NC_086449.1:426078859-426401047 GCF_028390025.1 Pseudophryne corroboree | reverse complement strand
TCTGCACCACCAAATTCAAGGTATGTGCAAAACATGGGACGTGCTGGAATTTGCCCAGATTTAATGCGCACACAATATTGCTGGCGTTGTCCGATGCCACAAATCCACAGGAGAGTCCAATTGGGGTAAGCCATTCCGCGATGATCTTCCTCAGTTGCCGTAAGAGGTTTTCAGCTGTGTGCGTATTCTGGAAACCGGTGATACAAAGCGTAGCCTGCCTAGGAAAGAGTTGGCGTTTGCGAGATGCTGCTACTGGTGCCGCCGCTGCTGTTCTTGCGGCGGGAGTCCATACATCTACCCAGTGGGCTGTCACAGTCATATAGTCCTGACCCTGCCCTGCTCCACTTGTCCACATGTCCGTGGTTAAGTGGACATTGGGTACAGCTGCATTTTTTAGGACACTGGTGACTCTTTTTTCTGAGGTCTGTGTACATTTTCGGTATCGCCTGCCTAGAGAAATGGAACCTAGATGGTATTTGGTACCGGGGACACAGTACCTCCAACAAGTCTCTAGTTGGCTCTGCAGTAATGATGGATACCGGAACCACGTTTCTCACCACCCAGGATGCCAAGGCCTCAGTTATCCGCTTTGCAGCAGGATGACTGCTGTGATATTTCATCTTCCTCGCAAAGGACTGTTGGACAGTCAATTGCTTGGTGGAAGTAGTAAAAGTGGGCTTACGAGTACGACTTCCCCTCTGGGATGACCATCGACTCCCAGCAGCAACAACAGCAGCCCCAGCAGCAGTAGGCGTTACACGCAAGGATGCATTGGAGGAATCCCAGGCAGGAGAGGACTCGTCAGAATTGCCAGTGACATGGCCTGCAGGACTATTGGCATTCCTGGGGAAGGAGGAAATTGACACTGAGGGAGTTGGTGGGGTGGTTTGCGTGAGCTTGGTTACAAGAGGAAGGGATTTACTGGTCAGTGGACTGCTTCCGCTGTCGCCCAAAGTTTTTGAACTTGTCACTGACTTATTATGAATGCGCTGCAGGTGACGTATAAGGGAGGATGTTCCGAGGTGGTTAACGTCCTTACCCCTACTTATTACAGCTTGACAAAGGCAACACACAGCTTGACAAATGTTGTCCGCATTTCTGTTGAAATACTTCCACACCGAAGAGCTGATTTTTTTGGTATTTTCACCAGGCATGTCAACGGCCATATTCCTCCCACGGACAACAGGTGTCTCCCCGGGTGCCTGACTTAAACAAACCACCTCACCATCAGAATCCTCCTTGTCAATTTCCTCCCCAGCGCCAGCAACACCCATATCCTCCTCATCCTGGTGTACTTCAACACTGACATCTTCAATCTGACTATCAGGAACTGGACTGCGGGTGCTCCTTCCAGCACTTGCAGGGGGCGTGCAAATGGTGGAAGGCGCATGCTCTTCACGTCCAGTGTTGGGAAGGTCAGGCATCGCAACCGACACAATTGGACTCTCCTTGTGGATTTGGGATTTCGAAGAACGCACAGTTCTTTGCGGTGCTTTTGCCAGCTTGAGTCTTTTCATTTTTCTAGCAAGAGGCTGAGTGCTTCCATCCTCATGTGAAGCTGAACCACTAGCCATGAACATAGGCCAGGGCCTCAGCCGTTCCTTGCCACTCCGTGTGGTAAATGGCATATTGGCAAGTTTACGCTTCTCCTCCGACAATTTTATTTTAGATTTTGGAGTCCTTTTTTTACTGATATTTGGTGTTTTGGATTTTACATGCTCTGTACTATGACATTGGGCATCGACCTTGGCAGACGACGTTGCTGGCATTTCATCGTCTCGGCCATGACTACTGGCAGCAGCTTCAGCACGAGGTGGAAGTGGATCTTGATCTTTCCCTAATTTTGGAACCTCAACATTTTTGTTCTCCATATTTTAATAGGCACAACTAAAAGGCACCTCAGGTAAATAATGGAGATGGATGGATACTAGTATACTTATGGATGGACGAGCGACTGCCGACACAGAGGTAGCTACAGCCGTGGACTACCGTACTGTGTCTGCTGCTAATATAGACTGGATGATAATGAGATGAAATCAATATATATATAATATCACTAGTACTGCAGCCGGACAGGTATATAATATATATTTATTATGTAATGACTGATGACGGACCTGCTGGACACTGTCAGCTCAGCAGCACCGCAGACTGCTACAGTAAGCTACTATAGTAGTATGTATAAAGAAGAAAGAAAAAAAAACCCACGGGTAGGTGGTATACAATTATGGATGGACCAGCGACTGCCGACACAGAGGTAGCTACAGCCGTGGACTACCGTACTGTGTCTGCTGCTAATATAGACTGGATGATAATGAGATGAAATCAATATATATATATATATATATATATAATATCACACTAGTACTGCAGCCGGACAGGTAGATATATTTATTATGTAATGACTGATGACGGACCTGCTGGACACTGTCAGCTCAGCAGCACCGCAGACTGCTACAGTAAGCTACTATAGTAGTATGTATAAAGAAGAAAGAAAAAAAAAAAGCACGGGTAGGTGGTATACAATTATGGATGGACCAGCGACTGCCGACACAGAGGTAGCTACAGCCGTGGACTACCGTACTGTGTCTGCTGCTAATATAGACTGGATGATAATGAGATGAAATCAATATATATATATAATATCACTAGTACTGCAGCCGGACAGGTATATAATATATATTTATTATGTAATGACTGATGACGGACCTGCTGGACACTGTCAGCTCAGCAGCACCGCAGACTGCTACAGTAAGCTACTATAGTAGTATGTATAAAGAAGAAAGTAAAAAAAAACCACGGGTAGGTGGTATACAATTATGGATGGACCAGCGACTGCCGACACAGAGGTAGCTACAGCCGTGGACTACCGTACTGTGTCTGCTGCTAATATAGACTGGATGATAATGAGATGAAATCAATATATATATATATAATATCACACTAGTACTGCAGCCGGACAGGTAGATATATTTATTATGTAATGACTGATGACGGACCTGCTGGACACTGTCAGCTCAGCAGCACCGCAGACTGCTACAGTAAGCTACTATAGTAGTATGTATAAAGAAGAAAGAAAAAGAAAAACCACGGGTAGGTGGTATACAATTATGGATGGACCAGCGACTGCCGACACAGAGGTAGCTACAGCCGTGGACTACCGTACTGTGTCTGCTGCTAATATAGACTGGATGATAATGAGATGAAATCTATATATATATATATATATATATATATATATATAATATCACACTAGTACTGCAGCCGGACAGGTATATATATTTATTATGTAATGACTGATGACGGACCTGCTGGACACTGTCAGCTCAGCAGCACCGCAGACTGCTACAGTAAGCTACTATAGTAGTATGTATAAAGAAGAAAGAAAAAAAAAAAACCACGGGTAGGTGGTATACAATTATGGATGGACCAGCGACTGCCGACACAGAGGTAGCTACAGCCGTGGACTACCGTACTGTGTCTGCTGCTAATATAGACTGGATGATAATGAGATGAAATCAATATATATATATATAATAGCACTAGTACTGCAGCCGGACAGGTATATAATATATATTTATTATGTAATGACTGATGACGGACCTGCTGGACACTGTCAGCTCAGCAGCACCGCAGACTGCTACAGTAAGCTACTATAGTAGTATGTATAAAGAAGAAAGAAAAAAAAAACCACGGGTAGGTGGTATACAATTATGGATGGACCAGCGACTGCCGACACAGAGGTAGCTACAGCCGTGGACTACCGTACTGTGTCTGCTGCTAATATAGACTGGATGATAATGAGATGAAATCAATATATATATATATATATATAATATCACTAGTACTGCAGCCGGACAGGTATATAATATATATTTATTATGTAATGACTGATGACGGACCTGCTGGACACTGTCAGCTCAGCAGCACCGCAGACTGCTACAGTAAGCTACTATAGTAGTATGTATAAAGAAGAAGAAAGAAAAAAAAAAACGGGTAGGTGGTATACAATATTATATATATATTATATACAATTATATATATATATTATATATATTAAACTGGTGGTGATTATTAAACTGGTGGTCAGGTCACTGGTCACACTATCAGCAACTTGCAAGTAGTACTCCTAAGCAGACAATCACAATATATATTATACTGGTGGTCAGTGTAGTCATAATGGCAGTGTGGCACTCTGGCAGCAAGTCCTGCTCTCAGACTCTAACTGCTCCCCACTGTCAGTGTCTCCCCCACAAGTCAGATATACATTATACGGTCACACTATCTATCTATCTATCTATCTATCTATCTATCTATCTATCTATCTATCTATCTATCTATCTATCTATCTATCACTTCAGCAAGTAGTAGTACTCCTCCTAAAGTACTCCTCCTAATGCTCCCCAAAATTACTACTGTGTCTCTCTCTACTCTAGTCTCACTCTCTTCTCTATAAACGGAGAGGACGCCAGCCACGTCCTCTCCCTATGAATCTCAATGCACGTGTGAAAATGGCGGCGACGCGCGGCTCCTTATATAGAATCCGAGTCTCGCGATAGAATCCGAGCCTCGCGAGAATCCGACAGCGGGATGATGACGTTCGGGCGCGCTCGGGTTAACCGAGCAAGGCGGGAAGATCCGAGTCGTTCGGACCCGTGTAAAAAAAACATGAAGTTCGGGCGGGTTCGGTTTCCGAGGAACCGAACCCGCTCATCTCTATATGCAACACATGTTACTGCAGGGTTGAAACACAGGATGTCTGCAGGGTGGGGGGTCCAAATGCTAGTATGGGGAATCATACTTATAAAGAGATCACAGCAGTCACTACTGCAATGTCAATTCTGATATTAATACAGTATCATAGCTGTACATCATATTTGCCTACTCTCCCAGAAGTTGCAGGAGGCTCCCAAATTTGTGGGCAGTCCCCCAAACCCCTGGTAGAATAAGCGGTCCCCCGACAACCTGCTTTCTTCCTAATGAAGTGGGCACTACAGTGAGGATAATGCTGTGAATCATGGATAAACAGGAAGAGAATGGGGCCAATATGACATGTTTCTATGCAAATCAAATAATATTGCCCCCCCCCTCATGAGTGACCTGCAAATCGATGCATTCCCAGTGAACGGGGTCTAATGACACATAGTGCCGGGTCCCGCCCACACCTCAAAGCAGCGGCATCTCTCCTCTGGGCTTCTTCATGAGGAGAGAACTGGAAAGTAGGCAAGTATGCTGCAAAAGTGTATAACTATATTAGAAAGTACAAATGGAGGGTGCACAAGTGAGTTTTAGAATGAAAATAACATTTGCTTATGTCTAGGGATGAGCGGGCTCGGTTCTTTGAGAACTGAAACCCACCCCCCCTGAACTTTGAGATCCGAATCCGAGTCAGGTTCGGTTTTGTGTGCCTAACCAGGATCCAAAAATGAGGCAGAACGTCGTCATACTGCTGTCTGATCTCTCGGGTTTTGGATTCTATATATAGTCCCGGTGATCAGCGCCATCTTCAATCTTGACTTGGAGAGTGCGCAGTAAGGACGTGGTCCTTCTGTGCTGTATTCTGTGCTGTAATCGAATAGGCAGGTTAGGGAAGGGGGGCAGGAGAGATCAGAGGGGTTGCAGCAGGACGGCTGAGTAAACCTGGGGTGCTGCTTGTGTAGGTGTGCTGTGACTGTTACTGTGTTAGGGCTCTGCATGGTAGTCAGTGCACTGCATATAGCATACTGTGGCAGTATATGGGACATGGTGTTGCTCTCTGTCTATAAGGAGCTGTGTACTGCTGTGTACTACTGCTATAGCCTCTGTGTGTGATCCAATGCAAAAATAAATATTTCTATTAGTGCGTCACTCTGACTACTAGTGCTGCGGCTGCTGCGCACTAATGCAATATATCTGTGTGTGATCCAGAGCAAAAAATATATTTCTATTGGTGCATCACTCAGTGACGAATACCACTACTGCTTTACACTACTGCTATATATATGTGTGTGATTCAAAGCAAAAAATATATTTTTATTTGTGCATCACTCTGATTACTAGTACCGTGGCTGCCATACACTACTGCTATATATCTGTCTGTGATCCAGAGCAAAAAATATATTTCTATCAGTGCGTCACTCTAACTACTAGTACTGCCGTACACTACTGTTATATATCTCTGTGTGGTCCAAAGCAAAAAAGATATTTCTATTGGTGCGTCACTCAGTGATGACTACCAGTACTGCCATACACTACTGTTATATATCTGTGTGTGATACAGAGCAAAAAATATATTTCTATTGGTTTGTCACTCAGTGATGACTCTGTACTGCCATATACTACCTCTATGTATCTGTGTGTGATACAGAGCAAACAAAATATTTTTATTGGTGCGTCACTCAGTGACGATTACCAGTACTGCCGTACACTACTGCTATATATCTGTGTGTAATCTAGAGCAAAAATATATTTCTATTGGTGCGTCACTCAGTGACTACTAGTACTGTGGCTGCGAGGGGGAAAAAAAAATTCCGAAGAGACCCGCAGATCAGTCAGGAACAAGTTTTGACATCTGGTCTGGACTGAAGGAGCGGCCTACAATTATTGACATGTCTACTGTCACTGCATATGATGCTGTCACAATTGAAAGAATGGTTGATGACTAGTTCAGTGATAACATCCAAATAGGCATGTCAGACAGTTCGTTTCAATACTGGCAAAAAAAAAAAAAAAAAGGCAATTTGAAGGCCCTTGCACAAACTGGCTTTGTTTTACTTAATTTGCCCACCCTCCAGTGTGTACTCAGAATGAGTTTTCAGCGCAGCCGGGAACCTTGTCAGCGATTGGCATAGGAGGTTGCTTTCCCAAAATGTGGAAAAGATGATGTTCATCAAAATGAATTACAAATTCAACGAGTAAGACCTTTACCAGCAATTACCTCCAAAAAGTACAGAGAGACCTGTGATGGTGGATTCCAGCAGGGGGATGCCCCTTACACATAATGCCCACAGTAGTAGTGCCCCTTATACACATAATGCCCACAGTAGTAGTGCCACTTACAGACATAATGCTCACAGTAGTAGTGCATTTACACATAATGTCCACAGTAGTAGTGCCGCTTATACACATAATCCCCACAGTAACTGTGCCCCTTACACATAATGTCCACAGTAGTAGTGCTGCTTATACAAATAATGCCCACAGTAGTAGTGCCCCTTATACACATAATGCCCACAGTAGTACTGCTACTTACAGACATAATGCCCACAGTAGTGGTGCCCCTTACAGACATAATGCTCACAGTAGTAGTGCCTTTACACATAATGTCCACAGTAGTAGTGCCGCTTATACACATAATGCCCACAGTAACTGTGCCCCTTACACATAATGTCCACAGTAGTAGTGCTGCTTATACAAATAATACCCACAGTAGTAGTGGAAGGAAGGGGCATGACCACACAAAGTACCCCATGTCAAATTACACTGCACATAGTAGTGCTACTTATACATGCAATGCCCCCAGTAGTTGTGCCACTTATACACATAATGCTCCGAATAATAGTGCCACTTATACACATACTGTAATGCCCATAGTAATAGTGCCACTTATACACATAATGCTCCGAATAGTAATGCCACTTATACACATACTGTAATACCCACAGTAATAGTGTCACTTACACACATAATGACCACAGTAGTAGTGCCCCTAATACATAATGCCCACAGTAGTGCCACTTATACACATAATGCCCACAGCAGTAGTGCCCCTTATACATAATGCCCACAGTAGTGACACTTACACACATAATGCCCACAATAGTAGTGCCACTTATACACATAATGTCCACAGTAGTAGCATCACTTATACATATAATGCCCACAGTAGTTGCCCCATATACATAATGTTCACAGTAGTAGTGCCCATTATACAAAATGCCCACAGTAGTAGTGCCACTTATATATATATATATATATATATATATATAATGCCCCCAGTAGTAGTGCTGCTTATACATAATGCCCACAATAGTATTGCCCCTTATTCATAATGCGCACAGAAGTGCCACTTATTAACATAATGCCCACAGTAGTAGGTCCACTTACTCAATGCCCAGAGCAGTAGTGCCCCTTACACATAATGGCCACAGTAGTAGTGCCCCTTACACATAATGCCCACAGTGGTAGTGCCACTTACAAATAATACCCACAGTAGTAGTGCCGCTTATACACATACAGTAATACTCACAATAGTAGTGCCTATAATGCCCAAAGTACAAACTTTCCCTATCTATACCACCTGCCCAGGGGGAGCTACGGGCCGTGGGAGAGGGCAGGGCCTGTGGGATGGCTGCTGTTGCAGGGAAAAAAATCCTATCTACAAAAGCAGCACTGGAGGGTCAGTGCTGAAGCATCTTGACACTGCTGCTCTGCCACAGTTTGACAGGCGCATCCACGGTGGATAGCACCAGAGCGGGGGAAGGTGCCTGTGTAGCCCAGAACCTCCCTGCACTGCTTACCACGCTGTGAGCATCTTGTAGGCCCTGAACACAGGTGTTTTGAGGTACAACCACTATACATTTGTGAATGTGCTTGATAGGACAAATTAATTAATCTGTTTATGCGAGGCAAACAACTGACAAAGCTATGAGGCTTAGGCCCTCATTCCGAGTTGATCGCTCACTAGCCGCTTTTAGCAGCCGTGCAAACGCTAAGCCGCCGCCCTCTGGGAGTGTATCTTAGCTTAGCTTAGCAGAAGTTTGAACGAAAGGATCGCAGCGCTGCTGCAAAATATTTTCGAGCAGTTTCTGAGTAGCTCCAGACCTACTCCTAGCTTGCGATCACTTCAGACTGTTTAGTTCCTGGTTTGACGTCACAAACACGCCCTGCGTTCGGCCAGCCACGCCCGCGTTTTCCCAGGCACGCCTGCGTTTGTATCTGACACGCATGCGTTTTTTACATACACTCCCCGAAAACGGTCAGTTACCTCCCAGAAACACCCACTTCCTGTTAATCACTCTGCGGCCAGCAGTGCGACTGAAAAGCGTCGCTAGACCTTGTGTGAAACTGCATCATTTGTTGTGAAAGTACGCCGCGCGTGCGCATTGCGGCCCATACGCATGCACAGAAGTGCCGATTTTTAGCCTGATCGCTGCGCTGCGAACAACGGCAGCTAGCGATCAACTCGGAATGAGGGCCTTAATTCATTCAATGGACCATTAGTTTCAATTGTCATTCAATTTTGAAGGCGTGTGTACACATAACATATAACTTCACTGGAATGTATGGGTCAATGAAATGAATGGAAAAATATTCAGCACAATGGGGGTAATTCCAAGTTGATCGCAGCAGGAAATTTTTTTAGCAGTTGGGCAAAACCATGTGCACTGCAGGGGGGGCAGATGTAACATGTGCAGAGAGAGTTAGATTTGGGTGTGGTGTGTTCAATCTGCAATCTAATTTACAGTGTAAAAATAAAGCAGCCAGTATTTACCCGGCACAGAAATAAAATAACCCACCCAAATCTAACTCTCTCTGCACATGTTATATCTGCCCCCCCTGCAGTGCACATGGTTTTGCCCAACTGCTAAAAAATTTCCTGCTGCGATCAACTTGGAATTATCCCCAATGCTGGTGCAACTGCTCATTGGTCCCTGTAAGTATGTGCATAATAAGTTTCTATACATATATGAATGCTTTGAATTTATTAAATTGTAACAAAGTGTCACAATGCAAACACTGGCAGACATAGCTAAGCAAATTAATATGAAATTGAATTGAAATAGATTTATTTTTAAAGCAGTGTGCAAGTAAATTTTAACAAAACTTGCTTTATGGGGGGGTTGTTTTTTTTAAATTAAAAATACATTTAATTATTTATATCTATCTCTCTATTTATCTATCTAGAAAATAAGCTGCTAAAGCATGCCATTAGGTGGAAATGTGCAGCGTGAGCGGGATGCGGTCAAGATCCCGCCAGATGGAATCTCGTGTGCGCACCCATTCCCTGCCGTGACTGAGATGGGACAGAGAGAAACGAACCCTGCAGCGTCAGCTCTGGCACAGAGAAAGTATAGGGGCAGGGATGGGGCTGAGGTAATCTGGCATATTACTGTATTATTAATAATTAATATAACCACCCTTATTTAATAACTTATTTTACACTAGCCTCCTCAATGAGCTGCTTTTTTATTGGCTCTCATACTTTCTTCTTCCCACTTCTACATGCCTGTTCCGTTTTGCTGAAGATCAATCAATACCTTACTACAGTGATTTTCAACCTTTTTCAAGTTGCGGCACACCAGCCAAGATCTTAAAATTGCCAAGGCACACCACCAGTAACACCCCCCCCAAAAAAAAAAAAACACACATTGGCCCACACGGGGATAAAACATACACATTGGTCCCCGCAGTAATTGAACACATTGCCCCCCCCCCCCCCCCGTGGTGCCACACATTTGCCCCCACAGTAATACCACACATTAGCTCCCACTGTAATAAAACAGATTTATAGTAATGCCACACACCTGCCCCCATATTAATTATACACACCTGCCCCCATAGTAATTATACACACCTGCCCCATAGTAATTATACACACCTGCCCCCATAATAATGACACACACCTGCCCCCCAGTAATGCCGCACACCACACACCTGCCCCCCATAGTAATGCTACACACCTGCCCCCCCCCCCCCCCCGTAATTCCACACATTGCCTGCCTGCCCCCACCCACTGTAATTACACTGATTAATATATATATTTTGATATACAGTTACACAGTACCTGTACAAAGAGAACCTGAAATATTTCCCTCTCAGTGGGGAGAAGTGAAAGCAGGCAGCACGGAGCGAGGAGCAGCAGTGGGCAGGCAGACATGAATGTGACGGCCTGGGTAGCATAGCGCTGCACTTCCGTGAAAACAGGCCTGCTCTCACCGAAGTGTAGCGCTGTGCTACCCGTGCACTGGTTAGTAAGGGCAGTTGAAGTCATCTGGGGCCGGCGGCAGCGGCAGGTCTCTAATGGCTGTGGAGGGCACCTCTGGCCGGCGGCAGCAGCGGGTCTCTGGTGGGCGGCGGCGGGCATCACGGGCGGGCGATGGCGGCACACCTGGCAATCCCTCGCGGCACACTAGTGTGCCGCGGCACACCTGTTGAAAAACACTGCCTTACTAGTTGCTAAGTATCTTTGTAAGTCTGCTTGTTTTCTCTGGACAAATAACACTTTACTAAGCGATAGTTTGTCTTGCATTTTGTTTTACATTTTTGGCCACACTTCCCTTCTATTTGGGTGACACAAATCCAGTATTGCTGCGAGTTTTAAGCACTAGATTTACATACACTAGCAGAGTGGTCATTATAAGAAACAGTCACTGATGTGCAGAGGTGTAGCTAGGTGCCATGGTGCCTGGTGCAAGGATTATGTTTCGGCGCCCCCTCCCCTTTTACGTAATTGGGTGCATGTTACATTTGAATACAAAAAATATTTAAAAATCCTAAATTGGTGACAGGGACGGTTCTAGACCTTGTGGAGCTCAGGGTGAAAGTTTCCTTTGGGCACCCCCCATGTCTAAAATAGGGACAGTGCGCATGAAGGCACGCAACAAAAATATAGGGTTGTGGCTTCATGGCTAAGGGGCTTCATGGATAAGGGGTGTGGCCACAGAATAGTACCAATTCAGATTACACTGCACATTATTGTCCGTTATTCACATTACACCACACAGTAGTACCCATTATACACGTTACGCCACACAGTAAAGCCCTTATACACATTCTGCCACACAGTATAGCCAGGGGTGTATCTAGGGGTCTGAGCGCCCCTGGCAAAGTAAGGAACTGTCGCACCCCACCTCCCTCACCCAGAGATACATAGGGGGTAGTTACAGAAAGGCTGAGGTCAGGGACACTGAGGGAGAATTACAGGGAGGGTGCGGGTACAGTGGCAAGCGCAGGATTTCGAGAGGGGGGTTTCCAAATGCAATGCAAATGTTGGAGCAATTGTGGGAGTCTGGGGGAGCGGTAGAAGAACCTAGTAAAGACCCTGGACATTAATGTATACTGTATGGAATACAGTATTAATATTTAACACTATAGATGGTCTATAGTATAGGCTTTATCACACATTTAAATAATATAAATAAGTGGTCAGGAAAAGATTAGACATACCATAATAAATAAATATTACAAACATAATTGAACCAGTCCTGCACTTTTTAAGCACACATTCTCCCACGTCATTGTAAGGCTCCTGTCTTCTTCCTAGTAGCTACTCTCTTGTCCAGTGTACTAATTGAGGATTCACACAGCAAACTTGGTAGATTCTACCACTGGGCATGTGCAGCAGCTCTGCTCTGTCCCTTAAACTGCATAATGTGGTGGTAGCTCTAGTTATCGTATTATATACCATTGCTATTGTTTTAAAAAATTGAGCCACTTGCCAAGAGGAGGGGGGTTTCTGGGCAACCGGATGCCCCCCCTGCGTTTACCTATATGGTAGGGACAATGAGGTGGAGGGCTTACAGGGAGGCTGAGGTCAGGGACACTGAGGGGCAATTACAGGGAGGGTGCGGGAAGAGACACTGAGAGGGAATACAGGAGTGTGCGGGCAGGGACACTGAGGGGGGAGTCACAGGGAGGCTGAGGTTAGGAACACTGGGAGAATTACAGGGAGGGTGCAGGCAGGGACACTGAGGAGGAATTACGAGGAGGGTGCGGGCAGGGACACTGAGATGGAATTATGGGGAGGGTGCAGGCAGGGTAGACTGAGGGGAAATTACGAGGAGGGTGCGGGTAGGGACACTGAGAGGGAATTATGGAGAGGGTGCAGGCAGGGAGACTGAGGGGTAATTACGAGGAGTGTGCAGGCAGGGACACTGAGAGGAAATTACGGTTAGGGTGCGGGTAGGGACACTGAGAGGGAATTACAGGGAGGGTACGGGCAGGGATACTGAGGGGGAATTACGGTTAGGGTGTGGGTAGGGACACAGAGGGAATTACAGGGAGGTTACGGGTAGGGACACTGAGAGGGAATTACAGGGAGGGTGCGGGGAGGGATACTGAGGGGAAATTATGGGAAGGGTGTGGGCAGGAACACTGCAGGCAGGGACACTGAGAGGGAATTACAGGAGTGTATGGGCAGGGTCACTGGGGCGGCAGTTACAGGGATGGTGCGGGCAGGGACACTGAGGGGGAATTACAAGGAGGGTGCAGACAGGGACATCGAGGGGAAATATGCACACATACATACAGTTAAAAACTCCTCTCTAGGTGTAGTGGCACTACATGTCCCAGAAAATCCAGTTGACAAGGTGTGCTGGGACTTGTAGTCTCAACACAGCTGGACAGGCAGTCACTGGTCTAGATACCTCTCCATACAGAGCTCTTTGTAAGCTGTGATCCAGACTGCCAGGATATACCATGCAGTGCAGCTACGGTACCGCAGAAAATGTACAGGTATGCTCAGGCTGCACTGCTGACTGGTGCTGATTGTAGTGGCTGGTGTTTGGTGACAGACCGCGTGGGACCAATGAGAAGGGGACCAGATGAGGAAGAGGAGGTGCCTCACCCCTCCCCATACCTGGAAGTGCCCCGCTCCCCGGCTATATTTACCATCATTGTGACTGTAGTCACAGAGAGTGTCAGAGTGCAATACACTTTTAAGAGTTCAGCTGTGGATGAGTACTGCTAAGGGATGTACTCAGTGAGAACTACTATGTCATTCTACCCCCTGGCGCGTGTGCAGAGCCGGCCCTAGCCAATTTGATGCCCTAGGCAAAATTTTGTCTGGTGCCCCCTAGCTCCGCTGCTAGTTCTGCATCTGTACCTGCAACGCTCAGGTAGTGGGGCCCACTGGGGGGTTACCCTGTGGGCCAGTTCAACTCTGCACAATGCCACACAGTAATGACCATAATACATATAATTTCACACAGTAAAGGAACCTTACACATATGCCCCACATTAGTAATGCCCATAATACACATAATGCCACACAGTAATGCACCTTACACATATGCCCCACATTAGTAATGCCCATAATACACATATACTGCCACAGATACTGCCACACTTGCTGGTTATACAAAAAGATCAGTATTAAACATGTAGAAACTGTCCATTCTCTTCACTATTCAGTGTGTTTGCTGGTGTCTGTTACTCCCGTTAACTGCATGCACTTTACTTTATACTGTGGGAGCTAAATGCTCTGCCCTCCAGTCTGATGTGTCCAAAAGTCACGCTGCACTGATGTTTCATATAGAAATAGCACAACGCAACTTACTGACCACGTTACAGTGCTAGATGGCAGGGGAATTTTACGGTATGGACTGACTAGGAAATAAAGTGTGGGGAGAACACTGCCCATGTTATGTCCCTGCAGACACCTGGGGTTTGCACAGGGATAAGGGACACACACACAGGATGTCAGGGTCCCCCTCCCCCATGTGCACAAGCAGTATAGGTGATGTCAGGTTTCTGTGAAGCAGTCTTCCAAAATACACATGTGTTATCATAAGAAGCCATCCAGTAATAACCTTATATAGTCAGTAAAAATGTCACAGGTACAGGAATTGCATTTACTGGGCTTCTGCTGTCTGTCTGAGGTCTCACAAGTCAGGGGCATTCAAGCATGTCAGAGGAAGTTTAAGGCACAGTGTGCATTTTTTTTGACAAATGTAAACAGCAGTGTATACAAGTACTGATTGAATACATTTGGAAAGTAACTGTTAGTTTGCGGACTGTCCTTCTCAGCATGAGATACTGCAGGGACATGCTTGGATGCCCCTAGACATGCTTGAATGCCCTAGGCAAATGCCTAGCCTGCCTATAGCTAAGGCCGGCTCTGCGCGTGTGGCACTTGCCAGGCAGCGCCTCCCCCCCCCCTCCCCCTTTGGCTGGCGCCCCTGGCAAGTACCATCCTGGCCAATAGGAAGATACACCCCTGAGTATAGCCCCCTACATGTCACAGTAGAGCCGCTTATACATGTTACTTTGCAGCTTCTAAAGCAGAGAGAGGTGCTTCAGCAGCTGGGGCAGAGAGGTGCTGCAGCATCAATGTAGAGAGAGGAGCTGTAACAGCTGAGGCAGAGAGGGGTTCTGCAGTATCCGAGGCAGAGAAAGGTGCTGCAGTATCCGAGGTGCTGGAGCAGCTGGGACAGAGAGAGGTGCTGCAGCAGCCTGGGCAGAAAGAGGTGCTGCAGCAGCGGGGGGCAGAGAGTTGTGTAGTAGGACAGAAGTAACCCTGCTGCACAGCTACAAGCAGTGAGACATATAAAGAGGGCGGGCAGAGCTCCAGCATGTGCCGGCTGTCAGTGTCTTCTGCTGTCACCTCTAGCCTGCCCTGTTCCCTACCTAGTCTCCAAGTCTGAGTCAGTGTGCACCCCTCTGCATCTCCTCCTCCTGCTCTGTGGCTGCCTGTACAGCGGGCTGTGGTATATTGTTTGGAGGGGGGTCAGGCGGCGGCGCCCTCTAACTTTTCCGGTGCCCGGAGCTCGAGCTCCACCAGAACCACCCTCGCTACACCCATGCTGATGTGTGCTGTCTACCTAGACCCCACATTTAAAACTACAAAGCAGAAAACCTACTTTGTTCCAATTAATTTGCAGAATTACAGAAATTTGCAGAAATAAATGTGTTAAAATGCATGTTAAGCACAGTGTTTAAATAATTATTTGCATGTTTCTTTCTGTACAATTTTAAAACACACAATTTCTGTTTGTTGGTAATACAATACCAGATTCAGAGATGCACTCAGGGGGTGATTCAGACCTGATCTCTGGGGTGCTAACTTTGCTGTCCTGAGCTCAGATAGTCGCCGCCTCCAGGGGGAGTGTAAATTCACTGTGAAAGTGTGCGATCCCATGTGTACGCCGAGCTGCAAAAATCCACTGTGTGCAGTCTCTGCGCAGCCCAGGACTTACTCCTACAGTTTGACGAGAACGGGCTGATTGGGTCCGGAGCTGACGTCAGACACCCTCCCTGAAAAATCTTGGGAACGCCTGGGTTTTTCCAGACACTTTCAATAAATGTTCAGTTACCACCCACAAACGGCCTCCTCCTGTCAATGACCTTGCCAATGCCCGTGCGATCAGATTTTTCACACCATCCCTTCGCTGACCGGCGATGCCCTTTGTTGTTGTCAGACACGCATGCGCATTGCGGTGCATACGCATGCGCAGTCAGTACCTGATCGCTCACTGTGCGAAAACGCATAGCAGCAATCAGGTATGACTCAGGCCCATAGTTCTGTAGGCTTACGCATCTTGCCATTTTTAGAAAACTGAGCATGCATCAGGGTCTGTATATATGCAACTTAGGATAATTCACTGTCATACGTTTCTCAGTCCCATCTCTACTTATGCCTTATGGCATTTGTGTAGCTGGGTGGAAAATGCAGAATAAGTTTAATGCGGACATGTTGAGGGAATTGCAGGTTATTCAGAGGTGACTGTATATATCTGTCCAACTAACTACCATCTGATTGTTAAATGTCTTGCTCTTGATATGAGGCTGGTTCAGATGTGTGCTGCTGCTGATGACTATTTTCATCAGTGGATGGAGGGGAGCAGTGTGGTTACATAGATGTGGACGAGTCTGAATACACATGTAAATCTGCATTTATTTCTGAACACCAGCACATCCAATTGCTGCTGCTTCCATCTCCTCTTCAAAATGTGATCATGGTGGCTGGTCCCTCCTACAGCTGTACCATTGCAAAAATTCCCTTCCTTCTGTAGGACCAGGTCAGCTTCCCCTGCTCATTTCCCTCTAATTCTCCTGCTCCCTCCTGTCCAGAGAACCAGACCCACTCCCTTCTTTCCCTCTACCTTGCTGTCCACCTTCCACTCTACCCTGACAGCCTCATCTGGTGCTCCGTAGGACAGAGGAGCTGGGAGATCTTCCTCATAGTAAGTTCATGTGGATGGAGGCACTGGGATGCTCTGACGTTATTGTGGGGAATGTAGTGCAGCATATAGGGTCAGGAGTGGATTGAGATGGAAAATCAGCCCGGCAAATTTCTGGG
Source organism: Pseudophryne corroboree (assembly GCF_028390025.1). Classification (NCBI taxonomy): domain Eukaryota; kingdom Metazoa; phylum Chordata; class Amphibia; order Anura; family Myobatrachidae; genus Pseudophryne; species Pseudophryne corroboree. The sequence goes on along the minus strand of NC_086449.1, from coordinate 426,384,048 downwards.
AGCAGCCCTAATGGAGGTGCAGTCTGCTGACGGTGGCGGGATCCCTCCTCATAGGGCCTGATTTGTATGGAATTGCGGCCTTCCTTGTGTCTTTTGCTGCAGTTGTGTCTTAGACCAGGGGCGGTTTGGGAACTAAAAGTGGAGCTATAAAAATTTTGTAGAAGTGTCCCAACATGGACAGCACAAAAGGTAATACATACCGTGTAGCCCTGGTAGCATCATTGGATGGTGGAGTTGCTGTACTGCAGAGATGGAATAACAGAATGAATTGGGACAATGCAGTGTACTGAGTGGGGTGTGGGGCCACATGACAGCACACAAAACAGGCCCCACAGACACGTCGGCCTACCAGGAATCTTCCTGGTGTGCCCTATGGCCACTCTGTCTCTGTATAGGGGGATGTATTGAAGCACATAGACGATGTAGTGTTGTGATGTAATGCAGCATGTAAGGGGATATAGGGGGTCATTCCGACCCGTTCGCACGCTGCCGTGTGAATAGGTTGGAACTGCACATGTGCGGCGTGCGCATTGTGCACGCGCGTCATTGCATTGCCGAGCAACGGAGCACCCAGCGAAAAAAAAAAGATGCAGCGCTGGACAGAAGAAGATTGACAGCGGAGAGGTGTTGGAGGCTGTTTTTGAGGAGTGGTCATCTGAACGCAGGTGTGTCCAGGTAAACGGAGGGCGGATGTCTGACGCCAAAGCCGGGTGGAACGTCGCTGGATCCGTCGCACAGGGTAATTAGATCCAGGCTTACGTTTCAGCTGCACAAAACTTTTTTAGCAAAGCAGGGCTGCACAAGCGATCGCAGCCCTGCTAAGCTAAAATACACTTCCCCATAGGCAGGGATTAGTTGATCGCACCAGCAGCAAAAAGTTGCTGGTTGCGATTAACTCGGAATGACCCCCACAGTGCAGTGATGTAGTGCACGGTATAGGGGGATGTAATGTAGTGATGTAGTGCAGCATATGGGGACATGTGACGGAGATGCTTAGGGCATGTGGGGCATGTGGGGAGCTTGCCCCTGTGGAGTGAACATATCAGGGATATACTGCAGACATTTGGAACACACAAAGGAGAACGTGCAAAAAATGCTGCTCTGGAGTGGCACAGGCAAGGTACTAACTGCTTCAGGTTTTTTTAGCGTGGGGATCCCCAAATAATATTTCTGCACCTAGGCCTACCTCTTGTTAGGTCCACCACTGCTTTACGTGTAACTTTGAATGAAACCCACAGTAAAAGTTTAACTTACCCACATTTTAAAATATGAAGGAAAAATCAATTATATTTTGATAACCTTATATTCCACTGCATCTATGTTAACAAATAAAATGTTATCTCCTGACTCCAGTCAGCTGAAGTTCCTTCCACAGCATCTAAAACTGCGGGAACATCCCCATCCCAGCCTTTACCCGGTTTATGAAGCAACCAAAGTATATTTATGTAAAACAAGTCTGCCAAGTTGTTGCAATTAACTTATGAGCTGTAAAACAAATGCATGCCACTCTATGTTTGCTTTACTCATCCTATTAGTCTGGAAAGCACATTTCAAGTTGCATGACCAGTTTCTGATCTTTAGGAAAGTCCTGGAAAATGTATCTACATTTGTGGGTCTGTGTGTGTACTCCAGCACATACTGTATAATATTAAATGTTTGCTTAATTATACTCCTTCCATACCAAATACCCTGGTCCAGCCCGGTCACTGAACATGTGTTTAAAGCCGTGTCACAGCAACTTAAAACCTGTTCACACCGAAAGCTGGACTTGGATTACTGCTGGGGCTTCTCCTCTGCTGGCGCTTGGAGAAGAGGTCATTCCAGGCGGAGGTGTCACCAGGTGTCACCACTCTGCACTCCCCTTCCCCCGCGCGCGCGGGCGCCCAAAAGGGGGGGGGGCTAACAAAAGTGGGTGTGGCCTCTCTGGGTTTCCGGTTATTCACTCCAGGGGCATGTCCAGCGTCCCTGGAGATGCTGGCTACCCCCAGAGACTGGGCTGAGTGCAGCGCCGACTCTTCATGTGTGACAGGGCCGCAACCCCTAGCACCCGGCATGTGACGCCACTGATCCCAGATTAAAACAGAAATAACCCGACGGCGTGAAAGGGGGTATAACAGGAGCTTCAGAGGCAGAGGTATTGTGACTACCCATTTGTAGCTGTGCTGTAGCACTAAGGAGGGAATGCGTTCAACATTCCGTCGGACGGAATCCCGGTGGTCGAAAAACCGACACCGACACCGGAATCCCGACCGGCACAATCCCGACATATTTTCCCTCCGTGGGTGTCCACGACACCCATAGAGGGAGAATAAATTAGTTTGCCGAGCGTAGCGAGCGCAGCGAGCCCGCTAGGGGCTGCGTTTCGCTCGCCACCCCTGTCGGGATTGTGCTGGTCGGGATTCTGGTGTTGGTATTTCGACCACCGGGATCCCGTCTAGCGGGATTTCGTACTGATCCCCTAAGGAGTCCATGTCATTTATCAAAAGGAAATGCATGCTGGAGAGCATGATACAGTAGAGCTTAATAACAGGGTAGTAGAGAGCCTGTCTGGGCTCAGGTACTTTTCAGGGGGCGTGGCCTAATCACAGGAGGCATGACCCTGCACACTTAGGAAAAAATACAGAAAAAATAGTACTTTAGCGCCTCCCTGGCCACACTGCAGCCCTGGGCTGAGGAGAAGAGGAGCTGCTGCCAGGTAAGGGGCAGTGGGGAGACTTGGGCACCTTCATCAAGCCTAGGTCTGGTTATATAGTCCGTACCCCCCGCCCCCCCTCTAGGCACTACTGCAAAATAATTCTGCATTACAGAAGTTCCTGTAGTGATTATGCAGAATGAATGCTCATCCCAAAGGAGATTTCTGTATGTAGCTGAGCTTTCCAATTTAAATGTAAGAGATTTATACCGCTTTATTACTACTGTTTCTGCTGCGGGGTACACTGGGCTCCACAAGTCTGGACAATGGGGTGTAGAGTAGGATCTTGATCCGAGGCACCAACAGGCTCAAAGCTTTGACTGTTCCCAGAATGCACAGCGCCGCCTCCTATATCACCCCGCCTCCCAGCACAGGAGCTCAGTTTGTAAGTTGGTGCTGCAGTAAGCAGGCACATAACAGAGGGGCTGCTCCAAGCAGCCCTGAGAAAAGCTTTTTATGAGGTAAAAAGTGAAGACTTCAAGGGCAGCAGCGGTGGTAAATGTCAGGAGACATTCACTGCTGCAGCTCCAGCTCTCCCCAGCGGCGCTGTACACTCCCGACTCCCTGGTTGCCGGGGTACCTACAGCGGAGGCTCCGGTTTTCTTCATGTTAGACACACACGGCTGGGGCTCTCCAGGATCGTGTGGCCGCGCTTCGGGAGGTGGTAAGTGGGTCCCGCTCGCGATCCGGCGCGGTCAGTGGGAGGCGGGCCACGTGCGCTGGCGGTGGACACTATGGCAGTACAGGCGATCCCACTAGATCACCAGGGCATGGGCGCAGGTCGGGTTTTCTCTCTAAACCACTTCTTATATCACCCACAGTACCCGGTGGTTTTACCAGCAAGGGGGATAAGGCTTAGACCTGAAGCCCCTCCCCCAGCCCCAGGGCGCCATTTCCCGCAAATGTTCCCGCCCTGGAGCTGCATATCTGTCTTTTCCTCACTCCCAGTCAGTGTCTGCGGCACCATTATCCCTCAGCTCACTGTTACTGGGACTGCTTGGGCAAATCCTCCTATGTAAAGCCGCCTGGTTGTCAGCGCTGTGCCTTTACATGACACTTAAGTATTCTACCTGCCTTTTTAGACAGTGATAGTTAAGAAAGAGTGCACTTAGTCAGGGTTTCCTAGTACAATTACCCTGTGGTATACATCCAGTTCTTACTGTGTACTGTTATATCTATTGTTATATAGCTGTGTAAGCTAGTCCAGTGCAGTATTATTGTTTGTAATAACCTCTGCATTGTACAAACTGTGACCTTCTGTGTGTGCATTTGATAGCTGAGTGTTGTTCATCTCGTGTCTTTCACTCAACTTGCTATCCCTATATTCTATAACCTGAGGGGGCTTGGTGCGTCAGGTGTTATCTAATATAGGATTTTCACAAAGATATACTGTATTACGTATTTTTCTCTGTGATTTGGTCACCATATCTCTCCTTTATCTCTGCTAGTGCTGACTACACTGCGCAGGGGTTTGGGTTTGGGATATTGTGCTGCTGATAATTGTACTGTGTTACCTCATACTGCAAGTTATATCATGTCTGCTTCTGAGGGTAACGGTTCTGGGGCGGAACACACTGCTGGTGTTGCTGAAGCCACAGGCACATATGAGGAGACTATAGCAGCTGTGGGCTCTGGTTCTGGGGGCTTCTTGCCCCCCAGTGGGACTGTGGCAACGGAGGCACATACTGACCCACCGTCGGCCGCTTTTTCCACGCTTCTGCATACGCTAGTTAATAAACTAACACCCCCTATGGGACCCCCAATGCCGGTACAACCGTATGTGGGCCCTGCAGCTAACCCGCCGTGGGCGGACGATTTATCTGCTAAATTAAAGAAGTTGAACCAGTCCTTGACTACTAAAAAGTCTGACCAACGCTTGCCTAAGTCCAAGAGGTCCTCTAAGCGAGCGCTCGTCTCCTCACAATCCACTGCTGTCATTGACACCTCGTCTGATGAGGACGGCACTTACACTGACCCCACAGGTTCTGACTCAGATACGGCTGATGGGGAGGGTAGTTCACATGTGGATGTTCCTGGCCTTTTGGAGGCTATTAAGTTAATTCTGCAGATTACAGATGATCCCGAGCCATCCGTGCCTCCTACGAAACCATATAGGTTCAAGCATCAGAAGGTGGTTAAACAGGTTTTACCTCACTCTGATCACCTAGTGGATATACGTCAGGAACCCTGGGAAAACCCGGGTACGAAGTTTGTGCCTCAAAAGAAGATGCTGGCTCGCTATCCCCTCGCGCCAGAGCTGTCTAAGAATTGGGAAATACCTCCTCCAGTAGACTCACATGTGGCTAGGATGGTGGTTTCCTCAGCTCTACCTGTCACTACCGTCACGTCTCTGAAAGAGCCTACGGATAAACGTGTGGAGGGTTGTCTAAAAGTGATTTACACCTTCACGGGTGCTGCACAAAGGCCTACTATTGCTGCTTCATGTGCTGCTGAGGCTATTGAAGCATGGGCCTTGGAGTTAGAAGCTGAAATCTCCTCTGACCATGCTAGACAATGCTTGTCATATATTGTCACAGCTTCTCGATATATTAAAGAGGCGGCTTCTGATGCCGGTATCCTGGCAGCCAAGGCCTCTACTACGTCAGTCCTGGCTCGCCGGATATTGTGGCTGAGATCCTGGTCTGTGGATCTGGACTCTAGAAAAACCCTGGAGGTACTCCCTTTCAAGAGAGATATTCTGTTTGGGGAGGACTTAAATAACATAGTGGCTGACTTGGCTACTGCCAAAACTGCCTGTCTACCTAATACCGCTCCTTCTGTGTCGAAGGCTAAAGGTACGTCCTTTCGCCCCTTTCGTCCTTCAGGTAAAGCAAAAGGTCGGGCGTACCATAAGCAGGCCCGCACTTCCAAACCTGGTAAGCCGAAGCCCAAAAGAGCCTGGGCTGCCCGTCAGCCAGCTGCCAAGACCGATAAGCCTGCCGCATGACAGGGCGGGCCTCCCCCTGGGGGATCCCAGGGTGGGGGGCCGGCTTCTAGGGTATACCCAGGAATGGTTGAAGACCACTTCAGATGCCTGGGTACGGGAAGTCGTCACTCGAGGTTACGCCATTGCCTTCGAAAACCGACCCCCTCATCGATTTTGCCAGACAGACGTCCCTTTGGACCGGACAAAGGCAAAAACTCTACACTCGGTGGTACAGACCCTCCTGGATACAGGAGTCGTAGTACAGGTGCCTCTTGCGCAGATATTCTCCGCTGTTTCTAGTCCCGAAACCGAATGGATCCTCCCGGCCCATTCTCAACCTCAAGGCATTGAACAGGTTTGTGAAGATTTCCAAGTTCCGTATGGAAACCCTTCGCTCTATAGTTCTGGCCTTGGAACCTGGGGACTACATGGTCTCCTTGGACATACAGGATGCTTACCTGCATATTCCTATAGCAGTGTCACATCAACAATACCTGAGGTTTGCTATTGGCAACATCCATTACCAGTTTCGGGCGTTACCTTTTGGTCTAACAACAGCTCCGCGAGACTTCACCAAAGTTATGGCGGTGATTACGGTGGTACTCCGCCGTCAAGGGGTCAGGATACTGCCGTATCTGGACGACTTGTTAATCCTGGCAAATTCCCCAGATCTTCTCCTGTGTCATCTGGATATGACGGTCCGGTTTCTACAAGCCCACGGGTGGCTCATCAACTGGACGAAATCCTCCCTGGTCCCTGCTCAGAGCATGGTGCACCTGGGAGCGCTGTTAGACACTCACAACCAAAGGTTGTTCTTGTCTCAGGAGAAAGTCTTGAAGCTTCAGGAAAGGATTCGTTGCTTCCTTTCTCGTCCGCAAGTGTCGATACATTCGGCGATGCAGGTGCTGGGCCTCATGGTGTCAGCATTCGACATAGTGGAGTATGCTCAAGTCCATTCTCGCCCCCTCCAGAAGCTGATTCTAGTCAAGTGGGACAGCCTGCCTCACCGGATCAGGTCTCAAATTATCGCATTGACTCCGGAGGTCTGTCTGTCGCTGCTCTGGTGGCTCCAGGACCAACAATTGTGCAGGGGCCGTCCCTTCTGGATATCCAACTGAGTCCTGTTGACGACAGATGCCAGTCTAAGAAGTTGGGGCGCGGTGCTGGAGCAGCACTCCTTACAGGGTCGGTGGACCAAGGAGGAATCTCTCCTCTCGATCAACATTCTGGAGTTGCGGGCGGTCTTCCATGCGTTGAACCTGGCCCAGCATTTAATTCAGGACCGTCCTGTTCAAGTACAGTCGGACAACGCCACCACAGTGGCTTACATAAATCATCAAGGCGGCACTCGAAGCCGTTTTGCAATGAAGGAAGCCTCACGGATTCTACAGTGGGCAGAACGCCATCTACCGGCAATATCGGGAATATTCATTCCGGGAGTCCTGAATTGGGAAGCTGACTTTCTCAGTCGTCAGGACGTGCATGCCGGCGAGTGGGGCCTCCATCCAGAAGTGTTTCAACTCCTCGTGGAAGGGTGTGGTCTTCCAGATGTGGATCTGATGGCGTCTCGACACAATCACAAGGTTCCGGTCTTCGGAGCAAGGACAAGGGATCCTCAAGCAGCATTCGTGGATGCGCAGGCGGTGCCGTGGAGGTTTCGGCTGCTGTACGTGTTCCCTCCGGTGTCACTCCTGCCCAGGGTAATTTGGAAGTTCAAGCAAGAAAAAGGAAATCTGCTTCTCATATCTCCGGCGTGGTCCAGACGGCACTGGTTCTCAGACCTGCAAGGCCTATCGTCAGAGCGTCCACTTCAACTTCCACAACACCCAGACCTCCTTGTTCAGTGCCCTTGTGTCTACCAGGACCTAGCCCGGCTATCTTTGACGGCGTGGCTCTTGAAGCTTCCGTCTTGAGGGCTAAGGGTTTTTCTGAAGAGGTCATTAAAACTATGTTGCGGGCCCAGAAACCGGCTTCTGCTCGGATTTACCATAGGGTCTGGCATTCATACTTTGTTTGGTGCGCATCTAACAATTATGACTCTTCCAAGTTTAGTTCAGCCAAACTTTTGGCTTTTCTGCAGCAGGGCCTAGATTTAGGCCTGCGTCTGGCCTCCCTCAAGGTTCATATTTCTGCCTTGTCGGTGTGGTTTCAGAGAAAAATTGAGATTTACCTGATGTTCATACTTTCACTCAGGGTGTGTTGCGTATCCAACCTCCCTATGTCCCGCCTGTGGCTCCTTGGGACTTGTCGGTGGTTTTGGAGGCGTTGCAGGAGCCTCCATTTGAACCTCTTGGTTCAGCTGACCTTAAGTGGCTTTCCCTTAAGGTGGTGTTCTTGCTGGCTATTGCCTCTGCTAGAAGGGTGTCGGATCTGGGTGCCTTGTCTTGTAGTTCCCCATATCTGATTTTTCACCGTGACCGGGCGGTTCTTAGGACTAGTCCCGGATATTTACCTAAGGTGGTTTCTTCGTTCCACCTTAATCAGGAGATTGTGGTTCCAGCCTTTGTCTCTCCTGATTTGTCTCCCAAAGAGCGGTCTTTGGATGTGGTACGGGCTCTCCGTATCTATGTGAAGAGAACTGCTTCTATTCGAAAACCTGATTCTCTTTTTGTTTTGTTTGGATTTCACAAATGTGGCTGGCCTGCTCACAAGCAGACCCTGGCCAGATGGATTAGAATGGTGATTGCACATGCTTATGTGAAGGCTAGTATGTAAGCTCCTGCTCACATTATGGCCCATTCTGCTCGGTCTGTTGGACCTTCTTGGGCGGCCCACCGTGGTGCGACCCTTGATCAATTGTGCAAGGCGGCTACGTGGTCCTCCGGGAACACGTTCATAAGGTTCTATGCCTTCGATACTGCCGCTTCCCAGGATGCTTCCTTTGGACGCAGGGTTCTTGTGCCCGCTACAGTGCGTCCCCTCCCATAAGGAACTGCTTTAGGACATCCCCATTGTCCAGACTTGTGGAGCCCAGTGGACCCCGCAGCAGAAAACGAGTTTTATGGTAAGAACTTACCTTTGTTAAAACTCTTTCTGCGAGGTACACTGCGCTCCACAAGGCGCCCACCCTGACGCACTTAGCTTTTTTGGGTTGATATGGCATTAGCCGCTGACACTTCTCTTGTCGTGAGAGTGTGGTGTATGTGGCTACTAACCGTTGTCGTCTCTTTTCCTGCTACTGCATTGGGCTGGTTAACTAAAACTGAGCTCCTGTGCTGGGAGGCGGGGTGATATAGGAGGCGGCGCTGTGCATTCTGGGAACAGTCAAAGCTTTGAGTCTGTTGGTGCCTCGGATCAAGATCCTACTCTACACCCCATTGTCCAGACTTGTGGAGCCCAGTGTACTTTTCAGAAAGAGTTTTAACAAAGGTAAGTTCTTACCATAAAACTCGTTTTTTGTGCATTACAGTTTTAGATATATGTGTTTTTGTTCAAATTAGAGACGCTGGTTTAGGGAAACTTTAATAAAGACATGGGCCAATATTTACTAAAAAATCGAGTTTGTCCGCTTTGTGTTTTTTTTTCTAAGTCCCAATCCGGGAATTCACTAAGCACCAATCTCGGCAGTGTTTGGACTATTCGTAATGGTTTGAATGACAACGTTCACAAATACGAATGAATAGACCATCGGTCAAACGCGGCTGTTATTACATAGAATACGGGAATTCACTATTCATTCGTATTTGGGTGTTAGTCTCTGAGTGCTCAAATGCGGTAGTATTTTTTTGCGATTCGTTAAAAAAAGCGGCAAAAAAATAGACCTGCTTTTTTCAGTCGTGTTTACATGTGTTGCAAATAAAAAATCACTCACACCTGTATTAGGATGCCTATAAAAGGATGTTAGGCCCATTTCAATACACCTACACTCAGAAATGGCAGCAGGACTGTGTGCCAGTGATCTTTTGTGTGCTGTGAGATTCCTCAGACTCAGACATCAGCCTGTAAGTAACCAGGGCCAAGAAACTGAACATGGTCAGCAGGTTGTACAGGTTCCGCGGAGGCTGCGCAGGCCTCGTTTTTTTAGGGGGCGTTTAAACTTGAACGCATTGTCCGATGATAAGGTCATACAGATGTTCCGTCTAAATTGTAACAACATTTTCCGTCTGTATGACCTTGTCAAACTGGGCCTAGACCCTGAGACAGCACGCTCTCGCTCTGTCTCAGGCCTGCACAAACTCCTGGCTGTGTTGCACTTTCTGGCTACTGGCAGCTTTCAGGCTGTGTCTGGGGATGTCATAGGAATCTCACAGCCCTCATTTTCCAGAATCTTAACACAGGTGATGTATACCTAACTACCTCTTCTGTTTTGTGTTTGTTGTAATTTCTCGGTGGCCAGTTCTGTCCTAAAATCTCATGTTTATTGTTCTTTAAAATATACACACAGGTGTTGGCTGTTTTGCAGCCCCACATCGAGGCCTCAATCTGCTTCCCTACCCAGGAGTCTCAGTGGCATGCCGTCAGGGTAGATTTCTATGAGCTTGCACACACATTCAGCTGAGACCACCTAGGGGCAGGCAGCACATATATACAAACCGCCATTTCGAACACTCCACAAATGTGCAGGTGGTTTGTGATGCAAATCTCAAAATAATGAGTGTTGTTGCTGGTTACCCTGGGGGCTGCCATGACTCCTTCATCCTCAGTCAGTCATCTCTCTTTGATAAGTTTGAGGATGGACAAATGCCAGATGGATGGCTGCTGGGTATGTAATTTGATATGTGTAGGCCTGCGTATACTTTGTCCAAATACAGGTGCAGATGTATTAACCTGTAGAAGGCATAAGGAAGTGAGAAACCAGTGATCTGTGCAAGGTGATAAAGGCACCAGCCAATCAGCTCCAATATGTAAATGAACATTTAGGAACAGATTGTCTGCTGCCTTTATTACCTTGCACATATCACTGGTTTTTCACTTCCTAATGCCTTCTACAGGTTAATACATCTGCCCCACAGTGTGTTACTTATGTGTTGCTGTATCTTAACATGAATCACGTTACTATATCTGTCTTTTAGTTGATGGAGGATATGGCTGTTTCTCTTGGCTTCTAACTCCATTGTCCCGACCTGATATCCCTGCTGAACACAATTACAATCATGCACATAAGTCCACGCGGAATGTGATAGAAAGATGTTTTGGTGTGCTGAAATCTAGGTTTCTGTGTCTGGATAAGTCTGGTGGCCTAATGTTGTATAGTCCCTCCAAGGTGACTCAAATTGTGTTCTGCTGCTGCTTTCTTCATAACATGTGTTTGCAACAACATCTGCCACATGTTGAGGAGTAGGAGGAGGAGGAGGAAGAAAGCAGCCAGCAAGCAGAGGAATTAGAGACATCTGGTGATACTTGGAGTACAGATGTAGGGAGGCAGGTTAGGCAAGAGATCATCAATCGCTATTTCTAAGGTAAGCTTGGTTTGCATATTTCATTTGTTGTGTAATCATAAATAGATGTTTTGCCTTTTTTTCCCCAAAACCATTACTCAGAATGTGTCTGTCTCCTTGACACATACAAACATACCCTCGCTTTATGAAAAAACACATGTCGCATGTGTATTGTGTGTATTTTTATTCTCAAACAACAGATTATGAGTGGCATGCATTAAGTCTGGATAAGTGATCGTAAACTTGCAGTGCTCATTTATCACAAGCCCACATAATCAATTTAGTATATCACTTTATCATTGTGTGTAACGTCCTAATGCACAGGTTCACAAACTCAGCCCTCAGGACCACACACAGTGCATGTTTTTCACGTAACCCAGTAGAAGCACAGGTGTATGAATTACTCACAGACATATGTTAAAAGGTTCACAGGTGGAGCTAATTATGTCACTTGTGATTCTATGAGGAGACCTGCAAAACATGCACTGTGTGGGTTCCTGAGGGCCGAGTTTGAGAACCTGTGTTCCCAAAAAACACTCCTCAACATATAATATGTTAGCCTTGAGGAATACATGTGTCCCTATGTGTAATGCACCATCATATTTAAGACACACAAACTTACTGTAATCAGGAATAATTTATTTCCTAATGTTTGATGCTGTAAACTTGATGATGTGTAAGTAAATACACAGTTTGCCACACATATACATTATTATACACATTCTTTGATTTTTGATGTAAAAGTACATATGTGTTTGTTTCAGCATCATGTGTAAAAACATTCTTACTAATTTTTAACACACACAAACATGTCCCAACAATACTGACATTCATGTTGTCAATGTTTTTAAAACAAAACAAAGCCAACATATTACAAGCTTTTTACGCAACTCAATTGTGTTCTTCTTGTAATGTTGTATAGAGAAGAAAGCTAAAATATGTATCAATAACATTGTAATTTGGATTGTCTGCAGGCAAAGAGAATGATTGGAATCTAGAAAGAGTAATGATTAGAAAAAAATCAAGTGGTCAGTTTACTTCCTGCTAAAGACATTCTGCCTGGCTACCAATTATTGTGTCTGCAGGAAAAGAGAATGATTGGAATCTAGAAAGAGTAATGATTAGAAAAAAAATCAAGTGGTCAGTTTACTTCCTGCTAAAGACATTCTGCCTGGCTGCCAATTATTGTGTCTGCAGGAAAAGAGAATGATTGTAATCTAGAAAGAGTAATGATTAGAAAAAAATCAAGTGGTCAGTTTACTTCCTGCTAAAGATATTCTGCCTGGCTGCCAATTATTGTGTCTGCAGGAAAAGAGAATGATTGGAATCTAGAAAGAGTAATGATTAGAAAAAAATCAAGGGGTCAGTTTACTTCCTGCTAACATGTATGTGTGGCTCCATCAACATTTTCCTCCTCCAATAGCAAAAAAAATGGTAAAGAATAAATGTGCGTACAAATTTTTTGTTTTTGTTTGTAGCACTTATAATTAATGATGTTGAAAAAAGTGTCAAGGAGCTAAGTGTTATATATATTTTGCCAAAAATACACTTACTAACTATTTTGAGTTACTTATCCCAAATGTCTAACTTGTATTTTTTTCACGTTTTTTTTGGTGGCTGCTTGTCCTGCCCTTTGCCTTTAGCACTGTCATGTTGTCGTGCTCTGGTGGAGCATCTTGGTGGTGATGAGACTGGCGTGATATTTGGAGTAGTCGTACCAGAACTGCTGCTTGTTTGCTGTTGGTGCATGCATCTGAGTGTTTCCTTCAGGTTAGTGAGGGTGGCATTGAGTTCACGTGTAGCAGCATTTTGATTGTCTACTATTCGGAATAAACTTTCATTCATCTTTTGATTGTTTTGAAAAATGCTCATATAACTTTGCTGTTGTCTGTGCTGTTCTTCCATTATGCGCTGTAAGTTGCCCATGACCTGTGTAATGTCTGTACGCATGAGTTCCATGGTATTGCCTATTCTGGTTGTTTGTTCATTTTGTCTACTCAGATTTCTTGAAATTCTTCTGAGGTGAGATGGTAGGCTTGCAAACATTTGTGTCTTCTTACGCAGGCAATTTTCATTAGTGGCCTGCTGTCTAGCCCAAATGGTCCAAAACACCTGATCAGGGCCTTGTGTTCCTGGTGTTGTTGGGCTGTTTTGAGGTAGTGGTGTGCTTTGCTGTGGTGGTGTACTCACAGGTGCTGGGGGGCTCATTCCTTGCATTAATGGCTGCATTTCTAAGATGTTTGTCTCCTCCATGTCACTGTGTTGCTGTTGTTGCGGAGGGATGCTGTTCCCAGGACTAGAAGCTGAAATGTTAAACAAATCTCCGTTAGCTATCCATATGTTTGAGAAATGTAAACAAATCACTACACATGGAACACATGCGATTCACTGTTGCTTACAACTATTCTGCCTAGCAACATCATCACTCATAGCTTAAATACATACATATGCCTGTTTGTGGCAAATGTGTCTGGTTACAAAATTGTGAAAGCAAACACTTCAGTTTTATTGTAGCTCACACATACTCCACCATAAAAACACATTGGAATACATAATGTGTTACCTTATAGCTTTGTTCAAACAAACATAGTAATGTTTTTATATGTATTTTGCAATGTTACCTCAAACACACATGTGAAATGTGGAAAAACAACCTTACTTTTTGCAAGAAAACCAACATGCTTTTTTGTTGCAGCATCTTACACACAATGTCATACTGTATGGCTCAAGTGGACATACATATCTTTACTGGATGTGGACAAGGACATTTAGCTTGGATTACATTTCAGCTTTTACTTACTGCGGTAAGTATTTACGTTTTTGATGTGTTTTGACTTAATGCGGTTATGAAATATTTTGATTACGTACTGAAATTTAACACATTTTTTTCAGTTTGATACTCACAATCAAGGTGAAGGGAGTGTGGATGACGTCTTGGAGGTGTGTCCAAAATTTGGAGTGGGGGGACAGAACATACGGACGATAATCTTCGTGGCGGGGTAGCCTGCTGTGTTTGGGCCGGGACATACGACCTTGCTTTCTTTTCGGCCACAGGTTTTTTGTGGTGATGTCTTTCAGAAGTGCCACTTCTGCTGCTCCATACTTCTTTTGATGGACCTTTTAATGAAAGTGCAATTTTGTTATGGCCATTCCTTTACAAGCATACCCTATACTACAATGGACACTTTACCTGCTTCCGCAGCGTCATCATCATCAGATGTGATAGGAGTTACTGGCCGACGAGTAGTACTGCTTTTTTCTAACACTGTATTAAAAAAAAAAAATTTAATCATGCTATTGTGTATACATCCACCCATTATGCTTAAAAACATTTATTCTTGAAGAAATGCTTGGTTTTTATTTATAAAAAACATAAGGACCGGAAATACAAAAATAAAAAAATAAAAGCTAAAAACATTGACCAAAACACATATGCACTATGGCAACATCAACACAGGAAAACATGTACAGGACACTGACATAGGCCACAAGTTAAAGAAAAAAAAAAACACAAAAATAGACACACGCATCTACATTTTGTATTGAAAGGAAAAATATTACAGATGCAATATATAAATTGCTCTGTGATGTGGCACTCCAAAGACACATTACCACTATATGAGCCAAAACAAAATGTAGCAATTTTTCTCAAAAATTACACTGCAGTGTGGTGTCACGGTACAAATACAAGCAAAAAAAATAAAATATATTGTTAATTTAATAAAATAATTAACATTATCTAATAATGACACTACACATGTAAGTGGATTCCAAACCACTTTCCAGTACTCCAGCCTCTAACATGACAACCACTGTTTTTAAAACATTGCACATGGATCACTTAAATATAAAACATAGTCACAATTTTAATTCAAAAATCGTCCAAAAGGAAAACATTATTGCAGGACAATTCAGAGACACACCAAGTCCAAACTACACATGCAAAATATCTGTCAGAAAAACACATGACATACAATACAGTAAGATGTTACATTGGCTATTGTATAAAACATTAACCAAAACAATGTATTTGTTGACACACACTTGAAGATGGGAGTAATATGCAACGTCACATGACACACATTTAAAAAAACAACAACCATAGAATGTAAATGCAAATACACATGCTCACCATTCTTCCTGGGCCTATCTGAATCCCTGACATGGGTTGCAGAGACAACTTCTGGAGGGATTACATTCCGCATGGGCTCCTCATACTCCAGATATCTTGCAATATAGGGCTGCCACCACTGGTTTTCCGAGCCTCCTTGGCCTCCTTGGCCATTTTGGACTTGACACGTCGCTTTATGTCATAGTACCATTTGCGGCACGTGTCCTCCGTCCGCTTCACCACCCCCTCACTATTGACAGCAGCAACAACTTTCGCCCACAACACCGTCTTCCTCCGTGTTGGCACCTTGGCGGACTCAGGGCCAAATAGCTGCCTCTGATACTTCATCAGCTCATGCAGCAATGCCACATTTTCAGCAAAACTAAACTTAACATTCCGCCCAGTCTTAGTAGTGGTGCGTGGCTGCGGAGCACTCTGACTGTCACTATCACTTGAGGCTGCTGCAGCAACCTCACCCACCTCCTCCACCTCACTAACCTCACTAACACTCACCTCCTCCACCTGACCGACCTCCTCCCCCTCACTCACACCCTCCACCTCACCCACCTCTGAGTCACACATAATAGTGTGTCTAAACAGTTAACACAGAAAAAAAAAATGACAAACAACACACTCCTCCACTACCACTACACAACTCACACACACACACACACACACACACACACACACACACACACACAAACACTGACAAGCGACTATAAAGAAAAATAACTTGGACTAAAAATGAGACAAAACCACAAAATACAAGACAACAAGAATGACAAGACGACTTTCAAACACAATACCACACTCAGAAATCGCTACCAACACTACTCACCAAACCACAAATTCACCTACCTCCACAGCACAACCTCCCTCCTCCTCACCACTAACTAAACCCACGAGGTGCGGACGGTTTGGGGCGTATTTATATGGTTGCGCACAGACACTCCTACCATCTGAAACACAACCAATCACGAACGGGGATGAAAATCGAAACTGAAAGTGAAAATGCGACCGCGGGAAAAAAAAAACCCTGCCGCGTTTAACTTAGGGAAAAAAACAGCAAATACAACAAAAACACATACGCAAACGACAATGACGGCCGTAAATGTGCCAAAAAAAAAAACGACTGGCATCGACATCGGAAAACACGACAACCAGAAAGTCGACTGCTTCGTAACTTTGCGTATATGGATTCAAAAAGTTGCATGAAAATGCACCCGATACAAAACGAGTTTAAACACTACACAAACGGACTCAAACACGAATATTAGTAAATATTGCCCATGGTATCAGTTAAAATTAGTTAAAACACATTTTTTTTTTAAATTCAATGTTTTTTATTGAAATTTTTCAAATTTGCTTTAACACTTCACACAAACAGCACACATAGAACTGCCCGCACACAGTATGTGCAGGAACAAGGGTACATGTGTACAGTACATAATATAACCAGTAGATATTCTTTCACATATAACATATAATCACTTAGCAACGGTGTCCTGGATCAACGCATCCTAAACATAACACGTCCATAATACTCGTAAACATAGCAGAAATGGCGCATTGCATTACATATATCATAGCAAGGCATGGCCAGCCGCGGGGGTGCATACCCCCCCAGAAATCCCATATTGATATACGGGGAGGGACACAGAACTATCTATTCCCTATCTTTGTAATATTTAGAGTCTATCCATCTGCCCCATATTGTGGACCATTTCCTCTCCACCTTCCTAGCCAAAAATACAAATTTTTCGTGCGCAATCGTTTCGTTGACCAGGGATATCCACGCCTTAAGTGTCGGGGCCTCACTAGCCAGCCATAGCCGGGCAATACAAACCCTAGCTAGTGCGCATAAATTAATAACATATCGCCTACTAGGTGGATCCAAAGCTTCCTCGTCCACAATCAGCAGTGTACTGAGTGCAGGAGTACAGACGAATGAGGGAATACCTGTATCACACAAGGTACGTATAACAGCCGTCCAAAACAAAGACACGCCAGGGCACAACCACAGTAAGTGCCAGAAGTCTGCATCCATGGCTCCACACCTAGGGCACTGCGAGCTGTGGGAACCCCCAATATGTGCTAACCTCACCGGGGTCATATACACTCTGTGCAGGATATATAATTGTATTTGCTGGTATCTGACAGAAGAAGTGGATATCCGATGGGCTCCCATAGCAGCATTCCATGCCTCGTCCGATAGCATACCCACATCTGTCTCCCACCTACCCCGAAGAGCTGTAAGAGGGTCATTGTGGTGCAATTGCAGGATACGACCATATATCCTAGAGACTAAGTGCTCTGAATCTAGCGTTTGCAACATTAATTTAACCGGGGAGTCAGCCAGGACTGGAGGGCCATTTGGGAACTGGGCTGCCAGCGCATGTCTCAACTGCAGGAAATGAAAGAAGAACCTTGAGGGAATGTCGTGTGCACGCTGAAGCTGTTGGAATGAGTTAAGAATCCCATCACTATATAAATGGCCCAAAGATGATACTCCCCATTTTCCCCAAACTTCTCGGGCCTGAAGATGACACAGCTCTGGCAACCCATATATGTTATCCAGTGGGGTATCAGGGTCAACACCATGGCCCCGCATCACAGAGTGCACCATTTTCCATATTAGTATGGATTGCTTAATAAGTGGTAATGTGGACATTTTAATGCTACCGCAAAGAAGTAGTTGCAGTGGGGAGCCCCCCGCGTAGTCATGGTGCAGCATCAGCGAGTGCAGAGCCAGGGCATCGAGGTCATTAACCCATTCCCATATATGCGTCAGTTGTGCCGCGTAATAGTAGAAACGGAAGTTGGGGAGGGCCAGACCCCCCATTTCTCGTGATCTGGTCATGGTATCTAGTTTTAAACGTGCCCGTTTACTGGCCCACACCAGAGAGGAAAGCAACCCATCTATTTGCTTAAAAACCTTCTGTGGAATATAAACAGGAGATTGCTGCAATATTTAGAGAAGTTTGGGCTGGAAAACCATTTTAACCATATTAACCCTCCCCGTGACTGTCAAAGGCAGCTTACCCCACGTTTGTACTCGGCCGCGGAGATACATTATTTGAGGGGTAATATTAAGAGAGGAAAATTTTTGAGGGTCGTTAGACACCCAAATACCCAAATATTTAAAGGATTCCACCCACCTTAATGGGAGAGCCACCAACGGGGAGGCAGGGACTTCACCTTTAAGTGGGATAATAAAGGATTTCTCCCAGTTAATTAGGAGACCAGAATAACGCCCGAACCCAACAATAATTTCCAAGATCCTAGGCATAGACTCAGCATATCGATCCACAAACATCAGAACGTCATCAGCGTATAGGGCCACCCTGTCCTCCCGAGCGCCCACCTTAAGTCCATATATCCCCGCATCTGCCCTTAGAAGACACGCAAGGGGCTCAATGGCCATAGCAAACAGGGTAGGAGACAAGGGATAACCCTGTCGCGTGCCTCTAGATAAGGGAAAGGAATGAGATACAAATCCATTAACCGCCACCCTTGCCGAGGGAGAGGAATACATCAGCCGAACATATTTAATAAAGTTCGGGCCAATGCCAAATCTACGCATAACTTCCCATAAATATTCCCATTCCACAGAGTCGAATGCCTTAGCGGCATCCAACGAAACGACTATGGAGGAGGAAGGGTCCGCGCGGGGTATCTGTAGGTGGGTAAACAGACGTCTGAGGTTTATGGAGGTCGATTTATTGGGCATAAATCCCATCTGATCCGGGTGTATAATGTGAGAAATAACTGTATTTAATCTGCCAGCCAACACCTTAGCCAATATTTTAATGTCAGTAGGTAGGAGGGATATAGGGCGGTAGGACTCCACTTTCCTAAGATCCTTGTCAGGTTTAGGGAGAACTACAATCATTGCCTCCGCCATAGACGGGGGAAGAGACTCCTGTGTAAATATCTGGCCGTACAACTCAAGTAGACGCGGGACAAAAAAATCCAAGTTATGTTTATAGACCTCAGAGGGTATTCCATCCAAGCCCGGGGCTTTGCCGCTAGGGGAGGCCGAAATCGCTGCCCTAACTTCATCGGAGGAAATAGGTGCCTCTAGAAGGTCACAAGCCTCACTAGATAGGGTGGGGAAGCAGACCCCGTCTAAATAATCGTTCAATTGCGATGAGGTGCAGTCCATTTTAGGTTCATACAAGTGGCTGTAGAAGGATACAAATTCAGCCGTCATTTGTGGGGTCTGGGTTAGGGGAACGCCCTCAGCGCTCACAATCTCTACCACTACACACTAGTAGGTCTGTCACCCCGAGCCAAAGAGGCCAGGTATGTCCCCGGTCTGTCCCCAGTAGCGTAAAAGGTATGGGAAGAGAAAAGGAGTCTATGCTGAGTCTTTTCCATTAAGTAATCTCTCCAGTCCCTCTGAGCCGACAGCCAGGTCACCCTGGAACTGTCCAAAGAATCTTGCAAGTATTGCAGCTCTGCTGCGACACTGCGGACCTCCAACTCAGCCTCCCTTCGCTTATAGAAGGATTTCAAATTAGACACCCGTTTAATCAAACTCCCCCTTAAAAAGGCCTTAAATGTGTCCCATAAATTAGAGATTGCTTGGCCGGCACTATTCAGCTCAAAGAATTCCCGCCATGCGGCCACCAGATCAGAGCCGTCCCCATGTGAACAAGCCAAAATGGATTAAACTTCCACACAGCTTGGCCCCTGTCACAATTAAAGTCTAAGTTAAAGGTTAAAGGGGAGTGGTCTGATATACCCCTAGTCTCATATCTAATATTACAGACGCGGGGGACCATGTCGCTCGAGAGGAGGGCCAGGTCAATCCTAGAGAACGAGGAATGAGAGTGTGAGAAACACGAGTATTGTTTAAGAAAAGGGTGTCTCAGTCTCCATGGATCGACCAGGCCCAGCCCCGACACCACATTTGCAAAACCGGATCTCCCAGGACATGCAGCAGACGGAGACATAGAGAGCCTATCTTTTGCCACATCTAGCACATTATTGAAGTCCCCGAGGCAGATGACAGATATCCCAGGGGACGAGGCCATGAACCCAGCAACCTTCTTAAGAACATCGGGAGAGTATGGAGGGGGCACATAAACAGCTAGTAGGAGGACACGGACATAGAATAATCTACATTTCAAAAACACATATCTCCCCCAGGGGTCCGTCTGTATAGATTCCATTACAAAGGGGACGGTCCGCCTAATAAGGACCGAAACCCCCCGTGAGGCAGACGTGTGCATAGAATGGTATGCCCATCCCACCCAGGGTTTCTTCAATGAGAGAACCTTACTCCCCACCAAGTGTGTTTCCATAAGGCAGACAATATCAGCGGCGTAGTGTTTAATCTGTCGGAGTACGAGAGACCTCTTAATTTTATCATTGAGCCCCCTCACATTCCACGATAACACCTTAAGCCCTGCCATAGTATAACAAGAGTATAATAGGAGCATCACCCCGCGGCCAGCCAATTCCGCCACTTACGAATTCAGTAACCAGACACCGTTGCTTATACTGCACAGAAACAAACCATATACTTTCACAACATACATTACCCTTCAGAACCCAAATATAGCGTAACATCCTCCCCCACCCCCCTCCCCGTATACCACCCCCAACATGTAGCATACTTGGATCCCAAAACTGAGTGTACATACCTAAAAAGATAAATAAACCAAACTTTGTCGCACCATCAACCAGTGCGACCTCTCCTTGATAGGGGCCAAGAATGTAATGACTCTTGGAAATGGAGAACAACTAGAAAAAAAAAAGGGGGGGGGGAATTAGGAGGCAGCTCCCAGCCACCAACCATTCCTCCCTCAAAATCAAAAACAAATGAGGGGGAATCATAAAGGCCCACCCTCTAGGTCCATCAATTACCCGGATAGACCATACTCGGATATCTTGAACCACCCATATCGGGCCAAATAAATAACTAACAATCCACCCCCCCCCCCCCCCCACCGCCCCTCACACATAGACCGAGAATAGAGCAAAGAAAAAGGAGCAGAACCGCAGGAAGTCATAAACAAAAGCATACCAGGGCTAGCGTGGGTGATATAAAAAGTATACATATATCCTGTCTGAACTGCGAGAGCAAGGTAGCGGGGACTAAAGGGAACAGTGACAGCTATCAAATATTCCCGCATCCTGTCGCCTCGCCATAGCTAGCACATATATCTAGAAAAGACAAGATAAGTAATTAAGAGGGGAAAAAAAGGGGGGGGAGATACAGGAGAAAATCAGCCTTCAGGATCAGCCGGATATTCACTATTCTGCTAGCGCACGTCTCGCCGGGAATCGTCTATCCAGCCACACCATGGCCTCACGAGGAGTTGTGAAAAACTTTGTTTCCCCATCAGCCACCACCCGCAATCTAGATGGGAAGAGCATGGCATACGGCAGTTCAAGTTCACGGAGCCGCCTCTTGACAGGTAGAAACTGAGCCCTATCTTTTTGTACATCCACCGCAAAATCCGGAAATACCGATATTGACGATCCATTCCATTTCAAAGGGCCCTTAGTACGAGCCAGCCTCAGGATTGTGTCCCGATAACGGAAATGGAGGAACTTAGCAATGAAGGTACGGGGTGGAGCCCCCGGTGGCAGTGGGCGCATTGGAACTCTATGAGCCCACTCTATAGTGAAATACGGTGAGAATTCCTCAGATCCAAAAAAATCCCGGAGCCATTTTATGAGAAACTCCTCAGGAGCGGAGCCTTCTTCTTTCTCAGGCAGGCCAATGAAGCGGACGTTATTGCGCCACAGACGCCCTTCCACGTCCGTAAGCTTTTTGCGAACATCATTCATCTGAGATTCCAAAGCATCAGTGCGGCGACCCAGCGGGCCGACGGAATCTTCTATATTGGAAATACGGGTCTCCGCTTCTCCCACTCTCTCTCTCACCCGCTGTAGATCTTGATGAATAATGGAGAGGTCGGACTGTACTTGCCCGATTTTATCAGCCAGACGCACTTCACTGGCATTTACCGCATCCAGAACTCTCTGCAGTGCAGCATCAGGAGGATCAGAGGAGACGGAGCTGTAGGCAGGAGAAGGAGGTGATACCTCAGATCTTGTAGCCTCCCCTCTCCGCAGCTGAAGGCCCTGGTCACGAACAAACTTATCCATCGCTCCCGCCGACGCGCCGGTCTGGCGGCCTTTCACCATTTTGGACAACACGGTGTCAGTGCAGGTGATATCAAAGTAAATATAAGCAGAGAGAGGGGGGTTGCCTGCCCCAACCGGTCGTCGGGCATCAGACAGCTGCAGGTATGTATATATCGCCAGCAGGGTCACAACCTCAGGATATATTTGCAAAGTGCTTCCCCAGCACCCGGATCACAGTGTGGTAAAGGAGGTCCAGGTAATGGCCGCCAAGGCAGTAGCTCCACAAGTACTCAGAGCGACCCAACACCCCTCTAGATTCCTCTTACAGGCTTAGAGGCGAATCACTTATGTCCTGCAGGTCCCCGCAAGTATATTTCGGCCGGCTGGTGCAGGCGGCGGCGGATAGCGGAGCCGCACTTCCGGCATCGCGGGCAGCGCGTCCCGGCAGCAACTGAGACGGCAGACGGAGCTTCAGCCGCGGCCTCCCCCGGGCTCCACAGAAGACCAGCGGGGCGGTGGAGGAGATCACAGCGCCCGCGATCTCCCTGCACTTCAGGCGGCCGCAGCGAGCGGCGAGCACACAGGAGCCGAACTTCCGGTCCCGGCACGAGGCGGCTGCTCCAGGCACAGATCAGGGCCCGCTGGCGTCCAGAGCTCCCGGACCACCAGGGACAGCAGTGGCAAGTACTAGATTGCTCCAGGGGGGGGCAGGGGGCACTCATAAAGCGGTGGCTGCAGTGTGGGACCCAGATGGGGGTACAGGATAAAGTTACAGGATGAAGTGGCTGGAGAGCTGCACAATCTGAGTGCTACTCCATGCCCGTCCTGGCCACCGTTAAAACACATATTTAAGTTACAAAATGTCTATTCATCATTGTAGTGGTAAATACTTAAGTACCTGAGCATTTTCATATTGTTCAAGTGCAGGGAAAGCTACTCCAAAAAGCAGTATTGAAATAGCAGTGTTACTTACCATGATGGGGCTGGATGACTGCACATGTGTGACCTGAGGTCAAGCATGGGCATGGCTGATGCTCTTGCAGTGCGATGAGGGTGGAAGGAGCCGCTCGGATCCCTCTTTGCAAATCCGGACCTCCATCCCATAGGAAGTGCACCAGCAACCAACGCCATCATGGCGCTGCTTCTCACAAACAAACTCCAAAAACTTTCAGTTTTCAAAGTTTGCTGAATACTAGGTGGCCTTATCAGCCCCAAATAATGAATTGGCCCATTACAAAAAACATGCAAAAACTAGTATTTCCACATGTGTGTCACGATCCGGGTATCTGGACGCCATTATTTACCTTTCAGGTGTCTCCTGGGGCTGGCTCAGCGTCCTAGGCCCGGTTCCCAGCTATGTTGCTAGCATTCATATGTCATGTCTCATCTTTGCTGATCCGTGGATATTGTCCTTCCAATGCCCGGGCGACTGGCATGGCGTCACCTGCCGGCGGGGCCTCGGGCATCGTCTCCTATTCTCAATGCACTACAGGGTATGTGGCACTCTTCCCCTACAGCGGCTGCGGCCGTCCATGCTGGAGGTTTGAGACGCAAGTCAGCGTTCTCTGTGTTCACCGCCGCCATTACAGAGGAATCTCCATGTGGTGTTACAAACAAGGTTTCCCTCCACTGGCCGGTATGGGCGCAGCCATCTTAGTTCTAGTCACATGATCCTGACCTCCAATCCATAGCTCCGCTGAAGTCTGCCTAATTGCTCATCCAATCCCTGCATACCTAAGGGTATAAAGGGATTGAGCCTGCACCAGGAAATCGTCAGTGCTTTGGTTGTCAAACCTTGTTTCCAGTCTCTCTCTCCTGTGGTTGTTTTCATTCCAGGTTACCAGCTCCTGTTTCCAGTTACCACTAAGAGACCTGCACCAGCTTACCACCTTGCGGTGCAGCCTGACTCTGCAGTCTTCTGTGTTTGCTCCAGCTTCCAGCTACAGTTTCATCTGCTTCCAGCGGTCAGCTCCCAGCAGTGATCAGCTTCCTTAAAGAGCCTGTGCGTCTCCAGCGGTTACCTGCATACCATCGGTACCCGCAAACCATCGGTACCCGCACACCATCGGTTCCTATATCCTTGCTCCCTAGCTTCATTCTACTATTTGGCTGGTTCCATACAGCATCCACTCCATGTCTCACACCTGGCTGGTTCCATCCAGCGTCCACAGCAGCTACCTCAACTACAGTGTTACCGGCTTCCAGTGATACATCTGCTGGTGTGTTCCTTGGCTACATTTAATACTACGGACGGGTCTGGTAAGGACATTCCATCTCTGGGACATTAAGAACTGTACCTACTGCTACCAGTACCCTGTGGCCATTGCCAAACCCATAGTTATCCAGGAACTGTTTTATCATATCTGCTGTATATCTTCATTCATTTATCACTGCTGTGAATACATGGAGTTCTGTTAATAAACTTTTATTGACTTTTAATCCTGGTTGTCGTGGTCACGCCTTCGGGCAACCTTTCTACAGCTTACTCATATGTCCAGGGGTCTGATTAAACCTCCGAAGTTTAGCTTCACCTCAGCCCCTACAACTGAGGCTTCCTCCTGTCAGCTCAGGCCCTCAGTTGTGACAGTAAGCACTGACCATATGAATCCAGCCAGAGACCAGGATCAATCGGCCAGGCCAATGCAAGAACTGGCAGCCAGACTCGAACATCAGGAGGCTGCACAAGGCCACATCATCCGCTGTCTCCAGGATCTCTCTACTCGGCTGGATGGGATCCAAACGACCCTCCGTGGATCAGGGGCGTCCGGTGCGTCCACCACAGTGACACCAGTTGTGACTCCACCCACCTTGCCCATTTCTGCTCCACGTCTTCATCTTCCAACGCCAGCAAAATTTGATGGATCTCCAAGATCTTGCAGGAGATTTCTCAATCAATGTGAAATACATTTCGAGCTACAACCTTGCAGTTTCCCTAGTGAACGCACTAAAATTGCTTATATTATTTACCTCCTTAGTGGCTCAGCCTTTGATTGGGCATCACCTTTATGGAAGAAATCCGACACCCTGTTGTCCTCATATACTAACTTTGTAATGACATTCAGGTGCATCTTCGATGAGCCAGGCCGTGTAACTTCAGCTTCTTCTGAGATTCTTCGTTTACGCCAAGGAACGCGTACTGTGGGACAGTACCTAATACAGTTCAAGATCCTGGCATCTGAACTGGCATGGAACGACGAAGCCCTGTATGCTACATTCTGGCATGGCTTATCTGAACGCATCAAGGACGAATTAGCTACCAGAAACTTGCCCTCTAAGTTGGATGAGCTAAAATCTCTATGTACAAAAGTTGATCTACGGTTCAGAGAAAGAGCAACTGAGCGGGGAAGGTCATCTATCCAAAAAATCTTCTGCTCCTCCTCCTCGTCAACCGTCTCCATCTAAAGATGAGCCCATGCAAATTGGTCGTTCCCGTCTATCTTCAGATGAGCGTCGAAGACGTCTTTCTGAGTCCCTCTGTCTTTACTGTGCAGCTCCGTCTCATGCAATCAATGCCTGTCCCAAACGTCCGGGAAACTTCAAGTCCTAGCCCGCCAAGGAGCGGGCCGGCTAGGAGTAATGCTCTCCTCTTCATCTCCTCAGGATTGTAATCTCCCAGTCTCGCTTCAAATTGCTCAACATTATAGGAACGTCATTGCCCTCCTAGATTCCGGAGCAGCTGGGAATTTCATAACTGAAGCATATGTTAAACGGTGGTCCCTACCCACTGAGAGACTTTCCTCGTCTATATCTTTGACTGCCGTGGATGGCAGTAAGATTTTTGATACAGTTATTTCTTTAAGAACTCTACCAGTTCGTCTGAGAGTAGGAATTCTTCACTCAGAATTAATTTATTTTCTAGTTATTCCAAGAGCCACACATCCAGTGGTTTTGGGCCTTCCATGGCTTCGTCTCCATAACCCATCGATTGACTGGACGACTACTCAAATCCTGGCATGGGGTCCTTCCTGTACTGAGACCTGTTTGTCCAAAGTGCTTCCTGTATGTTCTTCCTCCTCCAAGTCGTTTGATGTTCCACCTCCTCCGTATCAAGATTACACGGACGTGTTCAGTAAAGCTTCTGCCGATATCCTTCCTCCTCATAGGGAATGGGACTGTCCAATCGATCTCATCCCGGGGAAGGTTCCACCTCGAGGCCGAACCTATCCGTTGTCTTTACCAGAAACGCATTCTATGGAAGAATATATTAAGGAGAATCTGGCGAAGGGTTTCATTCGACCTTCTTCCTCCCCAGCTGGCGCAGGTTTCTTCTTCGTTAAGAAGAAAGACGGTGGCCTGCGGCCATGCATCGACTACAGAGGCTTGAACGACATCACTGTCAAGAACCGATATCCTTTACCCTTGATTACAGAACTCTTCGATCGAGTTAGCGGAGCAACCATCTTCACGAAATTAGATTTGAAGGTTGCCTACAACCTCATCCGGATCCGAGAGGGTGACGAGTGGAAGACCGCATTTAACACCCGTGATGGACATTATGAATACCTCGTCATGCCTTTCGGATTAAGTAATGCTCCAGCTGTCTTCCAGCATTTCGTGAACGAGATCTTCAGAGACATCTTATATCGCCATGTCGTGGTTTATCTAGATGATATACTTATCTTTGCCAACAATCTGGAAGAACATTGTTTCTGGGTAAAGGAAGTTCTGTCCCGACTCCGTGTCAATCATCTCTATTGCAAATTGGAGAAGTGTGTTTTTGAAGTTAAATCCATTCCGTTTCTAGGCTACATTGTGTCCGGTTCCGGACTAGAGATGGATCCTGAGATTCTACAAGCAATCCAGAATTGGCCGATACCTTTAACCCTCAAAGGGGTCCAGAGATTTTTAGGTTTCGCCAATTATTACAGAAAGTTTATACGAGACTTTTCCACCATTGTGGCACCTATCACTGCGTTAACCAAGAAGGGTGCTAACCCGTCCAAGTGGTCTGAAGAAGCTATGCAAGCCTTTCATCTATTAAAGCAACGATTCATCTCTGCTCCGGTTTTGAAACAGCCCAACATCAACTCACCTTTCATCCTTGAGGTGGATGCCTCTTCCATTGGAGTAGGGGCGGTGCTATCCCAGAGAGCTAAAGATGGTCATCTACATCCTTGCAGCTTCTTCTCCCGGAAGTTTTCTCCAGCTGAGCGCAACTATGCCATTGGCGATCAGGAGTTGCTGGCAATCAAACTCGCTCTGGAGGAGTGGAGATACCTGCTGGAGAGAGCTTCTCATTCTGTTACCATACTTACCGATCACAAGAATCTTTTGTATTTGAAAGGCGCACAATGTCTTAATCCTCGTCAGGCCAGATGGGCACTTTTCTTTTCTAGGTTCAACTTTAAACTCCAGTTTTGTCCGGGCTCTCAGAATCGCAAGGCCGATGCCCTTTCCCGCTCTTGGGAGCAAGAAAATGAGTCGGAGTCTTCTGACAAGCATCCTATTATCAATCCGTTGACATTCTCCATGGTAAGGATGGACTCTACGCCCCCACCAGGGAAAAGCTTTGTGAAGTCGGTGTTAAGGAAGAAGCTCATGCATTGGGCACATGCTTCCCGTTTTGCCGGACATACATGCATTCAGAAAACCCTTGAGTTCATCTCTAGGTCTTATTGGTGGCCAACTCTGAAGAAGGACGTTATGGAGTTTATTGCATCTTGCCCAAAGTGTGCCCAACACAAAGTATCCCGCCAGTCGCCTGCGGGGCAACTGGTTCCATTATCTGTTCCCCGTCGACCGTGGACCCATTTGTCGATGGACTTCGTCACAGACCTGCCTATGTGCAACAAGTTTAATACCATCTGGGTAGTGGTAGACCGGTTTACCAAGATGGCACATTTCATTCCCCTCACCGGTCTTCCGTCAGCTTCCAAGTTGGCTCAAGTATTCATTCAGGAAATCTTCCAACTACACGGTCTTCCCGAGGAGATCATCTCTGATAGAGGAGTACAATTTGTAGCCAAATTCTGGCGAAGTTTGTGTCAAGCCCTCCAAGTCAAATTAAAGTTCTCTACAGCTTACCATCCTCAGACCAATGGTCAAACTGAGAGGGTGAATCAGGACTTGGAGGCCTTCCTCCGTATCTATGTATCTTCCTCTCAAGATGACTGGGTTCAACTTCTTCCCTGGGCCGAGTTCAGCCATAATAACCAATATCATTCCTCATCTTTTTCAACACCATTCTTCATCAACTACGGATTTCACCCTAAAGTTCCAGAATTCCAGCCGCTTCCAGCGACTTCTGTACCAGCAGTTGATATCACCTTGCGCCAGTTTTCAAACAACTGGAAAAATGTTCGAGCGGCCCTGCTCAAAGCATCATTTAGATACAAGAAGTTTGCAGATAAGAAGCGTAGGGCAGTTCCTGCCCTCAAAGTGGGTGATCGTGTGTGGTTGTCTACAAATAATTTGAGATTGAGAGTTCCAAGCATGAAGTTTGCGCCCCGTTACATCGGTCCTTTTCAAATTGAACAAGTTATCAATCCTGTTGCTTACAAACTCCAGTTACCCCCATTCTTGAAAATTCCTAGGACATTCCATGTTTCCCTTCTAAAACCGCTGATACTGAATCGATTCCATTCTGCACTACCTTTGGCTCCTAAAGTCCAGACTCAACGGGGAGTTGAGTATGAAGTTGCCAAGATTCTGGATTCACGATTCCGTTATGGTCAGTTACAATATCTTATTGATTGGAAGGGCTATGGCCCTGAGGAATGCTCTTGGACCCATGCTTCAGATGTCCATGCTCCTACCTTGGTCCGGAATTTCCACTCCAGATTTCCTCAGAAGCCTAAGAAGTGTCCTGGGGCCACTCCTAAAGGGGGGGGGTGCTGTCACGATCCGGGTATCTGGACGCCATTATTAACCTTTCAGGTGTCTCCTGGGGCTGGCTCAGCATCCTAGGCCCGATTCCCAGCTATGTTGCTAGCATTCATATGTCATGTCTCATCTTTGCTGATCCGTGGATATTGTCCTTCCAATGCCCGGGCGACTGGCATGGCGTCACCTGCCGGCGGGGCCTCGGGCATCGTCTCCTATTCTCAATGCACTACAGGGTATGTGGCACTCTTCACCTACTGCGGCCACGGCCGTCCATGCTGGAGGTTTGAGACGCAAGTCGGCGTTCTCTGTGTTCACCGCCGCCATTACAGAGGAATCTCCATGTGGTGTTACAAACAAGGTTTCCCTCCACTGGCCGGTATGGACGCAGCCATCTTAGTTCTAGTCACATGATCCTGACCTCCAATCCATAGCTCCGCTGAAGTCTGCCTAATTGCTCATCCAATCCCTGCATACCTAAGGGTATAAAGGGATTGAGCCTGCACCAGGAAATCGTCAGTGCTTTGGTTGTCAAACCTTGTTTCCAGTCTCTCTCTCCTGTGGTTGTTTTCATTCCAGGTTTCCAGCTCCTGTTTCCAGTTACCACTAACAGACCCGCACCAGCTTACCACCTTGCGGTGCAGCCTGACTCTGCAGTCTTCTGTGTTTGCTCCAGCTTCCAGCTACAGTTTCATCTGCTTCCAGTGGTCAGCTTCCAGCAGTGATCAGCTTCCTTAAAGAGCCGGTGCGTCTCCAGCGGTTACCTGCATACCATCGGTACCCGCAAACCATCGGTTCCTATGTCCTCGCTCCCTAGCTTCATTCTACTATTTGGCTGGTTCCATCCAGCATCCACTCCATGTTCTAACACCTGGCTGGTTCCATCCAGCGTCCACAGCAGCTACCTCAACTACAGTGTTACCGGCTTCCAGTGATACATCTGCTGGTGTGTTCCTTGGCTACATTTAATACTACGGACGGGTCTGGTAAGGACATTCCATCTCTGGGACATTAAGAACTGTACCTACTGCTACCAGTACCCTGTGGCCATTGCCAAACCCATAGTTATCCAGGAACTGTTTTATCATATCTGCTATATATCTTCATTCATTTATCACTGCTGTGAATACATGGAGTTCTGGTAATAAACTTTTATTGACTTTTAATCCTGGTTGTCGTGGTCATGCCTTCGGGCAACCTTTCTACAGCTTACTCATATGTCCAGGGGTCTGATTAAACCTCCGAAGTTTAGCTTCACCTCAGCCCCTACAACTGAGGCTTCCTCCTGTCAGCTCAGGCCCTCAGTTGTGTCAGTAAGCACTGACCATATGAATCCAGCCAGAGACCAGGATCAAGCGGCCAGGCCAATGCAAGAACTGGCAACCAGACTCGAACATCAGGAGGCTGCACAAGGCCACATCATCCGCTGTCTCCAGGATCTCTCTACTCGGCTGGATGGGATCCAAACGACCCTCCGTGGATCAGGGGCGTCCGGTGCGTCCACCACAGTGACACCAGTTGTGACCCCACCCACCTATCGTAGCCATATCACTGCAATTTTATTTAATAAGCAATCTTTACTCACCTAAATGTGTCAACTTTGAGTCATCAGTACCGGAGCTCTAACATGAGCCCATGTCAGTGATCAGTAAGAAGTAAAGTGGTTGTATATGAAGTCCTTTTATAGGAGACTCACAATTTTTTGGATAGTCCCCTGCACCCCCCGAATCTCTGTATCTCCCACATCATGTCTGCTTTCCTATGGGGGTGAATCGCAGTTATGTTCTGGGGTGGTGGGGCTAAATGATACAAAACAGCATAATTCAGCCACACTCCTTTCCTCATTGACCAAGGAATTGCGGAATTTTGCCGATATGAGGACGGGGCCTAATGATGTGTTAACCTGGCCCTGCCCTCCAAAGTTTCCTGCAGCATTCCCTCTCTGGGTTTCTCCCAAAGAGGAGACCTACAAAATCAGGAAGTATGGATTACTTTACTACCTGTCTTGTACCTGCACTGCGCATGTGCGAGCAGGATGCACTTGGGGTCATGATTCTTCTCCTGAAAAAATCTGCGTTGGTTAGCCTATTGGCTAACACCTTGAGATAGTGGCAGCTGCTGGTGCCAAGTTCTGAAATGCTTTGAATTCCAGATATTAGTAACTTTAGCTGCTTAAAACATATGGGATATGAAGGGACAAGGGGCAGATATTGGCGATATCTGCTGTAGTCCCTCCTTTTTATATTCAGGAAATCCATAATATTTGTGGGTACTCCACAGGTGTTTTCGGCATATATCCCTTAAATATTCTGTATGAAATAAGTCCCTATGTGTGAACAAATGCAATGCAAATATGGGGATAAGTATGATTTACCGATGGACATGATGCCGGTGGTTAGAATACCGATAGCAGCATCCAATCCATCAGAATCCTGATAGCCCCCCAGTAAACCCCCTAACCCTCCTCTGCCCTCTACCCAACTCTCCCTTGTGGGTGCCTAACCCTAACCCTCCCTGCTGTTTGCCTAACCCTCCCTTCCCCGCTGTCTAAACCTATCCCTCCTCGCCAGGGGCGTAGCCAGAACTTTGTGGGCCCCATAGCAACATTTTGAAGGGGCCCCCGTCCCAATGCTTCTAGAGAGAAACTTCTCTGCAGCAGTTGTTCATTGTATGCCCTATAATAGTGCCCTAGTTAATTTTCTGAACCATTGTAGAGCCTTATTTAATGTTATGCCCCATAGTAGTGCCCTAGTTTCTTTTATAAATCGCAGTAGTTCTTAAGTTCACATTATGTCACATTTCAGAGCTGCCAGCACATATTATACCACACAGTATCCCCAATTTACGTTATGATATATAGTGCTCCCCGTTCATATTGTGCCTCATTATAGTGCCCTGGTTCATATTATATATCATTAAAATGCCCTCCAGTTCATTTCATACCACATTACAATGAGCAGGTCCAGGGGCATACCTAGATATATTGCAGGCCCCAAAGAAAAAGTTTGAAAGGATCCCTACGTACCACCCAATGGCGAAAAATTTATATAACACATGTGACAGGGAAAGTGGGCCCCTCTCAGCTCTGGGCCCCATAGCAGTTGCACTGCCTGCACCTATGGTAGCTACGCCCTTGCTCCCCGCTTGATGCCTAACCCTAACCTCAGCTTCTATGTGCCTAACCCTAACCCTCCCTCCCCGGTCCCTAACACTTTCTTTCCCGGCCCTGCAGCCTAACCCTAACCCCCCTTCTTCTGCCTAAACCTAACACATACACGCCCCACCTCGTGCGCGGCAGGAAGCCAGCGCATCCCGCTGTCCGATCAGGATGCCGACAGTTGGTAATTTGATGCCGGCATCCCATGCAGCGTCGGTATCTCGACAATGGCATTACCTCCTACTTCGGTATCCTCACGTTGATATATCGACCACCGATATCCCGTCTGTTAGGGAAGCCATCTGCTTCCCCAAATATGGTATATGAATATTGTGTTATATTTCATTGTTGTCTTTTATAGCTATGTAAGTAAAAATAAATTAACAACTGATATTTATGACATCATTTGGAAATACACGCTATGTTTTCTTGTATCTATTGTTACTAATGTGTCCTGAAAGATACATAAAATATGTTACTGTAGCTGTGTGATTGTATTGCTTCAATGATTGACAGGTTTTCTTCTTCACATAATTAACTCTTGTGACTGAGACACAAGAATGTGCTATATCCCCTTGTGACATGTTGGACATATGTTGTATTGAATAAGACAATACATTAAATCAAATTAAATATCCCCCAGGTCAATTGCAAGCTATAATTGTTAATCTATATTTAGCAAGCTTTATTTTATGTAATTATCCTTCATTTCATCAAAGAATTCCTCACATAAAATATTTCAATGGAATAGAAGTGTACGCTTTCACATGAGACAATGCGAACAAGCTGATAGAAACAGCTTAATATTTAAAGATTTGCACTATTATAATTCATCATATATGTAGTCCGAGATGGGGAAAAAATACAAATGTACCACTGTTCATACTCTATATAATATTTATTTTTAAACAATATATAGTATATTTAATAAGAATATTTAGAAAATGACACAATCGCCTGTGAACTTAAAAAATTTACATACACATGCAAAAACTTTTACTAACAAATATGCAAAAGATCATGTATGAGGAAATTAATATTATATCTGTATAATAATTACAACGCATGAAGTCTCTGGTAAAGGCAGTGGGTATCCATTGGTATATCCACAATTCAATTATTGTATTTCCAAACATGAAGTGATACAAGTTTTGTAGGTTATAATAGCGATGTATCACAATGTTTATTGATCCAAAGCACAGTCCAGATAAAAAATCCACAATAACAGTTTAAAATAATTGATATTTAATATTTAAATTAACCTGAGTTTACATCCGATAATTTTAATTGGTCCTGGACCACCAATCCAAGGCACCCTTGCAAGTGTCCTGAGGCACACAGTTTGAGAACCACTGATATAGAGTATGAAGAGTGGTACATTGTATTTTTTCCCCATATCAGACTACGATGAATTATAATAGTGCAAATCTCTTAATATTAAGTGGATCCTTTTTTATTTGTTGTTTTTTTTGTGTGACCAATTTATTTAACTATCATATGTTCACAAGCATATGTGTAGTGTTTTTTTGCTGCTGAGTAATCTTTTTCTTTATAACTTGTATCCACCTTTAGAAATCAATAGCACCAGGCCATAGTCTTTTGTCTCTTTTGGAACAAGCTGATAGAACCTTCTATTGTGTGGGATGTCACAACTAAAGCTTCCCAAAATAATTAGTACTTATAAAGCAATACAAATAAAAACAATGATTCCTATAATATTAGTATAATTATGTAATGTGTTTAATCTATAATCATAATATAATGTACTTTGTGTGGTGCTTTTAATTAAAATCTACAATTGAATTTTATATTTGATAACACATTTCCTACAAACTATACATATTTAGATTAATAGAGGCACCGCTAATAATACAGTATACTGTGGGTGATTTTCTCATATTCCATGTAAATAAACTTATGTATATTAATATAGGTTTTCATAGTCATACTTTCTGCCTCGGATGCAGCACAATATTTTGCTTAAAAACATCCCTAGTTTGTTGCACATATTTAGAGACTGATTACAGTGATGCTTGCACTTCTATACAGTTATCTTAGTCTCTTTTCGCTGGCAGGAAATGAAGAGTCAACCAGAGTTGTTGGCGCAGAGCAAACAATACAAATACCAAAGAGAAAAATGTAGAAGTCAGGTGCAGGGGAAAAGATCAATCAACACAGACAAAAAAATCCACAAAACACATATATCTTGTATTTCCTTCATTATTATTTCCAGCACATGGCATGATCTTGAAAACATGTCCCATTATACATCTCTTTGTTGGATTCAAAGTTTCCTCTATTCTCTACAGTGTCGGCCTTGCGTTTCTGTTTTTCACAGTGTGAATGGGTTTATTGTGTGTGTGTGTGCGTGCGTGCGTGCGTGGATAGATAGATATTTCAAATGTAGCGGAGGCACTCCAGTAATAAAGAGCCAACCACAGCAGGAATATGATCAACGTTTCGATGGTCTTTAATCCATCGTCATCAGGATAAAACAAAAATGCAATACACTCACCATTTAAAGTATTGTAAGATAATGTAATGTATTTTATTCCTTGCTCATTATACACTGTTACATTGTATTACGAGATTTTGCATCCACTAAAGTGTAACACATCCTTGCTATCCTCAGTCAGCTGGACTCTGCTCTAATGCCTATGTTTATATTTTCACTTGTTTTTAGCCGGTTACTGTGGAAATGGGGCATGTCGCCATCAGTGGGCGCTATTCTTCAGCTTCCGGATCCAGCCGTTACACGTGGGGTGGTGATGGACTTTAAATGGTGTGTGTTTCGCATTGTTTTTTTGTCCTGATGATGACTCATTAAAGACCATTGAAACGTTGATCATATTCCTGCTGTTGTTGGCTCTTTATTACCGGAGTGCCACCGCTACATTTGAAATATATTTGGGCTCTGTGCATCTAGGATCACCTAGGGAAGGCACCGGGAACTTTCCCCTTATTGGTATTGGTTGTCCTGCCTATCGGGACGCATGTACATGGAAGGACTAACGCAGGTATCAGACTTATCTTAGGCAATAGCACCCACAGTATTTTGTATATGTTCATTGACATCACGGTATTGTCAGCACAGTTGTTTTAATATAGCAGAAGGGCGGAATGCCATTGACGAGGAAACATGTGAGGTGTTTAACTTGGCAAAATCACTCAAGGTATAGCATTATCCTTTTCAGAATCTGAAGGGAATCTATGCTCTTTAA
Organism: Pseudophryne corroboree; assembly: GCF_028390025.1. Classification (NCBI taxonomy): domain Eukaryota; kingdom Metazoa; phylum Chordata; class Amphibia; order Anura; family Myobatrachidae; genus Pseudophryne; species Pseudophryne corroboree. The sequence continues at coordinate 426,348,637 of NC_086449.1, read as the reverse complement.
GGAACACTTTGATATGGAAATGGATAACAAATCGTCACAACAATTGTACCATTAATTATTAAAACTTAAACAACGGGAACTGGATTTTTTCTATCATGGGGTAACCCTGATGGATTATTTACAAGGAGAAACGCATCCCGCGGGGCTTCCGTGACAAAAATTGTCGAACTATTGGGAGACATAATGTATCTTTCTGTAAAAGATGGATTGTGGTACTTAACAAATGCAGCTACGACCTTATGCTCCTCGTAATAGAGGAGGCAGGTAAAGAGTTAACCAACACTCGGGAGAAAATAGCTGCTTTTGAATCTATCAACATACCGATATTGGAGACAGATACAGAAGTTAACTGGATTGAGAAATTAGCTAAACAGATTGCCATTTGCAAAAGAGACCTTATCCAGTTTTAAAAATTCAAGCTCTCCAAAGTTATTGCAGACTATGAACAAAATAAAGTGTATTAGTGGATAGGGGGGAATCTGAGAGAGCTTAATCAGACACAGAGACGAACAGCCCCTAAATTTAATTCTGACACTGATTTACCTTTTGGACATCCTAACACCAGTGACTCGGATCAGGTTCCCAGTATGGGACACAGTAATAATACAGTGGCCCCTTTAGGGGTGCATACACGCAATCAACTGTACGGCGCAAGAGGAAATTCACAAGGAGAGGGGGGCAGAACATGAGGACATAGGGTCGGCCGTCCACCCCTTCCCCGCAACCAGAAACGGTAATTAATCTGTCTACACACCTATTGTCTGAGCTGGAAATCCGAGTTTTGGAACCTGGACTATCTTATGTACCAACAACACACAAGGATGGCTTCACCTGGGAAACTGAAAAGTATAGGTTAATTAGACAATTACGCGGGGGCGTGGCCACGGCAGCAAGGGAGTAGGATGCGTTTGTCTGAAGCACCCCAGCAACTTCATCCTGTATCAAATCCTGCGGTGTGTCCAGGCTTCGGTCCGCGCCGTGTCGGTCTCCATAGGCTCTGTGCTCCTGCTGGAGTGCTGCAAGCCTGCTCTGATCCTACTGACTGGCGGCATCACTGAGCTCCGTGTCCGCAGCCTAGAGCTCCAGGTCCCTCCGTGGCGGACTTCCGGTCGCGCACCCGCCGCCTACCTGGCTCCTGCTTCCAGTGACGCTGCTGTTGCTCTCTCTGTCCCCTCACTGTGCTCCTGGCCCTCAGTGCTGGCGCGATCCGATCCCACTTAGCCTGCCTCCTTCTCCTCCACCTGGATGCCTGTGTGGTGTGCCGCCCAGTGAGCGCGTGGTGGCCATCTTGTGGAAGTGTGCCTCTCTCTCCTATGCCTACAAGTTCAGCCTGCTGGTCCGGATTGTGGCTCTGTACTTACCCTTCCTGGGGTGTGGATCTCCTGGATGCAATGTACTGTGTTTTGCAATATAAGTGGGCTATGAATCAGCCTCCGTACTGACCCCTCAGCTGTCGTATATTATATCTTCCTATTATAGACCTGGTGGTCTGTTGACCTGCCTGATTGATACCTGGTGCTGCTGTGCCTTCATTTGAGAACACTTGTTTTCCTATCCTGGGATTACTTGCATCTATTCACTTATTATTGGCCTGCTTTTCATATAAATTATGGTGAAAGGAGGCTCTGCTGCTGCTACTAAACAGCTTGAAAAATTTGCCAGGTAGTTTGCCTCACAGGTCCTGTCTCACTGCCCGTGTCTGACCACCATGCTCCTCCTGATCCTTCCATGGCAGCGGGCACCAGCTTCCCCTCCCCACCTTCTATCCAACAAGTGCTTGAGGCTATTGCGGGTAGTGAGAAACGTTTGTCTGACAAAATGGAAAAGGTGCAGTGTGACCTCTCTCTACTCAGGCATGATGTGCAATGTATTCGATAGCGTGTTGGGGAGGTCAGGAACCGTTGATCTACGCTGGAAGATGCGAGTGGTCCTATGAGACAGACTGTCTCCTCCTTATCTCTGCAAGTTTCGTCTATCCAATCTAAATTACTGGACATGGAGGGACGCCTACATAGGAATAATGTCAGGTTTGTTGGCCTCTTGGAGAGGGAAGAGGGTTCGCACCCGGAGGACTTTCTTGAAACCTGGCTTAAAAAATTGTATGGTGCAGCCTCTTTTACCCCCCACTTTGCGGTTAAACGTGCACACAGGATCCCTTTTCGACCTTTATCACCTGGAGCCTCTCCGCTCACGTTTATCGTGAAGTTTTTACATTATAAAGATAGAGATACAGTTCTTCGACTCGGACGTACTCAGGGCCCACTCACCAGGAATGGTGTCACTATGTCCGCTTTCCCGGACTTTGCAGCTGACGTCCAAAAGCACATGGCTCAATTCATGCCTATTAAGAGACGCCTTCGAGATCTTAACCTCTCCTACTCCATGTTGTTTCCATCCAGGCTTCGGGTGGTGGCGGAGGGGGAATCTCTGTTCTTTAACGCTCCACGGGAGGCCGCTGCTTGGCTTGACCGCTATGCACTGGGTGACCGACATATGGCTCCGGACTGAATGTTTGGTTATATAACTTATTTTTTCTGGACATACACATATTGACCTGGGGAGTCACCATGCGTTGGTGGTGGTGTGTGTTTGGTTTCTTATTTTTCAGATATACGTTAGCTATTTGCTTCCTGCTGTGATAGAGTAGTGTATATTTCTTTTGGTGGTATTTTGGGCTTGGTTTAGGGAGTAAAGTATGCCAAAGTTCGGGGAGGTGTACCGGGTGGGGGGTAGGTGGGGTTCGGGACTGTTTTTGTACCTTTATTGTTGCTGCTGTTTTTTTGTTTTGTTTTTATTGCTGATTTTGTACTCATGCTCTGCGGCCGTCTGTTTATTTTATATTGTGTAAGTTTATGTGTCTATGTCTCTCCTCATACTTTTTTTTATTTTTCTCATGTATTGATATCCTTCCACTGTATTTATTTGGTCCTATGTGATACATGTCTACTCTCCAAATTTTAACATGGAATATTTGGGGACTCAATGATAGAGTAAAGCGATCCCTGGTTCTCAAAGAGATTAAAAAGTTTAGTCCAGGGGCGTGGCCTGGCTGGTGTGCTGTGAGGAAGCATTTCTTATGAGCTCCTGCAGCCCCACATATAAATAGTCTATTTGCAGGGACTTGCTGTACCCCACGGGAGCACAGACACAGATTCCTGTGCCCTTTATCACCCAGGGCGAGGGGCATCGGTTGCGGAGCCGGGGAGCCCTTTTAAGGGTTCCCGCGGGTTGCGGCCTTCCCCTCCATCAGAAGCCGGGGGCTGGAGTACGGCTTCCCCTCCCCTACTCAGTACAGCCCTGCGGCCTGCGGACGGCATTGCCCAGGAGACGGCTACTACTTACCCCGTCGAAGAATACCGGCGGCCGGAGAGAGATACCCTCTGAACCGGAGCTCCCAGGGGTCCTCGGCAAGTGGAGCGGGAGGACGGAGCTCTGAGCGGCGGACGGAGGCGGCCTCGTGCGGCGGGTGAGTCACACGCTGGTGTTTCCCAGCAACTCACCGCGGCGGTCTCTCCCCGCTGCCCCGACAAACGGAAAGAAAGTTGCTTTCTTTGCCCACGGGACATCACATCGCCGGCCCTTGTGGAGGCTTTGACCTGGCCCTGCTCACATCCCCAGCCTGCCAGACGAGACGGAGGGAGCAGCGGCGGCCATCTTGGTAGAGGCATAGCTCAGCAATAGATCCCCTGGAAACGCCGCAGGTGCCCTCGCTCAGGGCCACACTCCGGGGCCAGTGGGCATAGACACACAACATAGCCCTGCATTGCAGCTGGGGATAGATGAGCTCGCAGCCCGGATCCTGAGTGACTGAGTGTCCCTTCACCTGCCCTCCCCAGACTCGCAGTGCTGCATCAGGTCTGAGCTCCATCAGAACAGACCTTTATGGTCCAAGCTCACCCCACAGTCGCCGTCCCCCCATCTGGCTGCACCGCCTCCCACGCACAGACGACGGGGTACCGCTGCGCACAGCACCTGAGGGGACACACTGCCCGACGCGTGCTCTCACCCTCCTATTCATTCGCCACTGCTGGCTGACACACAAACGTGGGCCCACGAACACTGACACCACCGGGGGCACCCTCAGGGCGCCATCTCTTACGCCCACATAGACAACCGACGCGGCCCATTGGACGACCCCAGCAGTGTCCCTGGGAGATCTTAAACTAACAGGGGGCTTAAGAGTGTACCCTCCCACCTCAGCATACCCGACCGGGCTCGGCGGGTCATCCTCCCGTGAACCGTTCACCATGTGATCTTGTCATACTGCGCTCCAGGTCCCGTGTGCGATCCTAATGCCCTAGGAGCTCCCCCCATACCTGCCTAGGTGTTGACTACCAATTTTTCTCACCCCTCACCACCACGATGCCTAAAGGGGGGAAAAAGACGAACGCCCATAACTTGGTGGGCTACTTCAAGAATTCTACCCCATCCTCCACCCGGAAAACTGCCTCACCCCCACCCACCTCTGACCGGGACTCAGATGATGACTCTTCCTCTACACCCGCCACAAAAGCAGACGTCGCCCTTCTCCTGTCCGAAATGCGCAACATTAAGAAATCAATCCGCGCGGAGGTACAGGAGGCGATATCGGGCCTGAAAAGCGATGTGGACAATCTGGGCTCCAGAGTCGACGCCATCGAGAGAAAACAAGAAGAGCTAATAGCCTTCCAACAAGAATCGGAACAGGAGATGACCCAAATGCGTACCGACGTTATGCTGATGGCAGATAAACAAGAAGATTTAGACAACAGAGGCCGTCGGAACAATCTTCGAATCCGTAACGTTCCCGAAACGGTGGAACAATCCCACCTCATGGATTACCTGTTCCGCCTCTTCCGCACTCTCGCCCCCTCCGTTCCAGACGACATGTTACTCCTAGATAGAGCTCACAGAGCCCTGCGTCCTAGATCCCAGGATGCAACAACACCGAGAGATGTGATCCTACGATTTCACTACTTTGCGGCCAAAGACCAAGTCTTCGCCAAAGCTAGGAGGTCTCCGGTTACCTCTTTCGAAGGCTCAGATCTTTCAATCTTCCAGGACCTGTCGCCAGTCACGCTGAATAGGAGGCGGGAATTAAAGGACATAACCAAAGCCCTGAGAGACAGCAACATCAGATATAGATGGGGCTTCCCCTTTGCCCTCCAGGTCAGGGCGGATGGTAAATTCCTCTCTGCCAGATCACCGGACGAAGCCCTACAACTACTCCGTCAACTGAACATCTCCGCCCCCCCGGCCGCCTCTCAACGACCTCTACCAGTCAACACCTCCCCTTCCCTCACGGCCCCATCTCCAGAATGGAACACAGTTGGACCGACAACACGTACCTCTTTAGATACATGAGCCGTTATATGTTAGGGGCCTTACAGGGCAATGATGCCCGAACGGGCCTTCAGAGTACCACGGAAGATCCCGGTGCGCCTTGCTGAGGCCCGCATGGGGTACAAGGCCCTCTATATAACAATTATTCACTGTTTATGTCACTGCTGCATATCTGACGAGTGGACCTTCTCGGGCCCCCGGGGCAGGGGCTCCCCGCGGCTGGCCGTGGGGGCTACTGTCCCTGGCGACCCGACTGGGCCGCCGCCTCTCTCTTATTATATCATACTACTCTAAGTGTTGTTATTGTTGCTTTGCGATTGCCATGCCGTGTTTACCCTTGGTCCCCTTGTGCTCCCCTTCCTCCCTCCCCCCCCCCCCCCTCGCCTCCACTCACCCCCCATTCAATGGCGCGGAGCCCACTAGATAACTGCTGTTGACCGCTTGTTGCCTTGGCGAATGCGTTTTGGGTGGGCCTTCCCGGGCCCTTGGGACAGGGTCCCGCGCGCCTGGCCGCGCGGGCTCCTGCCGCGAGCGGCCCGACGGGGCAGATTCTCCTTTTCTTAATCCAAACTGATTCCAATGCTACTACTGTTGCTTCGTAACAGACATATCACAAGTACCTTTAGTCCCCTCGAACTTGCTTTCCCCCCCCCCCCCTGTTGGCTTCTTCGGCCTACCAACCGCAATATGCGACTCACCCCCTTCCTCTCCCCACTCCCCTCCTTCCCCTCCCTTCCCCGTTAGCTCCTTTGGCTTATAAGCCGCAATACATATATTTAAATTGAGTTTGTACACACACGGGACCCGGTTTTCTCTTCAACCGGCCGGGTTCATCCACCCCCCACTCGACCTCCGAGGTCGACGTCGGACGAACTGGACCTGCGGGTCTCCTTCTTCCTTGGGTCCGACTAGTGAGAATGGAATTTCCCTGTTATCAAGTTATGGATACTAATTTTTGCCTATGCTCCTTCTGTTCTCTTACTCTTTCTCCCCCTCTTTCTCTGATTTCCTCCCCTTTCCTTTCCCCTCTCTCCCCAGGGGTCCCGCTGATGCGCTCCCATACGAACTGTGCTCCACCTCAACGCCATGGTTCTTAGAATAATTACCCTGAACACGAAGGGATTAAACAGCCCACGTAAACGCTCTTTTTTGTTCCAGTCCCTTAAACAACTCAGTGGTGACATCGTATTCTTACAGGAGACTCACTTCTCGGGTAAGTCGCACCCCGAACTTAGATCAAAATCATTCCCACAATCTTTCCATGCTTGCGACCCCATGCGCAAGAAGAAAGGGGTCTCTATACTATTTGCCAGACATCTAGATTTTACCCCCTCTGAAATACTGCGGGACCCAGAAGGCAGATACTTGCTATTAGTAGGGTTATTAAACGGATCCCCCTATACGTTCTTGAACGTATATGCTCCAAACCAGCTTCAGGCCCCTTTCTTTCGCTCCCTAAATAGCCTCTTAGCCTTGCACAGAAACGGCAGCGTGGTGTTGGGGGGAGACTTTAACATAACTCTGGATAGCGACTTGGACAGATCAAAACCTTTGCCCAGTTCCATGCGCTCCTTACACTCGCGCAACGCAGCCGCTCTAAACCACCTGCTGTCACAGCACCTCCTCTTCGACACCTGGAGAACGAAGGAGTCAAATGCTAGGGATTACACATATTGGCCCTCATTCCGAGTTGTTCGCTCGCAAGGCGAATGTAGCAGAGTTACACACGCTAAGCCGCCGCCTACTGGGAGTGAATCTTAGCTTCTTAAAATTGCGACCGACGTACGCGCAATATTGCGATTACAAACGAGTTAGCAGTTTCAGAGTAGCTCCAGACTTACTCTGCCTGTGCGATCATTTCAGTGCTTGTCGTTCCTGGTTGACGTCACAAACACACCCAGCGTTCGCCCAGGCACTCCCACCGTTTCCCCGGCCACTCCTGCGTTTTTTCCGGAAACGGTAGCGTTTTCAGCCACACGCCCCTGAAACGCCGTGTATCCGCCCAGTAACACCCATTTCCTGTCAATCACATTACGATCGCCGGAGCGAAGAAAAAGCCGTGAGTAAAAATACTTTCTTCATAGTAAAGTTACTTGGCGCAGTCGCAGTGCGAACATTGCGCATGCGTACTAAGCGGATTTTCACTGCGATGCGATGAAAAATACCGAGCGAACAACTCGGAATGAGGGCCCTTATTCCCCCATTTTCGATGTCTACACAAGACTGGACATGATATTTTTAAGTGCGGAACCAGCCCAATGCATTCTTGACGCCTCCATCCACCCGAGCACGTGGTCAGACCACGGCCCGGTTTCTGTGGACGTCCCTGGCCCGCACCCCCCCGTTCGGCACCCTGTTTGGAGGCTGAATGACAGACTCCTCCTGAACCCTCAAACAAAAACCCGCATAGCCGCCGAAATTTCACACTACTTTGATACAAATATATCCCCATCTATTTCCCCTATGTTATTATGGGACGCCCACAAAGCAGTAATACGCGGAAACCTGATTAGTGCCTCATCTCATAATAAGAGGACCAGATCCAAACGCATACGGGAGCTCTCGGACTTGGTGACGTCCCTCTCACAAAAACACAAAAAAACTGGTTCCGAAGCAGATCGTTCGTCCTTGTCCGCGGCCAGGGGAGAATTAAATATGCTCCTGACGGCGAAGGCAGAGGCTAGCCTGAAATGGCTTAATCAGTCCTTTTACGAAAAAGGGGATAAAGCTGACCGACTACTAGCTTCTAGACTTCGGGCTAAACTTGCTAGGAACAATGTCCTATCTATCCAGTCCTCCTCAGGCAAGAAAACAGCTGACCCTAAAGGTATTACTGAAGCTTTCTCTCGCTTCTACGAAAAACTATACAACGCCCATGGGCCCACTCAATCGAAACCGGACTTTCATGAGGCCATTCGCGCCTTCCTGTCCCAATGCCGGCTGCCTTGTCTGAGCCCATCGGACGCCGCAGGATTAAACTCAAAGATCTCCAATGAAGAAATAGCCACCGTGGTTAAAGCCCTAAAACTTACCAAGGCGCCGGGCCCAGACGGCTTCACGGCCGCCTATTACAAGACTTTTCTTCCCCAACTTGCACCCCACCTTTCATCCCTCTTCAACGCAGTTTTACAGGGTGCTTCTTTCTCCAAATCGGCTCTGGAGGCTAAAATTATAGTTATCCACAAGGACGGCAAAGACGCTTCTAATTGCGCTAACTATAGACCTATTTCGCTACTTAATTCGGATATCAAGATCTACGCAAAAATTTTAGCCCTACGATTAAATAGTGTATTACCACACCTCGTCCATAATGATCAGGTAGGATTTATTCCCGGTCGCCAAGCCCGAGACAACACAAGACGCATTATTAGCCTTGCTCACCACATCAACCTCACGCACACTCCTGCTCTTTTGCTTTCTCTGGACGCAGAGAAGGCGTTTGACAGGATAGGGTGGCCCTTTCTATTCGAAACACTTGCCCACTTCGGTTTTCAGGGGGAGTTTCTCACAGGAATTCAGGCCTTGTACTCGTGCCCCTCCGCCAGAGTATCTGTGAACGGAGTGCAGTCGGACCCTCTAGTTATCTCCAACGGCACCAGACAGGGCTGCCCACTCTCGCCTCTGATCTTTGCCCTAGTTATAGAGCCCCTAGCAGCCCGCATCCGAGCCTCGCCTGACATCGGGGGACTGAAGGTAGGGGGCTCCACTTACAAAATTTCTCTGTTTGCAGACGATGTCCTCCTTTCGCTTTCCTCGCCACACACTTCTTTACCGAACCTCTTTGACCTCCTCCTTGAATATGGCCAAATCTCGGGGTACAAAGTAAACTGGTCCAAAACGGAGGCTCTCCCCTTCCACATCCCCCCTCCCCGATTATCCCACATGCAAAGCAACTTTAAATTCACCTGGTGCGCTTCTAAAATACGTTATCTGGGGATCTTTATTACACGCTGCCACGGAGACCTATATAAGGAAAACTTTTCGCCACTGTTCAAAAACCTCAAAGCCGACCTCCATAAATGGCAATCACTAATTATCTCCTGGCTGGGGCGCATTGTAGCTCTGAAAATGAACATTATTCCCCGTCTACTTTACCTGTTTCAGACTCTACCGGTGAAGGTTCCGGAATCTGTTTTAGCACAAGTCCACTCATGGTTGCTTCGATTTGTGTGGAGAAACAAGGTGCCCAGAATAGGCTTCTCAACCCTGCGCAAACCAGTGCAGGAAGGAGGTAGAGGTTTCCCAGACATCCGCCTATATTATTTGGCCTCCCACCTTAGCCAGGCGGTAACCTGGTTCGCCCCTACACAGACCCTACGCTGGCTCCAGCTGGAGTCGGCACTTAGCCCCATCCCATCTTTGTCATCCCTACTCCTATCCCCCCCTAGATCCAGATCTCCCCACCTACAATTGCACCCGGTGCTAGAGTTCACTTGTCAGATATGGGACTATGGCACACGTCGCTTTCACTTACTGACATCTCCCTCGGCGCTTACCCCCTTATGGGACAACCCCTCATTTGCACCAGGTCAGTCATTTTCCCGCTCGGGTCCATGGGCGGAACGGAACATACGCTTTGCTCTGGACATGCTCACCGATGGAAATTGCGCTCCTCTATCGGACATCATGACGAAATTTGACTTCCCGGAGGCAAACCCCTTCACCTATTTCCAGCTGAGACATTTCATCACCTCTTTATCAAACACGTCCCCGTTCCAACCTCTCACCACGCTGGAGTCCTACTGTTATCACAAACCACTCGAGCGAGGAATCATCTCTCTGCTATATTCCCTTCTCCAGAATCGGGATCAGAAGAAGTCCCCGGCCTTCGTGCTCCAGTGGGAACGGGATTTAGGGCCGGTACCTGATGACTACGATTGGTCGGACATCTTCGCTGCGGTAGCGAAGTCCTCTATCTCAACCCTGGTAAAGGAAAACGCATACAAAATCTTATACAGGTGGTATCTTGTCCCCTCAAGACTCCACAAAATGTTTCCATCCTCATCACCCATGTGCTGGAGAGAATGCGGGGAACACGGCTCTTTCCTCCATATTTGGTGGACGTGCCCTAAAATCACAAAATTCTGGGATGCAATCGCACACCTGTTGAGTACAGTACTCCAGACTCAAATACAAAAAGCCCCTTGGTCCTTCCTACTAGGACTCCCCATTGCTAACGCACCCCCAAACTCTGGTAAACTACTGACACAGATCCTAAACGCAGCTAGATGCTCAATTGCCCTTCAATGGAAACAGAGGGAGCCCCCCCCTATTAGACAGGTCATCAACAAGATATGGTATCTCGCAAGCATGGAAAAAATCACTGCATATCTCCATAATAGATCTTTCCAGTTTCTTCTGAGCTGGGAACTTTGGTTCGATTCACAGGCTCCCGCAAGTGGATTGCGTTCCCCCGGAAGCTCGTTGGCTCTCCTGCTTTGAGTTCGGTGTCCACCTATCCTGACAAGTAGTTACAAACCCGCCCCCAAATGTGACCTCTTCGTGTCCCTCAGGTAGCATTCTTCCCTTCTTATACTAACGCCCTACCCGTGATCAGCGGACAGAGGAGGCGCACTAGCGGCCCCCCCAAACCTGGGTCTTCCCCCCCCCCCCCTATCCTATTCCCTTCCCGTCTTGTCCCGCTCCCTCTTCTCTCTCTTCTTGCTCTCTCTTTCTTTCCCTAGAATTCATCTTTCTAATGCTATATGCTAAGTGCGTAATATCCGGTTCCCACCCGGCAGTAGGGTCTTCTCTTTACTCTCACCCAGAGGTATAATCCACAACTGTTTTTCATCTCAACAAATGTATGATTAACGACTCACATGGTACCCTATTCCTCTTATTTACCTCCTTTCTTTCCTGTCACAAGTTGGGAATCGCATGATTTATGTTCTAGAGCTATATCTCTGTTTTTGATTGTATTTGTTACATGACGACAGCTCACCCCACGTGTGGTGGGGAGCTGTGGTGTTATTCATAACCTAAAAATTAAAATAAACAATTTAAAAAAAAAAAAAAAAAGTTTAGTCCAGACATAGCCTGCCTTAACGAAACACATTTAGAGGGTAGCAGACTACTTTCTCTTCGTAGACCATGGGTTGGATGGGTGTATCATGCCTTGCACTCGTCTTACTCGAGGGGTGTGTCTGTATTGATAAAGAAGACGGTATTGTTTGAATTACTATCCTTACAGACTGATCCCCAAGGCAGATTTGTTTTTATTGACGGTAAACTATACTCGCAACATTATTTTATTTTAGCAGTTTACATTACCCCCCCGCCCCCCTTTTTTATATGATGTTTTACAAAAGGCGGCTATTTTTGTGGCTTCCTCTCCAAATGCTCCTGTCATCTGCTTGGGTGATTTTAATAACCTGCTAGATATCTCCCTTGATAAATGGAGGCTCCCACTTTCTCCTGTACTTGGCAGTGGTCCCTCGAAGTTTGCAGGCTATGTCGACAGTTTGGGTTGGGTGGATGCATGGAGGACCCGTAATCTGGTTCTGCAGCAGTTTTCTTGTTTTTCTAGGATGCATGGTTCTTTCTCCAGATTCGACCCGTCCTTAGTTTCCCCTTCGCTCCTCCCCAGGATTACTGATATTCACTATGAAGCCAGGGGTATCTCTGACCACTCCCCTTTACTACTATCACTCAGTGTTGAATGAAAGAGGGGTCATTCTTATTGGAAACTACATCCATCATGGTTGGCTCAAATTGGGGTTAGCACTGGTTTGGTGGAGCAATGAGACGGATATTTTAATGTTAACCTTGGTTCTGCGCATGTGGCAGTTGTTTGGGATTCCTTTAAAGCCTTTTTACGTGGAACTTATATTAGACATATAGCCATCCTTAAGTCCTCCCGACGACATACTGAGTTGGATTTAGAAATTGCCTTTCAAGACTTGGAGATGCAGTATCTGAGAGATGGTTCTCCTGTTACTAAGACTCGCTGGCAGGTGGCCCAGTCAGCCTGGCTGGCCCACCTGGCAGAAAAAAATTCTCGGAGCCTTATGTTTCGAGCACAGTTCCTATATATGCATGCTGATAGGCCTGATAGCCTACTAGCCCATTTAGTTCACTGTGATCGTCCGGGGACTGTTGTTATGCAATTACTTGACCCTGCCGGTACTAATATAACTACGACACCTGGTATAGCATGGATATTTCTTTCTTTTTATAAGGAGCTGTATAGATCTACGCTTTGTTGCCCAGCGCAGGAGCTGTCCAGTAATTTGGCTGCAGTTCCTCTGCCTCAACTGTGTGCTTTCCTAGATGGTTCTGTCACTACTGAGGAAGTTTCTGCTGCTATCAGGGCTTTTCCTAACGGTAAGGCTCCCGGTAGTGATGGTATTCCAATAGAGCTGTATGAACAATATATAGATATATTTGCTCCCAAACTCTCTGCATTATATTCAGAGTTCTTTGCGACAGAGAGGCTGCCTGTTTCCATGGCGGAGGCAATTATCATTGTACTTCCTAAGCCCAGGAAGGATCCCACCTTCCCAGATTCATACAGGCCAAATTCCCTTATCCCTACTGACGACAAGATCCTGGCAAAGGTTTTAGCTATTAGACTCAACGCAGTCATATCTACTATTATACATCCGGACCAATCTGGTTTTATGCCTGGTATGTCTACCTCTATTAATCTACGATGTATGTATACCTTGCTTTAGTCTCCACATGTGTATCTGTCTGACTCTGTCTTGGTCTCCCTGGATGCGGCCAAGGCCTTCGACAGTGTGGAGTGACTGTACCTTTTGGGGGGTTATGAGAGCCATGGGCTTCGGTCCTGGGTATATTAAATGGGTTCAACTGCTATATCAACATCCTTGTGCCAGGATCTCGGTGAATGGGTTTGTCTCCCCTCCCTTTATGTTGTCCCATGGCACCAGACAGGGCTGCCCTCTCCTGCATTGTTTGCCTTGGCCATTGAGCCCCTTGCATGTCTGCTTCGGTCCCACCCAGATATGGTGGGATTGAGTACATTAAACAGATCTGACAAGTTGGCCCTTTATGCGGATGACCTCCTTTTGTTCTTACATGATTATGCGCTTTCCATGCCATTGGTCTTGCAGGTTATTGATAATTTTGGTAATTACTCGGGTCTCCGCATAAACTGGAATAAGTCTTATATTATACCTGTATTGGGTCCTCCTCCCGTTACCCCCAAGAATCCTTTACCCCTATGTTGGACATCTCAGTTTAAGTACCTGGGAATTCAAGTTACAAATAATCCTTCTGAGTTTATCCCTTTGAACTTGGATCCCTTAATGCAGTATTATTATGCTGCTCAACTATGGCATTTACGGGTTTGGTTGCAGGATATGGATGCTTGCTCACTGCATTGTGAGTTTATTCGCTGTTACTATCCTGCACTGACCCCCATGCAGGTTTTGCTTAGTGGGTCTGTCTGTATCTACCTACTCTCCCCCTATAGTTTTCCAATCTGTTAAAATTTGGCAGGCGCTCCGTAAATTAACTGGGTTTGAGGACTTTGACCCAGACACCTCCCTCTGGCACTCACGTTGGCTTCCTGAGTTGACCTCTTTTGATGGACAGTTGGCTTGGGCCCCTAGGGCTGTTGTGTCCCTATCCCATGTGTATTGTAATGGGGTAGTGAAGTAATTCCAACAACTTAAGGAGGAGTTTAGTTTACCCAACTCTTTTTTCAATAAATACCTTCAACTAAGGGCATGCTCTGCAAGCACAGTTTTGGGTTCTTCCCACCTTCCATTAATGCTTTCCCTATTAAAGCCTTTCTCTATCGTCCTAAGTGGATGCTGGGGACTCCGTAAGGACCATGGGGAATAGCGGCTCCGCAGGAGACTGGGCACATCTAAAGAAAGCTTTAGGACTAACTGGTGTGCACTGGCTCCTCCCCCTATGACCCTCCTCCAAGCCTCAGTTAGATTTCTGTGCCCGACGAGAAGGGTGCACACTAGGGGCTCTCCTGAGCTTCTTAGTGAAAGTTTTAGTTTAGGTTTGCTATTTTCAGTGAGACCTGCTGGCAACAGGCTCACTGCATCGAGGGACTAAGGGGAGAAGAAGCGAACTCACCTGAGTGCAGAGTGGATTGGGCTTCTTGGCTACTGGACATTAGCTCCAGAGGGACGATCACAGGCCCAGCCTGGATGGGTCCCGGAGCCGCGCCGCCGGCCCCCTTACAGAGCCAGAAGAGCGAAGAGTTCCGGAAAAATCGGCGGCAGAAGACGTTCCTGTCTTCAATAAGGTAGCGCACAGCACTGCAGCTGTGCGCCATTGCTCTCAGCACACTTCATACTCCGGTCACCGAGGGTGCAGGGCGCTGGGGGGGGCGCCCTGAGACGCAATAAAACAGGATAAAAATACCTTACATGGCAAAAAATGCATCACATATAGCTCCTGGGCTATATGGATGCATTTAACCCCTGCCAGAATATACAGAAAAACGGGTGATAAGGCAGCCGAAAAGGGGGCGGAGCCTATCTCCTCAGCACACTGGCGCCATTTTCCCTCACAGCTCAGTTGGAGGGAAGCTCCCGGTCTCTTCCCTGCAGTCACTACACTACAGAAAGGGTTAAAAAAAGAGAGGGGGGCACTAATTAGGCGCAGTATTAAAACATACAGCAGCTATAAGGGGAAAAACACTTATATAAGGTTATCCCTGTATATATATATATAGCGCTCTGGTGTGTGCTGGCATACTCTCCCTCTGTCTCCCCAAAGGGCTAGTGGGGTCCTGTCCTCTATCAGAGCATTCCCTGTGTGTGTGCTGTGTGTCGGTACGTTTGTGTCGACATGTATGAGGAGAAAAATGATGTGGAGACGGAGCAGAGTGTCTGTAACAGTGATGTCACCACCTAGGGGGTCGACACCTGAGTGGATGTACTGTTGAAAATTACGTGACAGTGTCAGCTCTATATAAAAAAACAGTGGTTGACATGAGACAGCCGGCTACTCAGCTTGTGCCTGTCCAGACGTCTCATAGGCCGTCAGGGGCTCTAAAGCGCCCGTTACCTCAGATGGCAGATACAGACGCCGACACGGATACTGACTCCTGTGTCGACGGTGAAGAGACAACCGTGATTTCCAGTAGGGCCACACGTTACATGATTGAGACAATGGAAAATGTTTTATACATGTCTGATAATACGAGTACCACCAAAAAGGGGTATTATGTTCGGTGAGGGAAAAACTACCTGTAGTTTTCCTGAATCTGAGAGATAAAATGAGGTGTGTGATGATGCGTGGGTTTCCCCCCGATAACAATTGATAATTTCTTAAAAAGTATTGGCTGTATACCCTTTCCCGCCAGAGGTTAGGGTGCGTTGGGAAACACCCCCTAGGGGGGATAAGGCGCTCACACGCTTGTAAGAACAAGGGCTCTACCCTCTCATGAGATGGCCGCCCTTAAGGATCCTGCTGATAGAAAGCAGGAGGGTATCCAAAAATGTATTCACACACATACTGGTGTTATACTGCGACCAGCAATCGCCTCAGCCTGGAGGTGCAGTGCTGGGTTGGCATGGTCGGATTCCCTGACTGGAAATATTGATATCCTAGATAAGGATAGTATATTATTGCCTATAGAGCATTTAAAAGATGCATTTCTATATATGCATGATGCACAGCGGAATATTTGCCGACTGGCATCAAGTATAAGTGCGTTGTCCAATTCTACCAGTAAAATGGTCAGGTGATGCGGATTCCAAACGGCATTTGGAAGTATTGCCTTTGAAAGGGGACATTTGGGGTCGGTCTTTTAGACCTGGTGGCCACGGCAACAACTGGGAAATCCACGTTTGTACCCCAGGTCGCCTCTCAAAATAAGACGCCGTATTATCAGGCGCAGTCTTTTGTTGGCAAGCGGACAAAAGGTTCCTCTTTTCTGCTCGTGACAGAGGGAGAGGAAAAAGGCTGAAGAGATTACCCAGTTCCCAGGAACAGAAACCCTTTCCCGCCTCTGCAAAGCCCTCAGTATGACGCTAGGGCCTTACAAGCTCAGGCATGGTGGGGGCCCGTTCTCAATGAATTTCAGTGCGCAGTGGGCTCACTCGCAAGTAGACCCCTGGATCCTTCAGGTAATATCTCAAGGGTACATATTGAAATTCGAGACGTCTCCCCCTCGCCGTTTCCAAAAGTCGGCTTTACCGACGTCTCCCTCTGACAGGGAGGCAGTTTTGAAAGCCATTCACAAGCTGTATTCCCAGCAGGTGATAATCAAGGTACCCCTCCTGCAACAGGGAACGGGGTATTATTCCACACTATTGTGGTACCGAAGCCAGACGGCTCGGTGAGACCGATTCTAAATCTAAAATCTAAAATCTCTGAACACTTACATACAGAGGTTCAAATTCAAGATTGAGTCACTCAGAGCAGTGATTGCGAACCTGGAAGAAGGGGACTACATGATGTCTCGGGACATCAAGGATGCTTACCTTCATGTCAAAATTTACCCTTCTCACCAAGGGCACCTCAGGTTATGGTACAGAACTGTCACTATCAGTTCAGACGCTGCCGTAGGGAAGGTCCACGGCACCCCGGGTCTTTACCAAGGTAATGGCCGAAATGATATCCCTTCGAAGGAAGGAAATTTTAGTTATCCCTTACTTGGACGATTCCCTGATAAGGGTAAGATCCAGGGAACAGTTGGAAGTCGGTGTAGCACTATCTCAGGTAGTGTTGCGGCAGCACGATTGGATTCTCAATATTCCAAAATCGCAGCTGGTTCCGACGACTTGTCTTCTATTTCCTAGGGATGTTCCTGGACACAGTCCAGAAAAAAGGTGTTTCTCCCGGAAGAGAAAGCCAGGGAGTTATCCGAGCTAGTCAGGAACCTCCTAAAACCGAACCAAGTCTCAGTGCATCAATGCACAAGGGTTCTGGGTAAAAATGGTGGCTTCCTACGAAGCAATCCCATTCGTTAGATTCCACGCAAGAACTTTCCAGTGGAACCTACTGGACAAATGGTCCGGGTCGCATTTTCAGATGCATCAGCGGATAACCCTGTCACCAAGGACAAGGGTATCCATCCTGTGGTGGTTGCAGAGTGCTCATCTTCTAGAGGGCCGCAGATTCGGCATTCAGGACTGGGTCCTGGTGACCACGGATGCCAGCCTGCGAGGCTGGGGAGCAGTCACACAGGGAAGGAATATCCAGGGCTTAGGGTCAAGCCTGGATACATCACTTCACATAAATATCCTGAAGCTAAGGGCCATTTACAATGCTCTAAGCTTAGCAAGACCTCTGCTTCAAGGTCAGCCGGTGTTGATCCAGTCGGACAACATCATGGCAGTCACCCACGTAAACAGACAGGGTGGCACAAGAAGCAGGAGGGCAATGGCAGAAGCTGCAGGGATTCTTCGCTGGGCGGAAAATCATGTGATAGCACTGTCAACAGTATTCATTCCGGGAGTGGACAACTGGGAAGCAGACTTCCTCAGCACGACCTCCACCCGGGAGAGTGGGGACTTCACCCAGAAGTCGTCCACATGATTAAAAAACTCGACAGGTATTGCGCCAGGTCAAGAGACCCTCAGGCAATAGTTGTAGACGCTCTGGTAACACCGTGGGTGTACCAGTCAGTGTATGTGTTCCCTCCTCTGCCTCTCATACCCAAGGTACTGAGATTGATAAGATGGAGAGGAGAAAGCACTATATTCGTGGCTCCGGATTGGCCAAGAAGGACTTGGTAACCGGAACTTCAAGAGATGCTCACGGAGGATCCGTGGCCTCTACCTCTAAGAAGGGACCTGCTCCAGCAAGGACCCTGTCTGTTCCAAGTCTTACCGCGGCTGCGTTTGACGGCATGCCGGTTGAACACCGGATCCTGAAGGAAAAAAGGCATTCCGGATGAAGTCATCCATATCCTGATCTAAAGCCAGGAAGGATGTAACCGCAAAAACATTATCACCGCAATTGGCGAAAATATGTTGCGTAGTGCGAGGCCAGTAAGGCCCGACGGAGGAAATTCAACTGGGTCGATTCCTACATTTCCTGCAAACAGGAGTGTCTATGGGCCTGAAATTGGAGTCCATTAAGGTTCAGATTTCGGCCCTGTCAATTCTCTTCCAAAAAAGAACTAGCTTCAGTCCCTGAAGTTTAGACGTTTGTAAAAGGGGTACTGCATATACAGCCTCCTTTTGTGCCTCCAGTGGCAATTTGGGTTCTCAATGTAGTTTGGGTTCCAAAAGTCACATTGGTTTGAACCACTTAAATCTGTGGAGTTAAAATATCTCACATGGAAAGTGGTCATGCTGTTGACCCTGGCCTGGGCCAGGCGCGTGTCAGAATTGGCGGCTTTATCCTGTAAAAGCCCTTATCTGATTTTCCATTCGGACAGGGCGGAATTGAGGACTCGTCCTCAGTTTCTCCCTAAGGTGGTTCCAGCGTTTTCACCTGAACCAACCTATTGTGGTGCCTGCGGCTACTAGAGACTTGGAGGAATCCAAGTTGCTGGATGTTGTCAGGGTCCTGAAAATATGTTTCCAGGACGGCTGGAGTCAGGAAATCTGACTCGCTGTTTATCCTGTATGCACCCAACAAGCTGGGTGCTCCTGCTTCTAAGCAGACTATTGCTCGTTGGATTTGTAGTACAATTCAGCTTGCACATTCTGTGGCAGGCCTGCCACAGCTAAAATCTGTAAAAGCCCGTTCCACAAGGAAAGTGGGCTCATCTTGGGCGGCTGCCCGAGGGGTCTCGGCTTTACAACTTTGCCGAGCAGCTACTTGGTCAGGGGCAAACACGTTTGCTAAATTCTACAAATTTGATACCCTGGCTGAGGAGGACCTGGAGTTCTCTCATTCGGTGCTGCAGAGTCATCCGCACTCTCCCGCCCGTTTGGGAGCTTTGGTATAATCCCCATGGTCCTTACGGAGTCCCCAGCATCCACTTAGGACGTTAGAGAAAATAAGAATTTACTTACCGATAATTCTATTTCTCATAGTCCGTAGTGGATGCTGGGCGCCCATCCCAAGTGCGGATTGTCTGCAATACTTGTACAAAGTTATTGTTACAAAAATCGGGTTATTATTGTTGGGAGCCATCTTTTCAGAGGCTCCTCTGTTATCATACTGTTAACTGGGTTCAGATCACAAGTTATACGGTGTGATTGGTGTGGCTGGTATGAGTCTTACCCGGGATTCAAAATCCTTCCTTATTGTGTACGCTCGTCCGGGCACAGTATCCTAACTGAGGCTTGGAGGAGGGTCATAGGGGGAGGAGCCAGTGCACACCAGTTAGTCCTAAAGCTTTCTTTAGATGTGCCCAGTCTCCTGCGGAGCCGCTATTCCCCATGGTCCTTACGGAGTCCCCAGCATCCACTACGGACTATGAGAAATAGAATTATCGGTAAGTAAATTCTTATTTTCTCCTTAACCTTGGAAGCCATAGGACTGTCTCTATGGTGTACTCCTTTCTTCTTGCTCAGCTTCACATTGACCCTCTCTCCTATCTCTGAGTGCGTTGGGAGGCTGATTTGGGTCCTATAGACAATGATGAGAGTAGAGAGTATATACGTACAGTTACAAAATCCCTCAGATTCCAACAAATTCAGTTTTATATTCTTCACAGAACCTATATGACCCCTATGAGACTGAGCAAGATTGGGAATGGACACCCCACAGTATGCCCTAAATGTAATGCTCCCCAGGGAACCTTCTGGCATTTAGTTTGGGAATGTGGTATCTTACAAGTCTTTTGGAGGGGTGTCGGGTCGATTCTAGAGGATACCGGTATCCCTTCGGTGGTGCTCACTTCGAGGGTCTGCATCCTTGGCATGGGTGTCTCTGATTCCCATTTTCCACTAGCTGTTTTTACCCGTGTTTTTGCACGGGGGCGCGCATCGATGCGGGTTTTTAGTAGGTGGAAACGGGTCAACAGGGGTTGAGTGACCCGGGAAACCAACCCGGCTATTTACCTGGGTAGAACACGGTAATGACACGGATAGCGGTGCAGTGGAAACGGTCATTACACGTGTTTTCAGACCCGAGTAACGCTCTGAGACGCTGATTGGTGCTTCTGGGGCACTGGAAGATGATGTCATCCCTGGGAGACACGCTGGGCACATGCAGGCACCGCAGCAGCAAACAACACTACGCTGGGCACATGCAGGCATTGAGGCAGCTTGCAAACAAAACACTCTGAAGTAACGCTGGGTACATACAGATATTTTTATTGCAGCAGCTTCCAAACAAACAGACATTATACAGCAGCAGAAGCTCCAGCACAGCAACATGGCTAGCCATACCTGGTCAGACACAGAGATCAAAGAGCTACTTAATATTCGGGGAGAGGAAGAAATTAGAAGGCAGGTGACTGGAACAGTTAAGGATGCTATCGTCTACAAGAACATATCCCTTATGCTGGCAGAAAGGGGCATCCAAAAAACCCAGCAACAAGTCGTTAACAAATTGAAGGCACTACGCAGACAATTCACCAAAATACACGACCATAACCGCAAGAAAAGTGGTGCTGGGCGTATGGAATGGGCATATTATGACCTATGCTATAGTGTCTTCGGCAAAACTGCGATAACAAATCCCATAGCACTATCGTTATGAGAGAAATAACAACAGTGGATGATATACGCGCTCTCCTCCTTTTCAAATATTTGCGTCGATAGGTAGCCCTCTCTGCAAAGAATTGAGCTCTCCTTCTCCAGCTCTGCAGTAGGTAGCACGAGGTGAAAAGCTGCATCAAGCTGTCTGTAGCAGAAAGCAGCAGTACACTGCAAACAGTCTGCGACTCCATGCTAGACACAGCTACTGCACCTGCGTCCATTGCTGCAATGCTGTGAGCAGGCCCCACCCCTCCGTTTTGGTCCTTTTGATGACATCATCTTGATGAGACCGTAAAAAGTCCATTTGTAATGACAGCAATAGGCTTTTACAGAGCTTACCCAGGTTAGGTGGAAACAGATCAGACACGGGAATAACCCGTGTCGAAGTGTAGTGGAAACGGGGCAGCCGACACGGGTTGTAGCCGTGTTAAACATCCCGGATCGGACACGGTACGTAGGTGGAAAAGGGGTATAAATGGGAGGAATTATATTTATATAATATGTGCTTTAGCTAAAGTGTGTATTGCCAGGAAGTGGATGGCGCCTGCTGGACCCACGTTATCCTCTTTTAAATCCCTAGTTAATGATACTGTGCTTAAGGAACGTTATGTTCATATGAAAAATAACGTAAGTACATCAACAGCAAGAGACTAAAGAAGGAGAGTATAGGCCCTTTAAAGGATAAGATGGGAGTCTTAATCAAAACTGATAATGACATAGCAAACAACCTAAATTATTTTTTTTCAACAGTATTTACCAGAGAGGACCAAATACTGGGTCTAACACAAAAAATCTCCACAAAGATAATGTCCCACTGCTAAAAGCTTATTTATGTGAGGAGGTAGCCTGTGACCGATTAAAAAATGTTAAAGATTAATAAGTCACCTGGTCCCGATGGAATTCACCCGAGGGTTCTTATGGAGCTGCACGCTGAACTAGCAAGACCATTATTTTTGATCTTCATGGATTCAGTTAAATCGGGTATGGTTCCCAAAGACTGGCGTATAGCAGAGGTAGTGCTGATATTCAAAAAGGGGAGCAAAGCTGAACCGAGTAATTATAGACCAGTTAGTTTTACATCTATCGTGGGGAAAGTATTGGAAGGTATTCTAAGGGACAGTATTCAAAAGTTCCTTGAAGCCAATAAGGTCATTAAAAGGAACCAACATGGATTTGTGAAGGACAGATCATGTCAAACCAACTTACTTGGCTTTTATGAAACAGTAAGTGCAAACCTTGATCAGGGTAAGGAGCTGATGTACTCTTTTTAGACTTTGCCAAAGCTTTCGACACAGTACCACACACGCGACTTATCTATAAGCTACAAGAAATAGGGCTAGGGAGCATAATATGCACTTGGGTCAGGAATTGGTTAGATAATAGGGAACAGCGTGTTGTGGTCAATGTATCATTTTCAAATTGGACTAAAGTGCTAAGAGTGGTGTGCCACAAGAGTCTGTACTTGGACCACTTTTGTTCAACATTTTCATCACCTACCTAACAGTAGGTCTAGAGAGCATGGTGTCAATTTTCGCAGACGATACCAAATTGTGTAAGGTTATAAATACGGAAGGGGATGCTGAGTCTCTTCAGAACGACTTAATTAAACTGGAAGCATGGGCAACAAAATGGAGAATGAGATTCAACACAGACAAGTGTAAGGTAATGCACTGTGGTGGTAAGACGAAAAATAACACCTACATACTAAATGGGGTAATATTAGGGGATACTGTACTGGAAAAAGACTTAGGGGTTCGCATAGCTAACAAATTAAGCAGCAGCACCCAGAGTAAGAGTGCAGCAAAGAAGGTTAATAAGATAATAGCATGCATAAAACGGGGAATTGATGCAAGGGACGAGAGTATTATACTCCAATTATATAAATCACTAGTAAGGCCACATCTTGAATACTGTGTGCAACTTTGGGCACCATACTACAAAAAGGTTATCCTGGAGCTAGAAAAGGTTCAGAGGTGGGCGACCAAACTAATTAAGGGCATGGAGATGCTGGAATATGAGGAAAGGCTTGCAAGGCTAGGCATGTTTACATTGGAAAAGAGGAGACTAAGAGGGGATATGGTCAACATCTACAAATATATTAGGGGTCAATACACAGAACTTGCGGGGGACCTGTTTTCAATAAGACCAGCACAGAGGACACGTGGTCACTCGCTTAGGTTAGAGGAGTTTCCGCACATTGAGGCGAAAAGGTTTTTTCACAGTAAGGACAATACGTGTTTGGAATTCCCTGCCTGATAGAGTAATAACAAAGGACTCAGTCAACACCTTTAAGAATGGGTTAGATAAATTCCTATTGGATAAAGATATTCAGGGTTATGGTGCGTAGTCACGCATTAAAGTAAATATAACTAGTCCAACATAAAAATAACTAGTCCTAATATAAAACTGCATAGGAGACCACAAACAGGTTGAACTCGATGGACAATTGTCTTTTTTCAACCTTAGTTACTATGTTAGAGACGGGAAAATGTGGTCTTTCTGGCTTGATAGTACTCATTCTACACCTGAGTTCCCTGCATAACTTTACACTCCTGTTATATGGAGATATTGTTTACCGATCCTTGATGTGTAGACGGTTTAGAATGTTGCGGAGCATTTGAGGGGCTTTTTTTTTGGGAAGGGGGGGGGGGGACAGCAACTTGTTTATTGTTTTGTTGCCGGTTTAGGTGAGTCATAAAATTGTATTGAAGAGAATATGAGTATGCGCATACAACATGTTAATATTCTTCGACCGTGATTCTGTATATGCTACATGACATCATCTGTTGTTCTGTCATTTGTCTCTTTTACATGGTTATTCTGTGCATGTACTGCCTTCTCTTCAATAAAAAAATGACTTTATTAAAAAAAAAAAATAATAAAAAAATAGACAATTACGCCTCCATGAATATTTTCATAAACCACAGGAACAACGGACTACTGTAACAGAACTGCAGGATATACCTATCCAGTTGAAAAAGTTGACATAAAACCACATTATTTGATCCAGTTTCAAATAATATTGGAATCAAAACATTTTCACGCATGCTCAGTCAGGAGAGTGATATTATTCTATCTAAATCACAGTTACATCATGGTAATATGTCCAGAGAAGAATTTTATGCTTTAAAACAACTAGCTTCATATTCTGATATCACTATTCGCCCTGCTGATAAGGGCGGGGCAATAGTAATACAGGATTTAGTTGATTACAAAAAAGGAGATTGAAAGACAATTGTCTGACATGAATGTTTACAAATTATTGTCTGTAGACCATACCAAACAGTTCTGTAAGGAGTTGTGTGAATGTTTGGCTAGAGCAGTGGTGGAGGGATTAACTTCCCCTAAATTAAGAGATACATTAGTTCCGAAATGTCCAGTTATACCCCTGCTCTATATATTACCAAAAATTCACAAGCAGTTAGATTCGCACTGGGATGCCCGATTATTTTGTCTCGGGGTTCTCTTTTTCAATTCACTTCGATATATCTAGATTCCTTGCTACAACTGTGTGTGGTAAATCATCCCAATTACACATTGGAAACAACCTCTTTTTTAAATTAATTGAAAACTATTGGTGTTATTCCTGAGGGAAGTTTATTGTGCAGCATCGATGTAACAAATTTGTATACGATTATTCCTTATATTGATGGTCTAGCAGCTATACGCAAATTGATTGTTGACAACCTGAATTATTCAAACCCTAATGTGGACCTAAGTATTGAACTACTGGAGTTGGTGTTGACTAGAAGCTTCTTCCTATATCATGGTAGGTTTTACCTCCAGGTCTCCAGCTGTGCGATGTGGTCCAATGTGGCCCCATCGTATGCCAATGCATATATGTTTTGTGTGGAGAACGATATTTTCTTTAGTACGCCTGATATAGCTGAAAATGTCAGGTTTTATGCACGGTACATAGATGATCTGTTCTTAATATGGACAGGGATAGAACAACAGTTTAGATCATTTATGGATGAGCATAATAGCTCCACAAGCCCTGTGAAATTCATGTATGACATCGATTTTGAGAAGATTAAGTTCCTGGATGTACAGGTGTGTGTACGTAATGGTCATATTACAACAAATCTCTATAATAAACCTACGGATTGCAACACAATCCTGCATTCGCGAAGTTTCCATCCAAAACCTCTTAAATACGGTTTACTATACTCACAATTTATTCGGGCTATACATATCTGTAGTGATAGAGATGTGGCTAGTGAGAACATTGACCAGATGATCTCTAAATTCCTACATAGGGGATACAAATACGAATTACTAATCAAGGCTAAAAATAGAGCTATGAAAAAAACTAGGGAGGCTTTGTTGCGCCATAGAGTTGAGACACAGAAAAAACAATGTATGCCCTGGGTCAACCACTTCAATACGGCCAGTGATAACATCAGATATGTAAGTAGGAATTTATGGCCAATAGTTAGGTCGACAAGGAATTAAATCTTAATGATATGAATATCATGCCTTGTAATACTCGTGGAAAGAACATACAAGATGGGGTTGTTAAAACCGATATTACCAACTTGGGTAAAAGACCACATGACCATTTCCTCTCTAAGAAAAATAGATGCTTTAAATGTCTAAATTGCACTGCATGTAGGAATATGATAGCTGGTTTCAGTTTTTCTCACCCGCACAGTAGGAAAAAAATAAGAATTTACTTACCGATAATTCTATTTCTCGGAGTCCGTAGTGGATGCTGGGGTTCCTGAAAGGACCATGGG
Organism: Pseudophryne corroboree; assembly: GCF_028390025.1. Lineage (NCBI taxonomy): Eukaryota > Metazoa > Chordata > Amphibia > Anura > Myobatrachidae > Pseudophryne > Pseudophryne corroboree. Next base: position 426,323,034 of record NC_086449.1, on the reverse strand, counting down.
GAATAGCGGCTCCGCAGGAGACAGGGCACAAAAAGTAAAGCTTTAGGATCAGGTGGTGTGCACTGGCTCCTCCCCCTATGACCCTCCTCCAAGCCTCAGTTAGGATACTGTGCCCGGACGAGCGTACACAATAAGGAAGGATTTATGAATCCCGGGTAAGACTCATACCAGCCACACCAATCACACTGTACAACCTGTGATCTGAACCCAGTTAACAGTATGATAACAGCGGAGCCTCTGAAAGATGGCTCACAACAATAATAACCCGATTTTTGTAACTATGTACAAGTATTGCAGATAATCCGCACTTGGGATGGGCGCCCAGCATCCACTACGGACTCCGAGAAATAGAATTATCGGTAAGTAAATTCTTATTTTCTCTATCGTCCTAGTGGATGCTGCGGTTCCTGAAAGGACCATGGGGATTATACCAAAGCTCCCAAACGGGCGGGAGAGTGCGGATGACTCTGCAGCACCGAATGAGAGAACTCCAGGTCCTCCTTAGCCAGGTTATCAAATTTGTAGGAGTTTACAAACGTGTTTGCCCCTGACTAAATAGCCGCTCGGCAAAGTTGTAAAGCCGAGACCCCTCGGGCAGCCGCCCAAGATGAGCCCACCTTCCTTGTGGAATGGGCATTTACATATTTTGGCTGTGGCAGGCCTGCCACAGAATGTGCAAGCTGAATTGTATTACACATCCAACTAGCAAAAGTCTGCTTAGAAGCAAGAGCACCCAGTTTGTTGGGTGCATACAGGATAACAGCAAGTCAGTTTTCCTGACTCCAGCCGTCCTGGAACCTATATTTTCAGGGCCCTGACCACATCTAGCAACTTGGAGTCCTCCAAGTCCCTAGTAGGCGCAAGACACCACAATAAGCTGGTTCAGGTGAAACACTGACACCACCTTAGGGAGAGAACTGGGGACGAGTCCGCAGCTCTGCCCTGTCCGAATGGACAAACAGATATGGGCTTTTTTGAGAAAAAAACCACCAATTTTACACTCGCCTGGTCCAGGCCAGGTCCAAGAGCATGTTCACTTTTCATGTGAGATGCTTCAAATCCACAGATTTGACTGGTTTTAAACCAATGTGTTTTGAGGAATCCCAGAACTACGTTGAGATCCCACAGTGCCACTGGAGGCACAAAAGGGGGTTGTATATGCAATACTCCCTTGACAAACTTCTGGACTTCAGGAACTGAAGCCAATTCTTTCTGGAAGAAAAATCGACAGGGCCGAAATTTGAACCTTAATGGACCCCAATTTGAGGCCCATAGACACCCCTGTTTGCAGGAAATGCAGGAATCGACCGAGTTGAAATTTCTTCGTGGGGCCTTCCTGGCCTCACACCACGCAACATATTTTCGCCACATGTGGTGATAATGTTGTGCGGTCACCTCCTTTCTGGCTTTGACCAGGGTAGGAATGACCTCTTCCTGAATGCCTTTTCCCTTAGGATCCGGCGTTCCACCGCCATGCCGTCAAACGCAGCTGCGGTAAGTCTTGGAACAGACATGGTACTTGCTGAAACAAGTCCCTTCTTAGCGGCAGAGGCCATAAGTCCTCTGTGAGCATCTCTTGAAGTTCCGGGTACCAAGTCCTTCTTGGCCAATCCGGAGCCATGAGTATAGTTCTTACTCCTCTACGTCTTATAATTCTCAGTACCTTAGGTATGAAAAGCAGAGGATGGAACACATACACCGACTGGTACACCCACGGTGTTACCAGAACGTCCACAGCTATTGCCTGAGGGTCTCTTAACCTGGCGCAATACCTGTCCCGTTTTTTGTTCAGACGGGACGCCATCATGTCCACCTTTGGTAATTCCCAACGGTTTACAATCATGTGGAAAACTTCCCCATGAAGTTCCCACTCTGCCGGGTGGAGGTCGTGCCTACTGAGGAAGTCTGCTTCCCAGTTTCCATTCCCGGAATGAAACACTGCTGACAGTGCTATCACATGATTTTCCGCCCAGCGAAAAGTCCTTGCAGTTTTTGCCACTGCCCTCCTGCTTCTTGTGCCGCCCAGTCTATTTACGTGGGCGACTGCCGTGATGTTTTATCCCACTGGATCAATACCGGCTGACCTTGAAGCAGAGGTCTTGCTAAGCGTAGAGCATTATAAATTTACCCTTAGCTATATTTATGTGGAGAAAAGTCTCCAGACTTGATCACACTCCCTGGAAATTTTTTCCTTGTGTGACTGCTCCCCAGCCTCTCGGGCTGGCCTCCGTGGTCACCAACATCCAAAACTGAATGCCGAATCTGCGGCCCTCTAGAAGATGAGCACTCTGTAACCACCACAGGAGAGACACCCTTGTCCTTGGATATAGGGTTATCCGCTGATGCATCTGAAGATGCGATCCGGACCATTTGTCCAGCAGATCCCACTGAAAAGTTCTTGCATGAAATCTGCCGACTGGAATTGCTTCGAAGGAAGTCACCATTTTTTTACCATGGCCCTTGTGCAATGATGCACTGATTTTAGGAGGTTCCTGACTAGCTCGGATAACTCCCTGGCTTTCTCTTCCGGGAGAAACACCTTTTTCTGGACTGTGTCCAGAATCATCCCTAAGCACAGGAGACTTGTTGTCGGGATCAGCTGCGAATTTGGAATATTTAGAATCCACCCCCGCTGTTGTAACAGTATCCGAGATAGTGCTACTCCGACCTCCAACTGTTCCCTGGACTTTGCCCTTATCAGGAGATCGTCCAAGTAAGGGATAATTAAGACGCCTTTTCTTCGAAGAAGAACCATCATTTCGGCCATTACCTTGGTAAAGACCCGGGGTGCCGTGGACAATCCAAACGGCAGCGTCTGAAACTGATAGTGACAGTTCTGTACCACGAACCTGAGGTACCCTTAGTGATAAGGGCAAATTTGGGACATGGAGGTAAGCATCCCTGATGTCTCGGGACACCATATAGTCCCCTTCTTCCCGGTTCGTTATCACTGCTCTGAGTGACTCCATCTTGATTTGAACCTTTGTAAGTGTTCAAATTTTTTTAGATTTAGAATAGGTCTCACCTAGCCTTCTGGCTTCAGTACCACAATATAGTGTGGAATAATACCCCTTTTCTTGTTGTAGGAGGGGTAATTTAATTATCACCTGCTGGGAATACAGCTCGTGAATTGTTTCCCATACTGCCTCCTTGTCGGAGGGAGACCTTGGTAAAGCAGACTTCAGGAGCCTGCGCAGGGGAAACGTCTCGACATTCCAATCTGTACCCCTGGGATACTACTTGTAGGATCCAGGGGTCCTGTACGGTCTCAGCGTCCTGCTGAGAGCTTGTCAGAAGCGGTGGAACGCTTCTGTTCCTGGGAATGGGCTGCCTGCTGCAGTCTTCTTCCCTTTCCTCTATCCCTGGGCAGATATGACTCTTATAGGGACGAAAGGACTGAAGCTGAAAAGACGGTGTCTTTTTCTGCAGAGATTTGACTTAGGGTAAAAACGGTGGATTTTCCAGCAGTTGCCGTGGCCACCAGGTCCGATGGACCGACCCCAAATAACTCCTCTTCCTTTATACGGCAATACACCTTTGTGCCGTTTGGAATCTGCATCACCTGACCACTGTCGTGTCCATAAACATCTTCTGGCAGATATGGACATCGCACTTACTCTTGATGCCAGAGTGCAAATATCCCTCTGTGCATCTCGCATATATAGAAATGCATCCTTTAAATGCTCTATAGTCAATAAAATACTGTCCCTGTCAAGGGTATCAATATTTTTAGTCAGGGAATCCGACCAAGCCACCCCAGCTCTGCACATCCAGGCTGAGGCGATCGCTGGTCGCAGTATAACACCAGTATGTGTGTGTATACTTTTTATGATATTTTCCAGCCTCCTGTCAGCTGGCTCCTTGAGGACGGCCCTATCTATAGACGGTACCGCCACTTGTTCTGATAAGCGTGTGAGCGCCTTATCCACCCTAAGGGGTGTTTCCCAACGCGCCCTAACTTCTGGCGGGAAAGGGTATACCGCCCATATTTTCTATCGGGGGGAACCCACGCATCATCACACACTTCATTTAATTTATCTGATTCAGGAAAAACTACGGTAGTTTTTTCACATCCCACATAATACCCTCTTTTGTGGTACTTGTAGTATCAGAAATATGTAACACCTCCTTCATTGCCCTTAACGTGTGGCCCTAATAAGGAATACGTTTGTTTATTCACCGTCGACACTGGATTCAGTGTCCCTGTCTGTGTCTGTGTCGACCGACTAAAGTAAACGGGCGTTTTAAAACCCCTGACGGTGTTTTTGAGACGTCTGGACCGGTACTAATTGTTCGTCGGCCGTCTCATGTCGTCAACCGACCTTGCCGCGTGTTGACATTATCACGTAATTCCCTAAATAAGCCATCCATTCCGGTGTCGACTCCCTAGAGAGTGACATCACCATTACAGGCAATTTCTCCGCCTCCTCACCAACATCGTCCTCATACATGTCGACACACACGTACCGACACACAGCACACACACAGGGAATGCTCTGATAGAGGACAGGACCTACTAGCCCTTTGGAGAGACAGAGGGAGAGTTTGCCAGCACACACCAAAAACGCTATAATTATATAGGGACAACCTTATATAAGTGTTTTCCCTTATAGCATCTTTTTTATATATTTCTAACGCCAAATTAGTGCCCCCCCTCTCTGTTTTAACCCTGTTTCTGTAGTGCAGTGCAGGGGAGAGCCTGGGAGCCTTCCCTCCAGCCTTTCTGTGAGGGAAAATGGCGCTGTGTGCTGAGGAGATAGGCCCCGCCCCTTTTTCGGCGGCCTCGTCTCCCGCTCTTAACGGATTCTGGCAGGGGTTAAATATCTCCATATAGCCCCCGGAGGCTATATGTGAGGTATTTTTAGCCAAAAATAGGTTTTCATTGCCTCCCAGGGCGCCCCCCTCCCAGCGCCCTGCACCCTCAGTGACTGCCGTGTGAAGTGTGCTGAGAGGAAATGGCGCACAGCTGCAGTGCTGTGCGCTACCTTAAGAAGACTGAGGAGTCTTCATGCCGCCGATTCTGGACCTTCTTCTTGTTTCAGCATCTGCAAGGGGGCCGGCGGCGAGGCTCCGGTGACCATCCAGGCTGTACCTGTGATCGTCCCTCTGGAGCTAATGTCCAGTAGCCAAAGAAGCCAATCCATCCTGCACGCAGGTGAGTTCACTTCTTCTCCCCTAAGTCCCTCGTTGCAGTGATCCTGTTGCCAGCAGGACTCACTGTAAAATAAAAAACCTAAGCTAAACTTTTCTAAGCAGCTCTTTAGAAGAGCCACCTAGATTGCACCCTTCTCGGCCGGGCACAAAAATCTAACTGAGGCTTGGAGGAGGGTCATAGGGGGAGGAGCCAGTGCACACCACCTGATCCTAAAGCTTTACTTTTTGTGCCCTGTCTCCTGCGGAGCCGCTATTCCCCATGGTCCTTTCAGGAACCCCAGCATCCACTAGGACGATAGAGAAATATTTTATCAGACATAAAGTGACATGTTCTACTAAGTATATAATTTACATGATTACATGCCCATGTGGCAAAAGTTATGTGGGCAAAACAGATCGCACCTTAATAGAGAGAATGGCAGCACATCGCCATGCTATTAGAGCCGAATTAGAAATGGGCCAACGTGATCAGCCTGTGACCGGACATTTTTTTCTAGCCGGCCACAGTCTGGCAACCCTAATGTACAGAATCATCATCGACCATATACCTTGGAACCGGAGAGGGAGGGAGAGCAGTCATAGAAATTATTAAAAGCAGAGTCCAGATGGATATATAGATTAGGGACTTTGTCCCCTTATGGTCTCAATGAATATTTGGGTCTCCACTGCTTTCTTTGAATACTGTTGTGATATACATGGCAAAAATGGATAATGTGTAACTGTGAGATAATGTAATGTATTTTAATCCTTGCTCATTATAAACTGTTACATTGTGTTACGAGATTTTGTATCCACTAAAGTGTAACACATCCTTGCTATCCTCAGTCAGCTGGACTCTGCTCTAATGCCTATGTTTATATTTTCACTTGTTTGTTTTTAGCCGGTTACTGTGGAAATAGATGGTGGGGCATGTCGTCATCAGTGGGCGCTATGCTTCAGCTTCCGGATCCAGCCGTTACACGTGGTTGGTGATGGACTTTAAATGGTGAGTGTTTTGCTTTTTTTTTATCCTGATGACGACGGTGACGATGGATTAAAGACCATCGAAACGTTGATCATATTCCTGCTGTTGTTTGCTCTGTATTACCGGAGGGCAAATTTGTTAGCAGATGGGCAAAACCATGTGCACTGCAGGGAGGGGGGGGGGGGGGGGGGGGGCAGATATAACATATGCAGAGAGAGTTAGATTTGAGTGGGTTATATTGTTTCTGTGCAGGGTAAATACTGGCTGCTTTATTTTTACACTGCAATGTAGAATTCAGTTTTAACACACCCCACCCAAATCTAACTCTCTCTCTCTCTGCACATGTTATAACTGCCCCCCCCCCCTCCCCCGAACCCCCTTCCCCCTCTGCAGTGCACATGGTTTTGCCCATCTGCTAACAAATTTTCAGCTACTATCAGGTCTGAATTAGGCCCAAAAAGTATTAGTGTAAAGTCAGGCTAATTTCCTTTCATAGCATCCATGTGCCATAATCACATTTATAAATATGAGCAAATAGATTTGAGAACAAAACCATGAGTGTAAAATCAGTCAATAAACCTTCTGCATTGAACGTGTAAATATATTATTCTGAAGGGTTAATATAATAGAGTAAGTCAGTGTAAATAGCATTAGAGGTGTAATTTCCACTAGAACTGTGATTCAATTAAAATGTGTGTGACTCTCTTAGTTAACATGGTTGAATGTGAGGATAATTAACATATGGTGCTTGTAACCCTAAGCTGTTATTTATTTCCAGGGTCAGTCCAGGTTTATTGAATATTTGCCCTTTTGCCTCTTGTAAAATCCATATTTTTATTAGGTATCAGTGATAATATACCGTGTAACTGAGTTACCAGTGGAGGCTGGTTATATTAATTACAACGGAACTGCGGAGAGAGTGCCCAGCTGTGACATGCGGTAAAGTAAGGCCGGTGAGGCAGAGCCTTTCTTGTCATATTCCAGTATACGCCTGAGTTTTGACTATATAAAGTAAATGAAAAAAATGCAAAGCATTTATTATATCTATCTTCTTTGTATTAATTTAATCATTTTTATAGTCAAAACTCTGGAGTAAAAAGTCTATGACAGGAAAGTTCATATATTATGTGTAAATCTGTCTCTTGTACTAGCCAGCACCTCCTCAGCCATTTATCTTACCGCAAGTCACTTGTGTCCAGTATAGTGCTGGTACTTAGAGACTCAGATGTAATGCATGCTGAGAGAGAATGCTATTGCTGGTAGCCACAGCACAGGTGTCATGTGCAGGAATCAGGTACAGAACTGGATGGATAGATACTGAAGTCAAGATCAAGATAGTGGTGCCCATGTCCCTGCTGTGGTGATGGGCGCCACATGTAAAAAAACAACTATTGTAAACAGCACAGGGAGCGGGATGTACTAAGCATCGCATCCAGGATTTTCAGGGTTTTTATCACATTTTAGGCTTTAGCACAATCCCCCCCTAGGGTGAGAGACAACCAGAAAACTGACAGTATCAGGAGATGAGCTTGCTGGACATAAGGGGTCATTCCGACCCAATCGCTTGCTGCAGTTGTTCGCAGCACAGCGTTCGGGTCGGAATTGCGCATGTGCCAGTGCCGCAGTACGCCGGCGCATGCCGGACGGCCAAAGGCCATTGTTCCCTGGCGATCGCCTCTGCCTGATTGACATGCAGAGACGGTCGCTGGGCAGGAGGGGGCGGCACGGCGCGTTTGGCCACCATTTTGGGGTCGCGGTCCGGCCAACGCTGGCGTGGCCGGACTGTGCGGGGGGCAGGCCGCAGCGGCTGCGTGACGTCACACGCAGCCACTGCAACCAGGGGCAGCAACGGGTAACTCCCGTCAAGCCGCAGGACAGAAGGGGGCGGATAGACATGCGGGGCAGGCTAACCCTGTGCTGGGCGTCCCGCCGCATGTCTGGGAACATGATCATAGCTGTGCTAAATTTAGGACAGCTACGATTAACTCGGAGTGACCTCCATAGAGAGAGGGTGAGTTAGATGTGGGGGAAAGGGGGAGGGCCAGACGGGGAGAGGGGGCAGGCTGGACTAGCCGTTGGGTGGACAGACAAGGAGAAAGGGCGGGTTGTATGAGTAGTGGGGGCGGAGATACAGGAAGAGAGAGCCAGGCTGTTTCTAAGGCTGGGCGAGCCATGCAATCTGCGGTCACTGTCTCTGGAGCTGGCTGTCCACATGGAATTCTGTTGAAAATGTCCCTCCCAAAATGGCCACTGCCTCAGAAGAGACAGTTTTGGCAGATGCTAAAGCACCAGTTGTACCTCTAGAAACAGGGAAAGGCACAGGCGTGAACAGTGGTACCTGGAAGTGCCGGGACCACTGATCCATGGGCAGGGCCATAGAGAGCCATGCCAGCCCCTTTATATGTGGTGTGGCTTAATATACTGGAGGAGACTATGCCTTTAATATAAAAATATTTGAATAATAAACTTATTGCAGGGCCACAAAGTGGCACCATGCACTCCACAAGGGGAGGTGCCATTTTAACACAGAGGGCAGGGAAGGGCACCCGCTTCCTACCTTACTTGATCTTGAAGTGGGTCCCTCCTCCCCGTCCAGCACCATCTTCCCAGTGATATTTGGGAAGGACACTGGCCACTAGAGCGCACAGTGCCAGAGTCTTTGCTTTCTATTTGTGGCACTATCCTCCTAAGGTTATCACCAGGAAAATGATGCCACCGCCTGCCACCCACAGCACAGCCACTCTAATCCAAGCCCCCCCCCATGCCCCTCCAGCAGTCCAGGCCAAGGTAATTTGTACTTGCCACCCCCCCCCCCCCCCACCCTCCCTCTCTGCGCCACTGCCCATGGAGTAAGATGCTTGCAGCTTTAATGATCAAAATAACTGTGAGGAAGATGCTGGCAGCTGAAGTGACCAAGTGACTGCATCCAAGTGACCGTGGGCACCAAGCAGGGGCAGAACTTAAAAAGGGATAGCTGGGGGCAAAGAGGGACAAAAAAGGTCAACACAAGTTTTTTCAGTGTCATTTTCTATTTTTCATCATATGTGACCACAATTATTGCAAACATACACCCTTGTGGACTCTCTTTGCTTGCCACGCTTCGGGGTAGGTGTCTTACTTCACTACCGCTGTGTTTGGCAAAGGTTATTATTCCCAATCGCAGTCCACGTGGATGATAAATGAAGCAAAAGTTGAAAAACATGTGAATCCCCCCAAAACGTGTCAACCATATGTGTGTCGATCATTGTCATGTCGTCCTTTTGAACCAGTCCACCTAATGAATGTCCACCAAATGGTATTGGCCTATTGACTATCTAGACCAGACTTTTTCCACCAGTGTGCCGTGACCATTTGCAAGGTGTGCCACGGAGCCAGCGCAGCTTACTGCACCTTCAGAGTGAACTGTTGGCCCAGGCTCAGTCATGCTCCGGCTATGACCTATGCCTTAAAGACGCGGCGGTGTGATATCATAGGTCACGGATGCTGCGTCTCACCACCCAGCCAGCCCCCCCGCCTGCATACACATCTTCCAGTTACTGTCTGCATCCACAGCTTTCCTTGCCCACCCACATCCACACCTGCCCAACTGCCCGCTGCTCAGTATTCACAGGACTCCACTATGAACAACCCCCAACACTGAGGGACAGGAAGGAGGACAGCTGACCGGTAGGGGCTAATATTTATTTTATTTCTCCTGTGGGGAACAATAGGATTTATGTGGGGGGAATAAGGATTTATGGGGGAGGGGGGGGAGGGGACAACGACAATGTGAATAAATCATGTGGGGAGCAATAGGATTTATGTGGGGAGAAATGTGATTGATTTATGTATTGAGCAATGTGTTTTATGTGGGTGGCACTGTGTTTGTTTTTTTCTGTGTAAGCGAATGTATGTGTGGATTTTTTTTTTTACTATGAGGGCCAATGTGTGTTTTTTGTATTTTTCTGTGGGGAACTGATGGTGTGCTTTGGCAAATTCTAAAATATTGTTCAGTGTGCCGCGAGTAAAAAAAGGTTGAAAATCACTGATCTAGACACAATCTATACATTGGAACCCGCTTCACAGTGGTAGTAGAAAATGCTATTCATACACAATGCAATACATTGTTACTAATAACTAATAAAATCACTGTTTCTGCATAATTTTATGATAAATTGGCCCCTTGATCTGTCCAGGCAGGTCTTTTTCTCTGCGATATTAAACAGACCTAATTTTCTCTGCTTTATCAGTAAAACTACATTGTGTATGATACAGTATGTACAGATTAATTAACTGAAAACTGGTCTTTTTTTACTTCCCATGGTCTGTAATTGATGATATTGCAGCTCTAATAGAGCTCTAGTTATTTCATTAAGAAAATGGATGTAACCAAAGTGGCATCATCATATACACACAGTACTGATGCTAAAACTGTTCTTTTTTGGACAAGCAGATTTCTGATAACAATAGGCCAAGTCACGCTGCACAGGTGAGAAGAAGATTTGGGAGAGCAGGAATAGAAGATCCGACCCGAACTGTCCTTTACATGAAAGCCCCATAACAAATGAATCACCTCTGCTTCCCTTGTGCCGTACGGAAAGGGACTGGCGGCAGATCACTAGCAACACCGCTAATGGTATCCAGTGACTCCACTTTCTCCGAGGCAGTAGAAACAGTCATTTGTATGGAAACAAATAACGTTACACTACGCCGCGGATAGTGGACAGGGGCGGTGCCATTGTACTTCTACTTCCCCCATAGCAGTATCCTATGCTGTGCAATAGCCAGCACCTGGTGTGAGACAGGTGTCTGTACAGTCGGATGGTTGTATATGATGACACGCTCGTGTCCTGTATAGAGCAGCGTCCTGCATCTGTGCGCGGGTATTATCTGCTCCATTACATGCTAAAGTCCTATTACTATTAGGTTCGTCTTATACTAAACCAAGGTGTGTACCTGAGGGGATACTAGATAGCATTTACATATTACAACAGTCAGCATAACCCCTAGGAGCAAAGATCTGTGTCTGCAGAGTGTAGAATCACTGATACATGTACTATCGCACAATACGCTCTGTGCCGAGGATTCGGAATCTCAGAAACTATTCACCTTTTCCATAGCCCCCTCCTAGTACTAGATAATAAACAGGCAGCGGACCAATGAGCGGCCGGGGGAGGGCCCTCTGCCTCTGCCAGCACCATCTGCATATGAGGCATGTGTTATTATCTGGCTGCCAGCTCCTGTCTCGGAGACCCTCTTCCTAGGCTCGGTCTCCTGTCTGCAGCCTGCCTATTGGCCCCGGTCCTGCCTGGCACACCTGACACCGCTGCCTGAGAGCTCTCCTTACAGAGAAGATAAAGTTTATTTACTTTTATTCCTCCAAACTTTTTGCTGAGCCCACGTTCCTCGTCCCCACCTATGCAGAATACAGAATAGGTACAGGAGCCTTAGGGGGAGCCCAGCAATGGATGAGATGAGTAGCAGGCGATTGGTGGTGCTGGTGTTTCTGGGGATCCTGTACGTGGCCGCGGTACGGGCAGCAGTGGGGTATTACCCCAGGTTCTCGCCCTTCTTTTTCCTGTGCACCCACCACGGCGAGTTGGAAGGAGACGGCGACCAAGGAGAGGTGCTCATCTCGCTGCACCTCGCCGGGAACCCCAGCTACTACATACCTGGGCAGGAGTACCACGGTAAGTGGCGCAACCAGCAGCGCAGCTGCACGGTGACACACTGAGACTAGCAGCTGTATTTGTGAGTAATGGGCTCTCCTAAACCAGCGGATGGTCATGTCTTCCCGATGTCCTAGGGGTCATGCCGGTCGCTAGGTGCTTGGGCTGATTACATGATAAGGGGTAATGATTCCAGTTCCACAGGGGTTGCTGCTTCCTGTGCAGCGTCCTGCTATATAGGTGACCACAACAGACCGTATAGAAAAGTCTCTCACTGTGGGGTAGCTGTGGAAAAAATAAATGTCAGTCACACAGTTACATATACGTGATGATTTTGTATGTGATAGTCATTGTAATGTACTGTAATGATCCTTTCCTTAGTGTTGTGATGGATTGCACCAACATGTTCTACAGTACATAGATTGGACATATCAGCATGCTATCTTCCCCCCATACTGTGCCAGTTACACGCCATAAGTTGGTGCACATACTCACTATTTGGAAGTTGCTGTACATTTATTTACCTGGGCTCTTTGCCATTCAGCCACAAAGTCTACAGTCACCTGGAATTTTTTCTTTAAGACCGTAGTATTTGTTCACTTGCTTTGTACATGAGATAAAAGGTGCCTTGCACACAGACCCCTGATACCACCTATGTGTATTTGAGACAGTTCTTAATGATGTTAGTCCTGAACAATTTTTACATCAAGCATTAAAACTATACTGTCATCTTGTTACTATGTGTTCTTGACACTGATTATATAATTTATTCATCACTGATCTTGGGTTCCTGCTTCAAAATGGGATGTCATTTATTAACAGTTTGCATTGAACTATAATATATAGAGTCATTTCTAACCTGACCGCAGAGGATCAATTTAAAAGTAGTTACTTATTATCATGTACGCATTGCATGATAACCAGATATGCAAAAGTATACTTGTGTTAGCATGCATGATAACCAGATATGCAATAGTACACTTGTGTTAGTTAGCATGTTATGCAAATATGCAGCATCTGTGTGACAGTTACACACATTTCCATTGTGATGTTATCAAAACTCTCAGTTGAAGTAAATTAGGTAGTTTCAATACTGCATTTTTCCTGGTTTCATATAGATTGTACAGAATAAAACGTGAGAGGATTAAGAAAGGAATATACATATCTTTAACTTCACAGAATGAGATTTGTCACTAGAGCATTGTCACTGCAATGTAATGTGGTTTGTTATTTTCCTTGATGTGTACCCACAATGGGTACCCACCCACCCACCCACAATGTGTTACACAAATTTATAAAACATCATTTGGTAACTACAATATACATTTTTCCTTAAGCTATCGAAATACATTTAAAATCCCCCTAGATCTGTATAATACAGCACAATCACATTCACCAATGATTCCCTAATCCATTTTTATGCCAGGTATTAGTCACATTTGGCCGAAGTTCTGAATGCATCGCTGAGATGGTGACAGCTTATCACTGTCTGTACTAATCCTACTATTACTACCACTACTGCTGTTTTAGTAGCAAGTCACTTTGAGTTTAAATATTATGTCCACTTAAGTCATTGTTTTTAGTTATAATATAGTGTCAATGTGACGCTTGTGCATTTAGTGTTGTATAAATGAATAGTATTTCTAGATCAATGGGCTTGCATTTATTGTTTACCCACTTAATTTGCTAGAATACTCAGTTTACCATTAGGCCTCTGGGACCAGCTGACCTGTAGAAACCATGGAAGATATAGTGAGATTTTAGATTTTCTTTGTCTACAAAATTGCAGTGTCTTTGTTTGGAAGCGGAGCAAAACCCATATCACAGCTGAACATGTTGTTCCAAGTAGTTTACAGTAATCTCCCCAAACAGTCATTTAATGTATTATTCTGTGCTATTGTTATTAGAACTGTGGGACTAATTTATTTTTATATATGGGTTACTATGGGTTTACAGTACAGTTTCAGCACATGCAAATTCAAGTAAAATTGATTAAGTATTAAGTAAAATTGATACATGACAATTCATATCTATTAAATATATTATTTCAAGCTATCTTTAAATAATAAACATACATACTATGTACTTGGGTATTGACACATGAACTCTGAACCATAAATCAAAGATACAGAAAATATAAAAATTTCTAATTATGTACGCATGCATCAGGGTATGTGTGTACTATAGATATGTAAATTCAGCAGATTTATTTCACCTGCCATGAATTGTTGTATCTATTTGTCAAGTTATATTCCATTTCTTTATTCCTTTTTTTATGAGGGAAACAGTTTTTGTGTGCTGTTCAAACCATCCAATTTAAAGTATGCACTGGATAATAGACAACTATTTGATAGTTATAGTAGAAGGTGGCAATAAACAGCAGAAAATTTCAAATGATAAATTGCACACCTTTTTTGACAGTAAATTGGAAGTACTTTTATTGCTGCGACTTGCTTCATTCAAAACTTGCTGCAAATTAGATCTACATTAAAGCAGTGTTGCATTTTTTACATTTTTGAAGGAGGCATTTTTGCTTTTACTCATTATGGATAATTTTTTTCAATCCACACACTACGCCTGTGTCTGCCAAAAAAAAAAGTGTTATTTGTAAAAACATGCATTATCTATTCTCTGGGGGGTATTTTATGTTGTCCATGTAAAGGTTTGGCCAGGGAAGGAAAGTTCTCCACAGATAGCAATTTACTATAGAAGAGCATAGTAACAAAATAATACATACATGTTTAATGATAAATATTTTTAAACTGTACTAGTTTATTTTTAACTACAGTATGTGTATACTTATAAACATGTCTTTTATAGCATAATAACGCTTAACATATAGTTACTTTTAGAGTACATCACATAAAAAAGGCACCTGCTGTGTGCATATATATGAGAATAATAGTTGCTTCATTCTAATTAGGAGCTGTACATTTCCCTAAAAAGATGTTTATAAAATACCACTGCTATTATATCAATATTAATCTTAATATGTTATAGTTAAACTGGTGGAACCTTTTAAAATACATAGGGGGAGATTCAAATGTTTGAAAAGTCGGTTGAGTGTCTGTTTTTTCCTATCTAATAGACAGGATAAAATAGACACCCAACCGACTTATCAAACATTTTTGAATTCCACCCATAGAGCGCTCCTGAAATTTCTCTGAATGTCTTTAGAAATGTATATAAACTAAAGCATATATAATTCATATACAGTATGTTGGAAAAATATTTATAAACATATATAGATCGGTACCATCTTCAATTGCCACAATAACTGCCACAAATCTGCAATGATGTGGGCTGACTATGGTGTTCATTATTACATTCTGGTTTGATTAATTTCTACACAGACTGAAGCTTCAGGCATTGTGTCTTGTTATCTATCAGGCAGTGCAGCTAACCCTTTTCACATTTCAATAGAAGCTGGGATATCTGGCAATTTATCTAATTTATGTCATCAGTGCAATTTGGGTGTGTGGGAAGGGATCATTACATTGTTTTACACTAAGTAAACTTAACACCTGCTTCGAATGCTACCCCACCAGATGGAAAACTGAAACGCCTTCTTATTAGGGTTGCTTTTGGCTTTGCTAGGGCTGGTGATCATTATCACTTTCAAAAGGATAAGGCTGGGGTTAGATGTTACATGTAAATGTTGTAGTTGCAAAATAGCAGGTCATGTTTTAACATCTGACAATGAGCTGATCACCTGCTTACTAAGTGTATTCCTCACAATGTCACACAGACATTTGACAATGTAGGAATAGTAAATTGCTTACTACAGATACTGCTTTGAGATTTCATTTCTCTTTGTATGTATGTGCTGTTTATTATTTGCATGGTATTGTAATTTGATATACCAAGTACCTATGCACAAATCTAAGTTCCACTTAATTATTTTTCTCTAACGTCCTAGTGGATGCTGGGGACTCCGTAAGGACCATGGGGAATAGACGGCTCCGCAGGAGACTGGGCACACTAAAAGAAAGATTTGGTACTACCTGGTGTGCACTGGCTCCTCCCTCTATGCCCCTCCTCCAGACCTCAGTTAGATTTCTGTGCCCGGCCGAGCTGGATGCACACTAGGGGCTCTCCTGAGCTCCTAGAAAGAAAGTATATGTTAGGTTTTTTATTTTACAGTGAGACCTGCTGGCAACAGGCTCACTGCAACGAGGGACTAAGGGGAGAAGAAGCGAACCTACCTGCTTGCAGCTAGCTTGGGCTTCTTAGGCTACTGGACACCATTAGCTCCAGAGGGATCGACCGCAGGCCCAGTCCTTGGTGTTCGTTCCCGGAGCCGCGCCGCCGTCCCCCTTACAGAGCCAGAAACAAGAAGATGGTCCGGAAAAGCGGCGGCAGAAGACTTCAGTCTTCACCAAGGTAGCGCACAGCACTGCAGCTGTGCGCCATTGCTCCTCATACACACTTCACACTCCGGTCACTGAGGGTGCAGGGCGCTGGGGGGGGCGCCCTGAGCAGCAATAATATCACCTTGGCTGGCAAAATAACCACAACATATAGCCCCAGAGGCTATATATGTGGTAATTACCCCTGCCAGAATACAGAAAAAAGCGGGAGAAAAGTCCGCTGAAAAAGGGGCGGAGCCATCTCCCTCAGCACACCGGCGCCATTATTCCCTCACAGTTCCGCTGGAAGGAAGCTCCCTGATTCTCCCCTGCAGTCTACAAATTTGAAATCCTTGAACGCATACATAAAAAAATCAAAGTTCAAGATGGAATCGCTCAGGGCGGTTATTGCAAGCCTGGACGAGGGGGATTACATGGTATCCCTGGACATCAAGGATGCTTACCTGCATGTCCCAATTTTCCTTCCTCACCAGGAGTACCTCAGATTTGTGGTACAGGATTGTCATTACCAATTCCAGACACTACCGTTTGGACTGTCCACGGCACCGAGGGTGTTTACCAAGGTAATGGCAGAAATGATGATACTCCTTCGAAAAAAGGGAGTTTTAATTATCCCGTACTTGGACGATCTCCTAATAAAGGCGAGGTCCAGGGAGCAGTTACTGGTCGGAGTAGCACTATCTCGGGAAGTGCTACAACAGCATGGCTGGATTCTAAACATCCCAAAGTCACAACTGGTTCCTTCCACACGCTTACTGTTCCTGGGGATGATTCTGGACACAGAACAGAAAAAAGTGTTTCTCCCGCAGGAGAAAGCCAAGGAGCTGTCATCTCTAGTCAGAGACCTCCTAAAACCAAAACGGGTATCGGTGCATCACTGCACACGAGTCCTGGGAAAAATGGTGGCTTCATACGAAGCAATTCCATTCGGCAGGTTCCATGCAAGGACCTTCCAGTGGGACCTCTTGGACAAGTGGTCGGGATCGCATCTTCAGATGCATCGTCTGATAACCCTGTCTCCAAGGACCAGGGTGTCTCTACTGTGGTGGCTGCAGAGTGCTCATCTTCTAGAGGGCCGCAGATTCGGCATACAGGACTGGGTCCTGGTGACCACGGATGCCAGCCTTCGAGGCTGGGGAGCAGTCACACAGGGAAGAAACTTCCAAGGACTATGGTCAAGTCAGGAGACCTCCCTGCACATAAATATTCTGGAACTAAGGGCCATTTACAATGCCCTAAGTCAGGCAAAACCCCTGCTTCAAAACCAGCCGGTACTGATCCAGTCAGACAACATCACGGCAGTCGCCCATGTAAACCGACAGAGCGGCACAAAAAGCAGGATGGCGATGGCAGAAGCCGCAAGGATTCTCCGATGGGCGGAAAATCACATAATAGCACTGTCGGCAGTGTTCATTCCGGGAGTGGACAACTGGGAAGCAGACTTCCTCAGCAGACACGACCTACACCCGGGAGAGTGGGGACTTCATCCAGAAGTCTTCCTACTGTTGGTAAACCGTTGGGAAAGGCCACAGGTGGACATGATGGCGTCCCGCCTCAACAAAAAGCTAAAGAGATATTGCGCCAGGTCAAGGGACCCTCAGGCGATAGCTGTGGACGCGCTAGTGACACCGTGGGTGTACCAGTCGGTTTATGTGTTCCCTCCTCTGCCCCTCATACCAAAGGTACTGAGAATAATAAGAAGGCGAGGAGTAAGAACGATACTCGTGGTTCCGGATTGGCCAAGAAGAGCTTGGTACCCGGAACTTCAAGAAATGTTATCAGAGGACCCATGGCCTCTACCGCTCAGACAGGATCTGCTACAACAGGGGCCCTGTCTGTTCCAAGACTTACCGCGGCTGCGTTTGACGGCATGGCGGTTGAATTCCGGATCCTAAAGGAAAAGGGCATTCCGGAGGAAGTCATTCCTACGCTGATAAAAGCCAGGAAAGAAGTAACCGCAAACCATTATCACCGCATTTGGCGAAAATATGTTGCGTGGTGTGAGGCCAGGAAGGCCCCCACGGAGGAATTTCAGCTGGGTCGTTTTCTGCACTTCCTACAGTCAGGAGTGACTATGGGCCTAAAATTGGGTTCCATTAAGGTCCAGATTTCGGCTCTGTCGATTTTCTTCCAGAAAGAACTGGCTTCACTGCCTGAAGTTCAGACTTTTGTAAAGGGAGTGCTTCATATTCAACCCCCTTTTGTGCCTCCTGTGGCACCTTGGGATCTCAATGTGGTGTTGAGTTTCCTAAAATCACATTGGTTTGAACCACTTAAAACCGTGGATCTCAAATATCTCACGTGGAAAGTGGTCATGTTATTGGCCTTGGCTTCGGCCAGGTGTGTGTCAGAATTGGCGGCTTTGTCGTGTAAAAGCCCTTATCTGATTTTCCATATGGATAGGGCAGAATTGAGGACTCGTCCCCAGTTTCTCCCTAAGGTGGTATCAGCTTTTCACTTGAACCAACCTATTGTAGTGCCTGCGGCTACTAAGGACTTGGAGGATTCCAAGTTACTGGACGTAGTCAGGGCCTTGAAAATTTATGTTTCCAGGACGGCTGGAGTCAGGAAAACTGACTCGCTTTTTATCCTGTATGCACCCAACAAAATAGGTGCTCCTGCTTCTAAGCAGACTGTTGCTCGCTGGATTTGTAGCACAATTCAGCTGGCGCATTCTGCGGCTGGTTTGCCGCATCCTAAATCAGTGAAAGCCCATTCCACGAGGAAGGTGGGCTCATCTTGGGCGGCTGCCCGAGGGGTCTCGGCTTTACAACTTTGCCGAGCTGCTACTTGGTCAGGGGCAAACACGTTTGCTAAATTCTACAAATTTGATACCCTGGCTGAGGAGGACCTTGAGTTCTCTCATTCGGTGCTGCAGAGTCATCCGCACTCTCCCGCCCGTTTGGGAGCTCTGGTATAATCCCCATGGTCCTTACGGAGTCCCCAGCATCCACTAGGACGTTAGAGAAAATAAGAATTTACTCACCGATAATTCTATTTCTCGTAGTCCGTAGTGGATGCTGGGCGCCCATCCCAAGTGCGGATTGTCTGCAATACTTGTATATAGTTATTGCCTAACTAAAGGGTTATTGTTTAGCCATCTGTTGAGAGGCTCAGTTGTTATTCATACTGTTAACTGAGTAAAATATCACGAGTTATACGGTGTGATTGGTGTGGCTGGTATGAGTCTTACCCGGGATTCAAAATCCTTCCTTATTGTGTCAGCTCTTCCGGGCACAGTATCCTAACTGAGGTCTGGAGGAGGGGCATAGAGGGAGGAGCCAGTGCACACCAGGTAGTACCAAATCTTTCTTTTAGTGTGCCCAGTCTCCTGCGGAGCCGTCTATTCCCCATGGTCCTTACGGAGTCCCCAGCATCCACTACGGACTACGAGAAATAGAATTATCGGTGAGTAAATTCTTATTTTAAATGCTATGGAGTTGTTTCCGCATAGCTACAAAAACTTGCTAAATATCCTAATCTTTTTGGCCAGCGGATATCCACATTCACAAACCAGGCAATTTGTAACATCCGGTTGAAGATTAGATAAGGTTTTCTGTACCTCATTATTAAAGGGACATATAGGGCATAATTCGTGTTTGTACGAGAATGCAACTGCGATTTTCTAGGCTACAGAACTCCTATTGTTAGCAAGTGAAGCTGCTGCTCTGGAATGAATAGAGACTTCACAAAGTCATTCGCAATTGCGCTCATATTTGCGATCTATATGCAAAAATGAGGAACATCGAGGCTAAGGGTCTGTCTGACTGTGCAGACAGGACACAGCAGTAGCGGTGCAGGTGCTCTCGTTTTGCACGTATGAGCGTGCAGCCATCAGTAGATACGCGCCCTGAAAACGGCCATGACATGCCTGCGTTTTCCCAACCACTTCCTGTAAACTCCCCGTTACCACCTCCAGTAACTCCCTGTGAAACACTTTTCCATGAAATCCTCAATGCGCATTCACATGCACATTGCAATCGCGGTACAGGGTCAGTCTCCCGATAATCACCCCACTGTGTTATAAGTGGTCATTGCATACAAACATGAATTAGGCCTATAGTGCGCCTTCATGGATAAGAGGTCTGCCAGTACATTCCCTAGTAATGTCTTTCATTGCCCTATAATACTCTAGGAAGAGAATAGTCATATTATGTTATTGAGAGGATACTCCACTGAGTCTTTTTCTGTTACTTCATACTGGGTATTAATCAAAACTAACTTTGTCACCCCCTAGAGGTGAATGTTGTGTTGCCATTGTACTGACCGAAGCATGATAGTGTAGTATATTTTCAACATTTGCTTGATTAAAACCTACATACATTTACTGCTACTAGTAACTGGGAGAGGATTATAAGATTCTGAAATTTCAGAGCTCTGTGAGCAAAAAGGAAAGTTCAAATGATTTTCTTACTTAACAATGTTTCCAATGCAATGGCCATGGTTTTGCCATAATGGGCCCTACACACTGGGCGATAATACTGAAAGATATGAATGATCTCGTTCATAAATGAACGAGATACCGTTCATATCTTTCAGTGTGGAGGCACCAGCGATGAACGATGCGCGGCACCGCGTTCGTTCATTGCTGGTGCCCCGTCGCCCCGTCTCGTCCATATTTATGCCCCGTCTCGTCCATATTTGCCTGCACTGCTATGGAGCCGGGTGATGGGGGAGGGAAGAAACTTCACTTCCCCCGTCACTGTCAGGCAGCTCGGCGGCGGATCTGTCAGTGTGTAGGGCCCATTAGACAGTTGTCGCTATCACATGCTTTTTTTGATGCATGTTCTCCCGATGTGTATATATATATAATGCATCACAGGAAGAAACACTGACCCACTCTTTGAATAACTTTATAATAAAGTGATAGCCATCTCTATCAAGTTACTACCAAGTAGGACACACACATGCGAGGCCATCTGACATGTGCATAAGAAAATGTGTTTGACAGAAGGGGAGGTGCATGCAGGCTTTTGGGGAGGGATTTAACTAGCTAACTATGTAACTATGGATTTTTCAAAATGGGCTGAAGTACTAAGTTGTATCCCACAAGGGTCTGTATTTGGACCACTACTGTTCAACATTTTCATAAATGATCTAGATGCAGGTCTAGAGAGCATGGTGTAAATTTTTGCAGACGATACCAAACTGTGTAAGGTTATAAATTCGTAGGGGATGCTGAGTCTCTTCAGAACAACTTATTTAAACTGGAATCATGGGCAGTAAAATAGAGAATACGGGCCCTCATTCTGAGTTGATCGCACGGTAGCTGTTTTTAGTTGCCGTGTGATCAGATAGTTGCCACCTATGGGGGAGTGTATTTTTGCATAGCAAGGCTGCGTTCGCTTGTGCAGCCGAGCTATGCAAAAACATTTTGTACAGTTTAGGAGTAGGTCTGGACTTACTTACCCACTGCGATCACTTCAGCCTGTCAGGTCTCAGAATTGATGTCAGACATCCGCCCTCCAAACGCCTCGCCACGCCTGCATTGGACTCCCCACTCCCCGAAAATAGTCAGTTGACGCCCGGATCCACCTTCTGCCTGTCAATCTGCTTGCATTCACCGCTGCAAAGTCTTTCTTTGTAGTTCTCGTTGTTGCCCAGCGACGGCCGTTGCCGGGTAATGACGTGCCTGCGCATTGCACCCGCAGCGCATGCGCAGTTCCGACCCCATCGCACGGCTGCGAAAAAGGGGAGCGTGCGATCGGGTCGGAATGACCCCCACGGTTCAATACAGACAAATGTAAGGTAATGCACTTTGGTAACAAGAACAAATATACTACCTACATACTAAATGGGGTAAAACTTGGGGTTTCTGTATTGGAAAAAGATTTAGATGTTCACATAGATAGCAAACTAAGCAGCATTACCCAACGTAGGAATGCAGCATATAAGCCAAACAAGGTATTAGCATGCATAAAGCGGGGAATTGATGCAAGGGATGAGAGTGTTATACTCCCATTATATAGATCACTAGTGAGGCCACATCTCGAATACTGTGCACAATTATGGGCACCATACTATAAGAAGGATATCCTGAAACTAGAAAAGTTTCAGAGACAGGCAACAAAATTGATTAAGAGGATGGAGATGCTAGAATACGAAGAAAAGCTTGCTAGGCTCGGCATGGTTATACTGGAAAAAAAGAGATTAAGAGGGGACATGATTAACATTTACAAATGTATAAGGGGACAATACACAGAGCTAGCGGGGGATTTGTTTTTGGTAAGAGCAACACAAAGGACACACGGACACCCACTACGATTAGAGGAGAGGAGAATTCACACCCAGAGACAGAAAGGGTTCTTCACAGTAAGGACAATACGTATAAAAACAGATAAAGATATACAGGGTTATGGTGGGTAAATCATGCACTATGAAAAAAAAATGAGGACTAGACATATTCGGCTAAACACTCACCACAGTTAAAATTAGTTTTAAATATATTACAGTATAGGAGATCACTAACAGGTTGAACTCAATGGATAAATTGTCTTTTTTCAACCTCATAAACTATGTAACTATGTAATTTAGAAGGTCCCTCTCTGGCGATGTCAGTCCCATATGAACAAAGCAGTTAGCACCATCTGAAGATACTTTCACTGACAGCACCAGACTCCTGAAAGGTTTTTGGAGCTGGGTAAATTGGGCCAAATCATAGTCCCCGTTGAGAATAAAAGGTACAGATACACCTGTTCAGATGTTTTAATCAGACCCGTTGCCACAAATGTATAAAATCAAGCACCTAGCCATGCAGTGTCCATATGCAAACATTTATGATACAAAATGGGTTGTTCTGAAGAGCTCAGTGACTTCAAGCCTGGTACTGTGATAGGATGCCACCTTTGCAATAAGACCGGTGAGTGAAATGTCATCCCTGCTGGATATGACACAGTCAACTCTAAGTGATATTATTAAAAAGTGGAAGCATTAAGATAGCAGAAGATGATGTAAAATCACAGAGCTGGGTCAACGACTGCTAAGGTGCATGGTACGTAAAAGTCGCTAGCTCCCTGCTGATTCCATAGCTGAAGAGTTCCGAACTCCCACTGGCATTAATGTAAGCACAAAAACCGTGTGGCGGGAGCTTAATGGAATGTGTTTCCATGGCCGAGCAGCTGCATGCAATCCTCACATCACCAACTCCAATGCCAAACGTCAGATGGTGTGGTGTAAAGCACATTGACACTGGACTGTGGAGCAGTAGAAACGTGTTCTGTGGTGTGATGAATCATGCTTCTCTGTTTGGCAGTCAGATGGATGTGTCTGGATTTGGCGGATGCCGGGAGAACGTTACCTGACTGACTGCATTATGCCAACTGTGAAGTTTGGTGGAGGAGGGATAATAGTATGGGGCTGTTTTCATGGTTTGGGCTAGGCACCTTATCTCCAGTGAAGGGTAATCTTAATGCTTCAGCATGCCAAAACATTTTGGACAATGCTATGCTTCCAACTTTGTGACAGTTTGGGGAAGAGCCTTTTCTATTCCAACATTACTGTGCACCAGAGCACCAAGTAAGGACTATAAAGACATGGTTTGATGATTTTTGTGTGGAAGAACTTTATTGTCCCGCACAGAGCCCTGAACGAAACCCCATCAAGCACCTTTGGGATAAACTGGAACGGCGATTGTGAGCCAGGCCTACTCGTCCCACATCAGTGCCTGACCACATAAATGTTCTACATAATGAATGGGCACAAGTTCCCACAGAAACACCAAAATCCTGTGGAAAGCCTTTCAAGAAGAGTGGAAGCTCTTATATCTGCAAAAGGGGCACCAACTCCATATTAAAGTATATGTATTTGAATACAATGTCATTATAGTCCCTGTTGGTGTAATGGTCAGGCGTCCAAATACTTTTGTCCATATAGTGTATCTCTGGTATTTCCTGCGGTCAGCCTTTATTAAATTACAGAAATACTTAAACTATACAGAAACTGTTGTTTCTGCATGGACCTGTCTTTAAGAAAGCAGAGAGAGTGTCCATTCCATTTCAGCAAGCAAAAAAAGACACATAACACTTTCCAGAGATGGAGTTATATTTGTCAAAAAATATTTCAGAAGCTTTGCTTCTCTCATGTATATAAATAACATTCCCAGGCAGCCCGCAATAAAACCGATGGAAGAATGCTGGCTCATAATGGAGAAATGAAAAGGGGTATGGGACTCGGGACCGACAGTGTCTAGGTCGACACACATTAGGTTGACACCTATTGGTCGACAGTGACAGGGCCAACACAGGAAATAGGTCGACATGGCCATTAGGTCGACATGAAAAAAAGGTTGACATGAGTTATTAATGGGTTTTTTGTGTGTTTTCTTCGTAAAGTGACGGGATACCACAATTAGTGCACTGTGTCCCATCGCATGGCTCGCTTAGCTCGCCATGCTTCGGGCAAGGAGCCTCGCTCCTTTACAGCCGTGCACAGCACAGGTTACCTTTCCCAATTGTAATCCACGTGGATCGTAAAGTATGAAAAAATTAAAACAATTTAAAAACTCAGGTCAACCTTTTTCCATGTCAACCTTGTTCATGTCGACCTAATGGTCGTGTTGACCTAATGTATGTCGACCTAATGTGTGTCGACCTAGACAGTGTCGACCTAGAGTCCAGATACCATAAAAAGATGGCTAAATCACCAATTTTTTCGATTTTTTAAATATAATATAAAAAGTATGGATTTTTCCTGCCAAAATGCTGTAGAAAAGCAATTTCTCATTTATTAAATACACCAGTGGTTCCCAAACTGTGCCGTGGCACCCTGGGGTGCCTTGGGACACTTGCAGGGGTGCCTCGGGTTGGTGGTCCAGAACCAATTCAAATTCTGCATGGACAATGTAAAAAGCAAAACCAGTCTTAATGGCTGCCAATCATAAAATATATTGACAATCAGAAGCAAATCTTATCCCTCACCACATAAGTTACCCTAAGGATGGCCTATAAAGACAATTAACATAATTTAATATTTCTTTCTACATTTTTCAATAAGAAACTATTGGCTTAGGGGTGCAGTGCAAAAAATTCTGATACTCTAGGGTGCCATGACTCAAAAAAGTTAGGAAACCACTGAAATACACGATTAGTTTATTTAATAGACCCCATAGACTTCTTAGAACTTTATAAATAAACTATCATAATATCACATGTACAGCTCATTCATATAAAATGTTAGGAATCCACCTCCGCCATATTTAAAATAGGGACAAAAATATACAGGCATGGCTTCATGGGGAAAGGGCGCAGCCACATAATAGTACCAATTTATATTACACCTCACAGTAGTGTCTGTTATTCACATTATACATATTACGCCACACAGTAGAGCCCTGGGCGATGGCACTGCTTGTCCACCCCTAGAACCACCACTGAGTGGTACATATTACTTTGTGTTAAAAATTGTACATTTTGTTCTTGAAAATGGGATTTTGGTACTTACCGATAAATCCTTTTCTCTGAGTCCATAGGGGATACTTGAGTGCAGGGGTATAGATTGGGTCCGTGAGCTGGTGCACAATAAATTCTTTAGAAAGGTGTGTGTGTGCTGGCTTCTCCCCTCTATGCCCCTCCCAATCAGACCAGTTAAGAAAAACTGTGCCCGAAGAGAGATGGAACATAACTGGAGAGGAGAAGTAAATGAAAACCTCATAACAGAGAAACTGGAATAGAACCAGAATAAAACTGTAGTCAAATGGCAATAGCCGACAGCGAACCAAGACACCACGTCAACATGCGTGCAGGAAGAATAGCGCAGGGTGGGCGTCCAGTATCCCCTATGGACTCCGAGAAAAGGATTTATCGTTAAGTACCATAATCCCATTTTCTCTTACATCCATAGGGGATACTGGAGTGCAGTGTACTGTGGGGATGTCCCAAAGCTCCCATTACGGGCGGGAGTGTGCTGTGATCCCTGCAAGCCAAAAGGCTCCACTGAGCGCAGCTGATGTCAAGGAACTTGCTTGGAAACTAGGCTGCCTATCAAGGGTTCAGCATCCAGAATGATGAGGGAGTCGACTTTGTAAGAGCGTACCCTCTACGGAGATGCGAAGAATCCGCACCATATTTGTAATTTTTTTTAAATCATGTATTTTTTTTATTAGTTTTTCAAAAAATAGACATACAAACAAATAAACAAATACAAATAACATTGAAATAACAAAGAAAAAGAAAAAACTTTGCATTTCTTGAAGGGAATCAGCAGCTATAGATCTCAGTCACAGGCGAACAGAAAAAAAAATACAAAAAAAGAAGTGCACCGCACAGTCTAACATACAGAATTTGAGCAAACAACATATAGCAGAGAGAGTGCAGAGATTGGCAAATAAAACATTAATGTATGGGGAGGGTAATTCGGCAGGTGTCAAAGGCAGGGAGATAACAAGTAACCAATTCCTTACAATGGGGTTGGGGAATCAATGGAGTATCTAGACTTTACCCACAGGCCCCAGATTTTTTCATATTACCCGGACATTTACGTTTAGTATACATAAAACGCTCATGAGATAGCGTAGTATTAACAAGCGCCTTCCAAGCAGGAAAGGTGGGAGGGTCCCGTGCCATCCAGGTACGGGCGATGCAGACTCGTGCCAAGGTAAGTAGGTTAGGAAGGTACATTTTAAGAGGGCCACTGAGAGAGTCCCCTAAATCCAGCCCAAACATACATATGCAAGGAGTCAGAATAGGGAACTGAATACCCGTATCACGGATACAGTTTGTCACCTCCTCCCAGTAAGTACAAACATGTGGACAGAGCCAGAGCGGATGCCAGAAGCCAGCATCCATAGCCCTGCATTTAGGACAGGCATCGGATTGTAATCCACCTATGCGGTATAGCCTACTTGGGGTCCAATAAATTCTGTGCAGAATATAGAACTGGATTTGATGGAACCTAACATAGGCAGTAGCAGTTCTAGGAGAACCGAGCATACAATCCCAGTCCTCATCTTCGAGAGCACCCAGGCCAGACACCCATTTATCTCTTAATGATCCTAAGCCATCACGCCCAGAGGAGGAGAGGAAAGAGGAGTAGAGCCGACACAACCTTACGCTCAGGCATGTTACGAACTAGCGCATGAACGGGAGAGTCTAAGAATTGCGGAGGAGCATTACCCCACTGTGCAGATAAGGCATGTCTGAGCTGCAAGTAACAATAAAAATAGTGTCTACGAACAGCATATGTGGTTGAGAGGTATTCAAACATATGAAGGACCACCCCAGGCCACTGTCTAACAACTGAATTTTGGGAAAAGCCAAATTATCCCACAAAGGAGAGCAAGGGTCAACAATACCATCCCCCAGTAGTTTCTCCACTGCAAGCCATACCCGCCAAGCCTGTTGCAATATGGGGGGAAGACAGGCAATGGAAGAGCGAGCCAAAAGGAATTGCAGCAGAGAAAATGCTATGCCAGCTTTATCCAAAAGGGCCACAGGGAGATCGCCATAATCCCCAGGAAAAACCCATTCCCCCAATTGAGCTACCTAAGTGGCCACATAGTAAAGATACAAATTCGGCAGGGACAAGCCCCCTCACGTCGAGGTCTATACAATGTCTTGACAGAAATACGGGCCTGCTTCCCGCCCCCAAATAAAAGCGGTAATGTGACGAGTAATCAGATGAAATTGGGAGAGGGGAATGTAGAGTGGGTCATTGTGCAATATATATAAGAACTTTGGCTGAACAGTCATTTTGTAACAGATAGTGGGAGTTTCTGCCAAACGCGTGATTTTTCTCACAATCGCACAATTTGGGGAGTTAAGTTCAGTGTAATAAAATCAGCCGGAGAATGAGAAATCTGAATGCCTAAATACTTAAATTGGGAGCACCATTTCAAGGGAAAGTCATAAGTAGTGGGCTGCAGGGTAGATGGAAGAAATGGGAACACCACTGACTTGTCCCAGTTGATGTGGATTCCTGAATAAAAGCCAAACTCTTCAAACAGCTCATGGAGCAGTGGCAAGGAATGAGACATACTAGACAGGAAAAGAATCATGTCATCAGCGTACAGACCAATTTTTTCCTCACAATCTACAACCTCGATACCCATGATGGCTGAGGATGCTCTAATTTTACATGCCATGGGCTCTATAGCCAGTGCAAAGGGGCAGCCCTGGCATGTTCCTCTCTCCAGGAGTAAGGAGTCTGTGGTAAAACAATTGACATTTACCCTAGCAACCGGGGAAGCATATAGAAGTTTAACCCAAGCTAATAAGTTCGGGCCCAAGCCAAACCTAGCCAATACATCCCATAAATATATCCATTCTACGGAATCAAAGGCGCGAGCAGCATCCAGGGAAACAATGACCGCATCGTCCATCTCCTCACCAGTCAACTGCATATAGGTATAAAGACGGCGTAAATTAAGGGCAGTAGATCTGCCTGGCATAAAACCCATTTGGTCTCTATGTACTATTTCAAGTACCACAGTATTGAGACATAGAGCCAGTAATTTCTCCAGTATCTTAACATCAGTGGAAAGTAAGGAGATAGGACAATACAAATCATGCAAACAAGAATCCTTACCTGACTTCCGGTGGGTGGACCTAGCAAATGGCCACATTTTAGCCGAGCTCTCCGCTCCCACTGACCAACTGGTAATTCTGCCTGTCACCGCAGGGATCAGTGCCCGCATTTCCTATTCAAGGGCACCGGAGATAGTGGTGGGCAAGAGGCTGCAGTTTCCCCACCGCCCCGTATACACCGGAATCCAGGAGTCTGGAGAGACACCGCGCACTGGACGATAGCTTCTAGACCCGTCTCCCCCCACGCTCCCGCTACTCAGCCGTGATTTCGGGACTCACAGAGCCGCACCTTACCTTTCCCCTGGGCAGTGGGGAGTGACACGGCGGTCCGGCATCCCGCTGTCACTGCTCCGGACTTCCGCTCCCCTCAGGCTCCCTGCTGCTCTGACTGCTCTGGTCCCGCGGCACCCGTCTCCCCCACCCTCCCGCTACTTACCCGCGACTTTGGGACTAACAGTGCCGCACCTTATCTTTCCCCAGACAGAGGTGAGTGACACGGCAGTCCGGTGTCCCGCTGTCACTGCCACGGGCTTCTGCACCCCTCCGGCTCCTCGCTGCTCTGACTGCTGTGGTCCCACGGCACCTGTGTAAAACCGTGTCGGGTGCCGTCATACAGCCTCTATCCCTCTCTATAGCGCCACGACACCACTGTAATAGAGGCTGTGACACAACCCCCTGCTTCTCCACTTACAGGTGTTGGTGGTGTTTGCAGCTGGGTACCTCACGGCAGTAGCCTTGGACACCCCCTCACCCCACACTCCTGAGCTGGCAGCTACCAGATTACTTTAACCTGGGCTGACAATCCACGCTGCGGGTGATGCTCAGTTGCTTTGTCGCTCCACTGAATCTATCTTTACTGTCCAACATTGAGACAGCATAATAAGTGATTGTGCTGTCAACCCTGCAGTAACTACAATTCCAATAACTGAGGAGGTGCTTTCTCTGCCCTCGACCTGTTGAGGAAAACTTCTATTACAAGTCCTTTAAAGATCACCTCCTCTTCTCTAGTCCCCTCATTCTCTATTTCCCACATACCCATTTTTTTGTTGCCTGCTCCTGCTACATCTCAGCTCTCAACAACTGCACACTACCTCCTGCTGGTCAGGTCTTGACATTACCTGTTCAATATAGCTGTTTTCCTTGAAGTGCGGATTTCACACAGGAGACCATCCTACACCCATAACACCTCATAACACACCCATAACACCTCACTTCTCTATTGTTGATATGGATAAATTTGTAGCCAAGCCTCAGAGGGGGGGCAAAAGTGGGACAGCTGCCAAAACATGAGAAACGAGAGCTACTATTACAGCGTCATCAAGCCCGCCGCCCTCTCCTGTTGGAGATGATGTGTCCCAAGGGGTGCCGGATCCTTCTGTGTATAGTACGGCATTACTGGCTAAAGCCCAGGAGATCTCTGATATATTGTCGCCCTTACTTGACAAGAAACTGGCTGGCTTAATGGATGCCATTGAATCGGCAGTGGCCCATTTTAAGGAGCATGGCACTCGCTTCGAGGAGGCAGAACAACGCATCTCCAATGTTGAGGATGACCTCATTGCCACTAAAGCCACCATCGCTTCCCAAGAAGCCTCTCTTGTAGCCATACAGGATAAAATTGGAAGATATCGAGAACAGGATTTATCGTAACAACCTTAGTCTGATTGGTCTTCCCGAGTCGGTCAAACAGAGAGATCTGAAGGACTTAGTTTCTACGTGGCTTCCAAGGGAATTGAAATGTTTACCTCCTTCTGGCTCCATGCTAATTGAAAGAATGCATCGCATCGGTCCAGACCGCCAGACCGATCGTCGCAGGCCCAGACCTGTCATCTTTAAGTTCTTAAATTATGCTGATAAAGTCTGCATGCTAGAAGCTTACAGAAGGTCCCATGATTTGAATTATGAAGGGGACCGGCTCCTCTTGTTTCAGGGCTTCTCTTACCAGGTGACGATGAAAAGGAAAGAGTTCTCCCCTGTTTGTAAATCCCTCTTTGAAGCAGGTGTTCGCTTTGCACTCCTCTATCCGGCCAAATTGAGAGTTCAACATGATGGCAAGCAGTATTTCTTTAAGTCTGTCTCTCCTGCCAAGTCATTTGTTGCTTCACTCTCCGGCGGGCCGACTACTCCATCTGATGACATGGACTGACAAAGTTCGAAGCTCGCAAGGATAACCTCCATTCTGTGAACTGTAATGCATATGCGACTGATAATATTGGTGACTCTTTCCTTACAGCTGATTGTTTCTTTGTTATTGCCATGTTGCTGTGGGTTTGAATTAATAAGGTTCAAATGTTTTCCTCTTTTTTCTCCCTACTGCCCTTTTGTTGAAGGCTCTACTATTCCCTTTTCTCCTTCCCCATTTTCTATCTTAATTCAGTACATTTATTGGTGTACATGTTCGGCCTTTCCGGCTGTCCATCTGGGTTCGTAAAAATTGCTAAATTATTTAGGACTGCATCATGTATTTGTGTGCCCTTTCCATTTTTACTCAAGATACACGTGTTTTCTTTTTGGATGATTCCCCTGGAAGCTGGGATGGGGGGAATCGTCTTTTTTCTGCATGTTTTGTGTTTCCGAGATTAGGCATTGGTTAATATGACACACACACAATCTGCGGTGCTCACTAAATGGGAACACATAAAGTTCCTCACCTGGAATATACAGTAGAAGGCCTTAATACCCCACTGAAGCAGAAGAAAGTACTGCAACATTTAAATTGGTTTAAACCGGATATTGCGGTATTGCAGGAAACACATTGGAGAGACTGAAACCCTAATACTCTTAGAGATGTTTGGTTCTCTGATTATATTTCAGCCTCTTATACCACCAAACGGTGTGGGGTACTCCTTATTATCAACAAATCTCTACAGTATACAATTGTAGGTAAGTTGTGTGACTCAGGCTTTATCATTGTAAAACTGAGAATGGAGGGGGGAAGTATACACGATAGTCACGTTGTATGCTCCTACTGGCCCAAATAATGCTTTTTTTACAGATGTTTATGCCAGATTACAAGACTGGGCGGCAGGATATATAGTTATTGAAAGGGATTTCAATACCACCCTCAATCAGTCTTTGAATAAATCAGATAATGCTACTCGTAACACACCACCGGCAGCTCTTGCCCTATTGATGAACACATTGAATCGCGGTGACCCTTGGAGGTTTCAACACCCAGTAGGAAGAGAATACACCTATTAGTCCCATCCGCACCACACTTCTACCAGAATTGATGATTGGCTCATTCCTACTTCCCTGTTAAACACGGCACATCGTTCAAAAATTTAGAATATTGCTATCTCAGACCACGCCCCAACGTGGTTCTCATTACAACTTCCCTCTCCCAAGCTACTCTCCTTCAATTGGAGGTTCCCATCATATTTAGTAGACTCCTCAGATTTCAAATTGTCCCTAGAACAACACTTTCTAAACTAACATTTAGACGATATTAATCTGTTTTGGGCAGCGTCCAAACCGGTGCTAAGGGGCCACATAATCGCATATGTCACGGCTAAACGTAAAGCTATGAATAAGAGGCTGCAGGAACTTAGCTTGGCAGTTTCTAAGTCTTTCTCCCGTGTTCTGCACAAGACACCCCAGAGAATCACCGGCTATATGTCGATACAAAATCAGTGTATGATTCCTTATGTACTGAGAAGGCGCAGTATTCCTTGGATCATCAAAAGAATCGTTATTTTAGGTGGGGTAATAAAGCTGCCAAATTATTAGCGTCTGTAATTCGAAGTCAACGGCTGCGGGTACACATACCGAAAATGATCTCAGACACGGGACAGTTAACATCGGTTCCCGACATAGCAAATTCCTTTTTAGATTACTATAAACGCCTCTACACTGCTCCCCCTGATAGTCCTTCCCTAGGCATGGATTTCATTAGGAAAGCCGAAGTTCAGACTTTAACTGAAGCCGAAAGCGAAGATCCTATCTCAGAGATATTGTAAAAAAAAGAATGGGGTTGTACTATTAAGGTGCACACTGTATATGTTAAAATATAACTTTTATTGCTATATTAAGAGGCCATCAATTGGCCAACCTGAAAGCGAAATATATGTTAAAACCAATTCAGAATTCAAATGAATGTGCTCAAAGATAGAAAAGGTGAAAAGGATTAAAAATAACTGCTCCGTTGACTGCAACAATACAAATTTTTATTATATATATATATATATATGTATATATATATATATTTCTCCAACAATCACGCGGCACTCCCGGGACTCTTCTTATATATTTTATTTGTGGTTAAAACATCAACATGTTTCGAAGCTGCAGCTTCTTCATCAGGACTCACCAACAAACAACTGACACAAATACAGACACACATTTAAATACCTGCTGGTCTCCATGTCCTCCCCCGCCAGAACCGCTCACAGCTGCAGCCGCCGAGTGTCCTCCCGTACCTCACTTCCGGGTGCACGCAAGTAGGTGTTGCTAGGCAACACCAATGCTTGCGTTCCAGTGTCTGAGATTCTTCCGGCGTCGAACGGCGCTGTCAGTGAACGGGACTAGGAGGCAACACACAGATGACACAGTTACAGATCATATTAAAAAACAGCGCTTGTTAATCATCACCCACCAATCTTTAAACAGTTAAACCTATTCCTTTTAGATAAGCCCAAGTATTCACCATATCTAGTGAGTAACCACGCTATTAACCCTCGATTAACTCTGCATTTCTATGAATACTGCAGTATACTATAATCGTTAAGTACTTACTTCCCAATAGATCCCCATGGACCAAATTATAAAAGAGTATTCCAATTAACCTTATCGTTTAATCCTTTTGGGATAATTGTATCTAAGCGCACAATCCACCGTGCCTCTGTCACCGTTAAAGATTTTATACGGTCTCCACCTCTTGGGGAATCTAGTACATGGTCAATCATAAAATATTTCAAATCACTCAAAGAGTGGCCCATCATTTTAAAATGGCGGGCCACCGGTTGGTCATTTGCTTTTCCTCCTGGAGATAAATGGATTGCCGACCTATGAAGGGCCATCCTCTCACGAAATTTACGTGAGGTCTGCCCCACGTAATATAAGCCACAAGGGCATGTAATTACATACACCACAAATGATGACGTACAAGTAAGTACGTGTCGGATATCATAAATTCTTTGGGAGTGTGGATGTTTAAAGGTTTTGCATGTTATCATAAATCTGCAGGTCGTGCAGTTGTGGCAGCTGTAGCACCCAGGAGGTTTCACATATACATTAGGCATCCGAGGGATGCCTCTCCCTGTAATGTCCGTGATCATCAATCTATCTTTAAGGTTCCGGCCCCTCCTAAATGCTGCTAATGGACGTACCTCACTGAAACATGGCAAATCTTTATCAGTGGCTACAATTGGCCACAACGCCTTGGTGGCATGTTTAATCACTGGACTAGCTGTGGAGAAACTACTAACCCAGGGTAAAACTTTACCTGATTTGCTGCTGCGTGATTGCATTAGTCTTGACTCTGGCATGTTTAGTACTTGCAGTTTATTATCAAGCAACATTTTAGGATCATAACCTCTAGCTGTGAATTTAGTGATTAATTTATCAATGATACCAGACACTTTTGTTTTATCACTGGTAATCCTAGCCACCCGCATCATTTGAGACAGCGGTAAACCGTGCTTCAATGGTAACGGGTGATGACTAGAGGCCAGAAGGAAAGTATTCCTATCAACATCTTTGCTAAATATTTCTGTTTCAATAATCCCCTCATGAATTGTCACCTGCACATCCAAAAATTGTATTTGTTCTTCACTAAACTTCCTAAACTTCATAAGGACAGTAAGACCCCGCCAGGTCGTCCTATTATATCGGCTCGTGGATCCCTATATCATCCGATGTCACAGTTGTTAGACCATCTTCTACAACCTCTATTACTACAAAAAGACGCTTTCTTGAAGGACACGACTGCATTTCTGAAACTACTGCGGAATATTCCTAGGGTACCTAGTGGCACACTGATGTGTTGCCTGGACGTATGTAGTTTATATACATCAATACCCCATGATGGAGGGTTGTTAGCTATGCGTAATTTCCTTACTGAGTTTCTTGATCCCACTGTATTTGACCATGATTTATTTCTTAAATTGCTTGAGTTAACTTTACAGAGAAATTACTTCTTGTATGATGGGCATTATTATCTGCAGCAACGGGGGTGTGCGATGGGGTCCCCTGTGGCCCCATCGTACGCCAACGTATATATGTTCGAACAGGAGGAAAAGTTGTTTTTGAATCATCCGATGGTATCTGGCTGTATTCAATTATACACCAGATACATCGATGACATTTTCTTACTATGGTCAGGTGGCAAAGATAAGTTTGTGGAGATAGTGGATGAGATTAATGGGAGCATGTCAGCTATTAAATTTACATATGTGTGTAGTGAAGAACAAATACAATTTTTGGATGTGCAGGTGACAATTCATGAGGGGATTATTGAAACAGAAATATTTAGCAAAGATGTTGATAGGAATACTTTCCTTCTGGCCTCTAGTCATCACCCGTTACCATTGAAGCACGGTTTACCGCTGTCTCAAATGATGCGGGTGGCTAGGATTACCAGTGATAAAACAAAAGTGTCTGGTATCATTGATAAATTAATCACTAAATTCACAGCTAGAGGTTATGATCCTAAAATGTTGCTTGATAATAAACTGCAAGTACTAAACATGCCAGAGTCAAGACTAATGCAATCACGCAGCAGCAAATCAGGTAAAGTTTTACCCTGGGTTAGTAGTTTCTCCACAGCTAGTCCAGTGATTAAACATGCCACCAAGGCGTTGTGGCCAATTGTAGCCACTGATAAAGATTTGCCATGTTTCAGTGAGGTACGTCCATTAGCAGCATTTAGGAGGGGCCGGAACCTTAAAGATAGATTGATGATCACGGACATTACAGGGAGAGGCATCCCTCGGATGCCTAATGTATATGTGAAACCTCCTGGGTGCTACAGCTGCCACAACTGCACGACCTGCAGATTTATGATAACATGCAAAACCTTTAAACATCCACACTCCCAAAGAATTTATGATATCCGACACGTACTTACTTGTACGTCATCATTTGTGGTGTATGTAATTACATGCCCTTGTGGCTTATATTACGTGGGGCAGACCTCACGTAAATTTCGTGAGAGGATGGCCCTTCATAGGTCGGCAATCCATTTATCTCCAGGAGGAAAAGCAAATGACCAACCGGTGGCCCGCCATTTTAAAATGATGGGCCACTCTTTGAGTGATTTGAAATATTTTATGATTGACCATGTACTAGATTCCCCAAGAGGTGGAGACCGTATAAAATCTTTAACGGTGACAGAGGCACGGTGGATTGTGCGCTTAGATACAATTATCCCAAAAGGATTAAACGATAAGGTTAATTGGAATACTCTTTTATAATTTGGTCCATGGGGATCTATTGGGAAGTAAGTACTTAACGATTATAGTATACTGCAGTATTCATAGAAATGCAGAGTTAATCGAGGGTTAATAGCGTGGTTACTCACTAGATATGGTGGATACTTGGGCTTATCTAAAAGGAATAGGTTTAACTGTTTAAAGATTGGTGGGTGATGATTAACAAGCGCTGTTTTTTAATATGATCTGTAACTGTGTCATCTGTGTGTTGCCTCCTAGTCCCGTTCACTGACAGCGCCGTTCGACGCCGGAAGAATCTCAGACACTGGAACGCAAGCATTGGTGTTGCCTAGCAACACCTACTTGCGTGCACCCGGAAGTGAGGTACGGGAGGACACTCGGCGGCTGCAGCTGTGAGCGGTTCTGGCGGGGGAGGACATGGAGACCAGCAGGTATTTAAATGTGTGTCTGTATTTGTGTCAGTTGTTTGTTGGTGAGTCCTGATGAAGAAGCTGCGGCTTCGAAACATGTTGATGTTTTAACCACAAATAAAATATATAAGAAGAGTCCCGGGAGTGCCGCGTGATTGTTGGAGAAATATTGATACCTTTATGCGTGCACCTGGACCGGGTGGTGTGAAGCGAGGAGTGCCGGCTGACTTGGATTGTTATATATATATATATATATATATGTGTGTAATATTCAAAAAATTTCATGTATCCTGTTATATGAATCTGTGTGTGCTTTAAATTGAATAAATGCACCTATGATGTTAAATTCAATTGTTCCTACTTATTGTTGTCCCTGTGTTTGATATCTACATATCCCTCCAACTTAAGTGCTGTCAGAATAAACCATTGTGAGTTCTCATGTATGAGGTATATATGTTCTTATTTATCAGTGCATGAGTACTGAGTGCATCAATAGTATTGAGAGAGATCTTGATACAATGTAATAAAACAGTTGAACACAATGTGCCACAATGTATCAGCCTCTTAGTGTAGGGCCTGATTTTAATAATTCAGGCTGTACCTGTGATACATAGCGCTGCAGTTTTTTGAACTAATTACAGTTCTTTTATTTACTGCCCCTTATGTTGTAGGGTTCGGGCATCAAGTACATAAACTTTCACGTGGTACTGCTGGGGGAAGCGGTGTAATTGAAAAATAATGTTACTACGGTCACCCTCGGTTTCTATTCCCTTTTAATTGTAAAGTGCATGATATGAATAGTTCAGTCTGTTCATTACTACTGGCGGAAAATTGGTATTACTATAATACATTTTCCAATATTCCCATTATATAGTATCACAATGGGTACCCACCAGGGATCATGACCACTGTAATTGAGACTTGGGTACACTATTCTCGCCTAGTTGTAATAATTATTGGCGAGTGGGGCAGCCGTAATATATTGACACGGGTTTGTCTGGTCAGATAAATTATTTGTAACCATATGTAACAAGAGCCACGCCAACTGCTGTAATCAATTGGGGGGAGAGTGATCCCACTACTGAAATCTACTGTATATCAGTTAAATATTATTATGATATTGGACACTCTCGTTCCTGACCATACAACAATACATTTAGCCCGCCAACAGAGCTTGACTAGTGATCAATGACCAGACGCTTGCCAATAGTTATTAATGACTAAAGTGGGGTTACTTTTCCCCACAAGCTAATAGTAAGCAGTTGCAGCAGCTCCTATACTTCATGGTCTGTGTGTGCCAGGAGGGATGACTAATCGCTGCACGGCCAGTATGAGAATACCCGCTAATCGGACAAATGCTGATTAGTTCTATGCCGTTGCAGCATGGTCACCCTTCTTTTTACCAGTGAATAATACTGATAGCTGGTCCCTGCTTGATACGGCACCTTATACCAATATTAACTTGAATTACTGTGTGTCGTTATGATGTAGCTATGCACCAATATATTTTGTAAAATTGGGGTTTATACTCTAATAAAATGGGACATTCAAATATATAAATCAAGTGTGCAGATTTATTTTAGTTTTTGATGGAGATCCTATCTCGGAACAAGAACTTAGTTCCGCTAGCCATAACTTGGCTAATGGTAAAGCCCCAGGTCCTGACGCGTTGAGCACAGAATATTACAAAATGTTATCCCCACACCCGCTGCCCCATCTGTTGAGCCTGTATAATTGTATACTTTCAGGAGAAAACCGTCCTCCTGATTTTAATCAGGCCAGGATTATAATTTTTACCTAAACCTGGTAAGGACTCAATGCTGATTACATCATATCGTCCTATATCCCTATTAAATCAAGATCTTAAATTACTGACATCTATCATAGCAAAACGGCTTCATGCTGCTTAAATTGCTGCACCCCTCCCAGACAGGATTTATAAAAGGTCGTTCCTCAGTCCATAATATACGACAGGTGGTAGCCTCCCTGACCCGGTCCATGTCTGAACCTGACGTCCATTCCCTCCTCATTAGCTGTGATGTAGATAAGGCCTTTGACAGGGTATCGAGGGCACATTTAACTTAGTAATAGACCCTCTAATCCGGTTGTTTCATCTTCATACCCTTTGGCACGGAATAGACATAGGACCGAATGTATTGAAAGTTTTGGCTTATGCCGATTTCCTTTTATATTTTAAGAATCCTCAGGAAGCATTCCCAGGTTTTATGTGGATATTATCTGATTTTGAATGTGTCTCTGGCTTTCCAAAGCATTAGCTTTACATGTAGGTGCTAGAGAAAACTCAACAGAAGGCTTTCCTTTTTTGAGGGCAGATATTTCACTTGTATACCTAGGCCTAAACATACCTGTGAAACCAGCGGACCTATATGCAGCTAATTACCATGAACTGATTACTCGCACGCTCTCAGACCTCCAATCTTGGAGATATTTACCACTGTCTTATATAGGCAGATGCCACCTAATCAAGATGGTAGTATTACCCCAACTGCTATATGCCATACAAATGCTTCTGATCTTGTTAAAAGACTCGGACTTACAACTTTTGAATAAGGCGCGCGGCACGTTCATCTGGGAGGATAAAAAAAACAGGATATCGATGTTCAAACTAACTCAATCCCCTTCTCTGGGTGGCATTAACTTACCCTGCATACGAAGCTATGCATTGGCAGCGAATTATCGATAAGCAGTAGACTGGATAAATAATACCAGTCATTATGCAAACACTGTCCTAGAACAAGCCTTCTGTCCAGACATAACTTTACCAGGTTTGTTACATTTGAAACCTTCTGAATACCCCACTGCCGTTGCTGGTAATCCCTTACTTACAACCACTTGTGCCGCCTGACGGTTATCTCGCTCCAAACTAAAGCTCTCCTCTCATAACACGATATTCTTACCGCTTTACCATACTACTAATACTCATAACTCATTTCCACAACATTCTGACAGCTTACTCCAGAAGGTTCATAGGGTGGAATGACAAAATGGACCACGGATTTACCTAATGTCCCCCTTGAGGCCATTCTCTCTGCGTTTACATGATTGAATAAAACGTTAATCTCAGCCTCATATATAGAGATATAATATAAGTTGCTGCATTGTGCGTATTACACCCCGAAAAGACATCTGCTCATGGATGCCTCCACAGACTCTAAATGTTTCAAATGTGCGGCTCCAGATCAGATTTGTATCATTGCTTGTGGAGCTGCCCTGAGGTTCATAAATTCTGGATATTGCTAGGCCACTATACAGTATAACAAACACTTATGACATCACCATTACTCCCACCCCAGCATGGGCTTTATGGGACATATACCTTACCCCCACTAGGAACAGGCCACCATTGGGACAGAGATTATTATTGGCTAAACTAGCGGCAGCGGGATGGAAAACTATACTGTCACAGTGGATTATGTCTGACACATTAACACTGTCATTATTTCTACCTAGGGTCTCATACTTATTATCAATGGATCGGCTAGAAATGTCACTCAATAAGGAGAAATGTGCTGATAAGTTTTTTTCTATATGGTTACCCCATGTGAAATCTCTCCCTCCATCGCTAAAAAATACATTACGTACAGCTATATTATTGACTTCCTGGCACAATCTTGAAGTGCTCACAAATGTTACTCAGCCTTTCTAACTATCTCTAGTTCTGGCCGGTGTGTTCCTCCTGACGAATTATGTAACGATGCCTGCTCTATGTGTTTTATGAATTTTTATGAATCTTTATCTGACCCATACAACATTGTTCAGATTACCTGATAATATTGTTCATATTATTGTGTCCCAGCTATTTCTTTGAGGTTTAAATGGATCTCTGATGTACAACTGTTTTGACGAATTCCTTTTGTATACATGTGCAGTTCTTCAGTAAAATATTTTTGAAAAAAGAATCCTTACCTGGCTACGGAATCAAGACCACTAATGCTTCCGCCATAGAGGGGGGATGAGAACCAGCAGCCATCAAAGAGTTAAACATTTCCAGAAGTTTAGGCGCAAAAAAACCTATATGGGTTTTAAACAATTCAATGGGAATGCATTCCACCCCAGGGGCCTTATTGTTAGGAAAGGACTGAAGCGCAATCTCCACTTCCTCCAGAGTAAAGGAACTATCCAAAAATAGCTGACAGTCAGAATAAAGCACTGGAAGTACTACCTCATCCAAATACGTAGACAGCTGTAAAGTAGAGTATCGCACTTTACACTTATATACATCAACAAAATGAGCATAAAAACTATCCGCAATGGAAGGAGTATCAGCACACATAGTACCATCCACTCGCCTCTTGTCATGCACAGTAGTAAGGGAAAGCTGCTCTCTTGCTAAATAAGCCAAAAATGTTCCCGTCCTACCACCCTGAACATAGAAATCATGCGCCCGGAAAAGCAAACTTCATTTAGA
The DNA here is from genome assembly GCF_028390025.1 of Pseudophryne corroboree. NCBI lineage: Eukaryota > Metazoa > Chordata > Amphibia > Anura > Myobatrachidae > Pseudophryne > Pseudophryne corroboree. The sequence continues at coordinate 426,282,150 of NC_086449.1, read as the reverse complement.
TTTATCCAGGAACAGGTCAGTCCACTGCTTATGGACGACCAACCATTCCACACGATCAGCCATTAAACCGCTATGCAGATAAACTTGCTCCAACTCCAGACTCCATCTCTCCAACTCCTCCTCAGACTTTTTAGTAAATACTTTAATTTGGGCGACCCTGGAGATTAAAGAGCCCAGCAGAAAGGCCTTAAAAGCGTCCCATGTCAGAGGGGCATTATCACACACTGGGTTAGTCACAAAAATTCTTCCCATAGCACCAGTAACTCGGAGGCAGCCCCCATCTGGGACAACCAAAAGGGGTTAAATCTCCAGAAGGACGCTCCCCTAGGGATATGGAAGTCTAAAGAAAGAAGTAGGGGGGAGTGATCCGAAATCTCTCGAGCCAAATAGTCCACAAAGGAGACAGATGGAATGAGGGAGCAGGATAAAAGGGCCATTTCAATATGGGAGAATACACCAAACAAGCTAGAAAAGCATGAGTAGCGTTGAACCGAGGGAAAGCGTAAACACCAAAATTCTAGGAGACCCATTTCAGCAACGAAACGGGCAAAGGCAGTATTGCCCACCCGCACAGTCTGAGAACCAAGCCTCCATCTATCCATATCTTCGTGCATAACAGCATTAAAGTCACCAATCCAGATGACAAGGTATTGAGGGGGAATCCTGTATAAATGCACAAGCTTTAACTAAAATACCAGAATTATATGTAGGGGGAATGTACACAGTCAGAAGATAAACAGGGCATTATGGATGGTGCCAGCTAAAAAAACATAACAACCCAACAGATCAATCTGTACCCTCTTACAAAAGAAGCCCATATTTTTATTGATCAAAACTGACACCCCCTTGTGGTAGAATGTAAGGTAGAATGAAAGGTCCATCCCACCCATGGTTTTTTTAAGGAAAGTACACGGCTACCTACCAAGTGGGTTTCCAGTAAACACAGTACACCCGGAGAATGCGCCTTAAGTTGTTTTAAAACCAGGGAGCACTTAACCGTGTCATTAAGGCCTCTAACGTTCCATGAGACAATGTGAACCATTGTAAAGCAAGAAACACAATAAAGAGGTGGGCCAGCGCCTATAGCGCCCTATCACATAGCCGAACACCCTTCTCCCATTAAAATTACAGACCAAAAACCAATCAAGAAATGCAGCAAAGTAAAAAAAATACAGACAAACATAGGTAAGAAAAATAACAAAACTCCAACACATACCACCCTGCGTACCCACCCAAACATAGGTATGCCTTTTCCCGAAACCAAAACAACCAGACTCCAATAAAGAGTCTGGCATAATTAAGTTATAACAAGACTCCAATATAGAGTCAAGAACAATGTAAACTACACTTAAACCCGGGCAGCTAAACCCATAACCTATGGGCAAGGAGTCCCCAGCTACCAACTAAAAAAAACAGTGAGGCTGTGCCATCATTGAACAGCCTTGCTTGAGATTGTGGGGGACCACATCACCACACATAACTATCCAGCATAAAAAACCATGGAGAGAGCGGATAACATGGGTATAACAACACAGGAGATAGTCTAAATAAAGATACTGTTAAGCAGCACAAAAAACATTAATAAAGCACTCAGTAGAAGTACCAGAGTACAACAGTAAATAAGCAAAGCTATGAACTGAAGCATAGGTCCCATCATGATGGAGCAGCCTGTGGTACCGGCTGCAAATCAATCCAGGCCGAGGCAGATTGGGGAGTATCAAAAAAGTGAATGCGATTACCAGCCACCACATGGAGACGGGCCGGAAATAAGATTGAATACTGCAATTGCCGGTCACGTAGCCTTTGCTTCACTCGTGTGAACTGCGACCGTGACTTTTGAACATCAGCAGAGAAATCCTGAAACGCAGCAATCCATTGACCTCCATGCTCCAAACAGGCCGGCGCCACCACTAGGCAGCTTTAGGCAACTGCCTATGGGCGCCGGCACTTGGAGGGCGGCGCTGAGTGAAGCAACAAAATCAATGATGTCACAGACTCACAGGATCTGCACTGCGCTCACCGCGAGGGATGTATGGCGCCTGCTCACCCGGTGTCATGTTTTTTTGTGTGGAGGTCTGGAGGAGCTGAAGCTGCTACAGTGAAAGCTGTGTAACGCTGCAGCTTTCAACCACGGAGGATGGGAGGGGAGGACATATCCCTGCCCCGCCTGCTCTGCCCAGGCTGGATCCCAATTCGCGGGTATTTAGGGGGCGGGGACTAATGCCGCGAAGTCCCGCCCCCATCATAGACCTGTTCCCCTCTGGTCGGTATCCTCCTTTACAGCTGTGACTGTGAGTCTCTATTTATATATGTGCTGCAGCCTGGCCTGCAGTATGATTACATCATGTGTCCCACTGACTTATACTATATACAGGATGTATATATCACCCAGTGCACTATATGTGTGCATTATATCTTATATACTGTACTGTGTATATTATATACACAGCAGTGTGATTACGCTATGTGTCCGCTGTGTTATATACTGTGTGTATTATATGTATAAGTAATATGAAGGGGTGCACTCTCCAGGCTCTCATTAGAATCAAAATCTTTAATTAAGACATAGATACAATCAGTATTACTGACGTTTCGGTCCTCACTGTGATTTGGATTCTAATGAAAGCCTGGAGAGTGCACCCCTTCATATTACTTATGCACCTGGAATGAGGAGTTTATCTTCTGAACATGGTAAGAAGCACCCCAGCACATTGTTGGATTTAATGTGTGTGTGTGTGGACATTTCTCGGATAGATATTTTATATATATATATATATATATATATATATATATATATATCCCAGAAAGTATTCCGCACTCGGGGACGTTGCTATCAGTTGCAGGAGTGCCGGGCACCCATAGGAGCATATATATATATATATATATATCTCTTACCCAGCAAACTGTAAGTGTACATTATACTATATGTACTGTGCGTATTATGTGTGTATTATGTGGTGTATACATATCACACACTGTACTATATATGGTATATGTGTGCCATATACTGTGTATACTGTACTGTGCAATACCATTGGTGGAAGCCCATCTGGTTCTCTGCCATAGATGGCAAAAATATTCAACATCAAGGATAAATAATCAATGATTCAGAATCATCGATGGTCGATGGCCATCCCTACTGTGTTGTGCTGTACTCAGGTAGTGTACTGTATCTCCTGCTGGCTCTCCCTCTCCTCTCTCTCTCTCTCTCTCTCTCTCTCTCTCTCTCTCTGTCTTTCCCTGACACTCTCTCTCTTGCTCATCTCTGCCTGTTTTCTCTAGCTCCCTAACATTGTCTCACTGCCCCCCCCCCCACTGTCTCTCTCTTGCTCTCTTCCTGACACTGGGAGTCATTCCAAGTTGATCGCTCACTAGCAGTTTTTAGCAGCCGTGCAAACGCTATGCCGCCGCCCTCTGGGAGTGTATTTTAGCTTAGCAGAAGTGCGAACGAATGCATCTCAGAGCAGCTACAAAAAAATATTGTGCATTTTCTGAGTAGCTGCAGACCTACTCAGCGCTTGCGATCACTTCAGACTGTTCAGTTCCGGATTTGACGTCACAAACACTCCCTGCTTTCTCCCAGCCATGCCTGTGTTTTTCCTGGCACGCCTGCGTTTTTCCGAACACTCCCTGAAAACGGTCAGTTGCCACCCAGAAACGCCCACTTCATGTCAGAAGTGCCGGTTTTTCACTTAATCGCTGCGCTGCGAACATTTTTATCTAGTGATCAACTCGGAATGACCCCCTCTGTCTCCATGACACTCTATCTCACTCTGTGACACTGTCCCTCCCTGCCTGAAACTGTCACTCTCTCCCTGACACTGGCTCTCTCTCCCTCTCTCCCTGACACTGTCGCTCTCTCCCTGACTCTCTATGTCTGGGGCCCGTCTCTGCCTCCCCCTCATGGGGGGAGGGGGGGGGGGCGCTGAAGATTTGCCTAGGGTGCTGAGAAACCTTGCACCGGCCCTGGCTCCAAAGGCCCCTGAAGTCTGGCAAGGTGAAGAACAGCGTCTCTGTCCTTATAATGTAGGAATTTTGCAATCAAAGTCTGAGGTGGTGCACCAGGAGGGTGAGGACAGGTAGGCACCCTGTGGCCCTTTCAACGGCGAATTGCGGAGTAAAGGAGTCTTTGTCAAACGAGGATATTAACCAGGATTCCAAAAAATTGTTCAGGCTGAGAGCCATCAGCCTTTTCCGGAAGACCCACAAAACGAACATTATTTCTCCTGAGGCGACCCTAAATATATAAGCTTAAGTTTATAAGCCGACATTTGGGACTCCAGAGAGGAAAGACGAGACGGAATGGGCGTATAGGAATCCTCCAGAGTGGAAATGCGGTTTTCTGTCTCACCTATCCTATCCCGAAGCTTTTGCATATCCTGGCGAATAAATGAGATGTCGACATGTACCTCTGCCACTCTGTCGACAAGGCGTTTCTCAGAATCAGTGATAGCCTGCAAAAGCTGAGACATGGTAACTTCAGAAGATTCAGCCATAGCAGGAGACGAGGGACAGGAATCGGTGTGAAAAGGAGATGAGGCGTCGAAGAAGCCGGTGTCTGACTGTCTCAGGCAAATCTTGCCAAGTGATCTGCAGCAGAACAGTTGTGTGTGCGGACCATCAGGGACTCACAGAGGCGGCAACCCAGTAATATTACTAAAAAAATAATAATAATAATAAAAAAAGGAGCAGCAACAACAATAACACACTGCTGGCAGGATATTCCATAGAAAACTGTTGTATTTCAAAAGGAGGTAAGGATAAAACTAGAGAGCAATATGTAGGCAGGAACCCTGTATATTTATTCCCATAGCTCAAGGCACAAGATACTGGAGGAGAAGGGGAGCAGTCAGCTATTCCCTCCCTGCCCCGAACAAGTTCCAGAAACAAACACTGTAATGAAAGTGGTGGACTGTGTCACTCCCAGACCTACAGCCTCCAGGAACAGCAGGGACCAGGAAGGAGGTTCAGCGTAGGGCCAGAGGGATCACGCCCGGGAGCCTCGCAGCCGCATCAGCAGTACACAGGAGGCAGCCCGCAGGAGATACTCTGCAGCGTCTAGACCCCAGCACCGGAGACGGGCACAGACCATGAGACAGAGCTCTCCAAGGACGGAGACCCGGCGCACTGTCGCAACGGACACCCCAGCATCACCAGCAGGGAGCGCGGGCCGATCAGCGGAGGAGCAGGGGAGAGATGGAGCCAGCCGTGCCAACTCCAAGATGGAGTCCGACACCTCCAGGAACACCAGGCCGGGACCCGCAGTCACCAGGAACACAGGGTAAGGAGGGACAAATGCTTCACCAGACCCCTCACAGACCAAGCGGGGATCCTTCAGCCACAAGGCAGCTGAGCAGGCACACCCGGTCACAGGAGAAAGATCAGGATTAATTAGCTGGGGACAGCAGCACACACGCTACCTACTCCATTCCCCACTAGACTACGCCCCTGAATCTGCACCATATTTAGTGGCTATGAGACTGACGAGGCATCTGTAAGAACAGGCACCACAAGTGTGAATTGATGGGACAACCTTCTGAAGAAAAACCTGGCGAGGCATGCAAAGGAGACATGGAGGCGTATACGACAAAGCCAATAAGTTCCCCGCAGATGCCAAAACCAGAAGAATAACTGTCTTCCAGGAGAGATATGTGAAAAAAACAAAAAAAAACAAACATAGTTTCCGACAGTTCCCAAGTCGGAATATTGGAGAACTGTAGAAAGACATTCAACCCAAAAGTGCGGCTGGAGAAATGTATGGAGGCTGCAGGTGTAGAACCCCCTGTAGGAACATCTGGTTGTCTATCCAGCCCTGCCTGCAGGAATTAGAAAGACCTCCCCACCAAAACAGGCGGAGGATACAGGCAGTTCCATCAGAATTTGAATCAAAGAACAAGGTGTTCCATCAGAAGACAAACTGTGTCCAATCCTATAGTAGTGCCTGGAAGTGACCTCCATCCTGTCACAGATCGCCTACCCATGGGTAAACCCTAGCCCTATTTCACTGGAATAGGAACCAGACGTATGGCGTTCTCTGTTGCCAGTAGCTGCTACAACCCTGTTAACAGCTAGGTAGTTATACGCAGCCCTAGAAGACCGGATAACGAAAGGGACCCACTGAAGCAGGTCCTCTCAAGGCGGTAAAGGACAGGGGATGCTGGATGTGAAATGGAGTGAAGGCTGTGTACTACAACTCTCCTCCTAGTTAGCCACTTGAACACTCGTGGAATAAGAGAAAATGGCGAAAACTCCCTGAAAGGTCCAGGGAGGCGGTAAAGTATCCACCGCCATTGTCTCTGGGATGCTTGTCCTGGAGTAGTATCTGAAGTTTCCTGATGATCGGGGACTCTATCAAGCCAAGCTTTTGGCCATCCCCGCCTGGAAACCACCTGTTGGAACCCCGAGGGTGGAGACGCTACACCCCTGGGTCTAACTTTTTTGTTTTTTTTAAAGCAATTAGCCTTCTAGGTGTCAACTCACGGAATGAAGATGACCAAAATAGGAGCGGCGTACCTCTCTGGCAGGTAAAGGATCCTGGCCTCCACTCTCATAGCCACTCGATCTCTGGTAACTGGACGGCGGGTGACGTATGCCACGGTCATGGCATTGCCGGACTGAACTTGAACAGGCCGACCCTATATCCGGGGAAACGTCTGGCCTAGTGTGGTGAAGATCCTCTCAACTTCAACATGGCTTTTGTGAGAGTGTGGTGTTTGACTGGCTTTGAGTATATCCCGTTACCAGTGTCCCAGCAGCCTGGGACCCAGGCGCCAAGCACCTGCACGTCAGTATCCACTATGGATGTAAGAGAAATACCTATTGTGGTCTTCCGATGTGTTGTGGTATCCTAGTCCCCTGGCAGAGTTCTAAAAAACTCTTAGTAGTACTTTTCACATGTCCTGGACAGTGTGTCATTGGAGTATGGGCAGGAAAGCCTGCGTATGCGCACTTGACATTTTCCTTCACGCTGTGCTTGTGTGAGCCAATAAGGTCACGTATGCCCAGTCAATTCTTCAATTTTCAATGCTAGTGCGAAACAAAAATTGTACATGTGCAGTACCACTTTTGCACAGTATCTCATATCACAGTTGGGCAAGTATAGCATAATGCCATCCTGTGATGGTGTTATGATTTATCTAAAACTATGTAGCTTACAACAGTATATTGAATTGTTGGCTGATCAGATTTCCTCATACTTGTGAATAGGAAGCTAATTTGCCAAAAATTTGGAGACTGCAGAGGAAGTCTAAAGGGCCCCATACACTAGAACGATAATGCCCGATTTCCTCTGATTACGACCTTTCGAGTCAATAAATCAGATGGAAAGTGGCAAATCGGATGTGTTTTACATCCGATCCGATGCATGGTCCCGTGAGCATCAGATCGAAGCCCCTAGATCGTTAGTGCTGCACTAGTGATATGTCGGTTCCCGCAGGCATGGCTGGGATCGCATAAGATACATTGTATGCAAAAGGACTGCATACGATGTATCCTACGCGGATCAAGGGAAATCGTATGCGAAATGAGGGTCCGACATGTCGCTGTAGTATATGGGGCCCTTTAGATGTTCCTTCTGTATACCACTACATGAAAGCTAGAAACTAGCGAGAAAGCATTTTATCACTGATAAAGGGCTTTCACAGTCTTTTAAATAGAGCCATATTACATACAAAGTATAGGGGCTACTGCAGCATCATACTCTGAAGTGCTAAAATCACTATTTGCTGATATTAGCACATTAGTGCGTGCACGCATGTACAAGTTCTTAATCTGCGTTCTCTTCAGAATGCAGTGTAAGTCCTGGCAGGGGTGGTGACGGGGCATCAACACAGCGCTTTGTGGGCATCGATGCACCATTTGGGGGGGGCGCAGTCGGGGCAACGGAGGTATGTATGAACCATTTATGGGACGGTCCGTGGCAACTGCGTGATGTCACATACAGCAGGTGCAACCCAAAAAATGGCTGCCTGCCGACTGCCAGTTAGGCTGTGTAGGCAGGGGGCAACCCTAATCCTGCGAGCGATTCGCGAAGCGCTCACACGCTAGCGGGGGGGGGGGGGGGGGGGCAGGGCCGGCGCTTCCATTAGGCAGCATTAGGCAGCTGCCTATGGGCGGGGGACCTCAAGGGGCGGCCCGTAGCCAGCCCCTGGCATCAGCAGTACTAATAATGAGTCACGTAGACTCATTACAATACTGTATGTCACAGCTGGTCTCAGGCCCTAAAGAACAAGGAGGAGTTTGTCCGGCTGGAGAAGAGTAGGGGGAGCACGATCAGTCCACGTATCTCCCCTGCTCCTCTCTATAGTGGATCTGTCCCCCAGCGTGAAAAGATAAACAGTGGTCCGGCGGCAGGGGGATGTGATCTGCCCTTCAGATCTCCTCCCCTCTTTTCTCCCCCTGCTTCTACTGGCCAGGCGCCGCACTGCTCCACATTTACAGGCTCTGCCTCTGCACAACCTGTCCTCTCCTGCAGAGAATGAGTGATATCCCCTTTCCCCACCCCCTTCCTCAGTCCCACCTCCAGCTCTGCATTTTGCACATCAAGTCCCCCCTCGCACTCTCCTCCTGCTCTGAAGTGCACACAGCCTGTCCCGAGTCCCCCCCCTCTCCTGCTCTGCACAGCAATCCCCCCCTCCCTCCTGCACACAGTCTGACACGGACTCTCTCCCTCTCCTGCTCTGCACAGCAAGCAACTCCGCCCTCCCTATCTACTGCTCTGCACAAAGCCTGTCCCGATGCCCCCTCCCTTTCTCCTTCTCTGCACAACCTATCCTTCCTCCCCCCCTCCTGCTCTGCACAGCCTATCCTGAGAACCCCTCCTATCACTACCTCCTCCCCCCGCCCTCTCTCATGCTTTGCGCAGAATGTCGTTCCCTGCAGGCAGAAGGTCCCATCTCCTAGCCCCTATTACAGAGTCCCCGTCCCTCCTGCACTGCCTGGTCTGGATGCTGCTGCAACTGAGGTGTGAGGGAACACAGAGCCTCCTGCACAGAGGTAAGTACCTGAAAAGGTCTGTGTACTTATTTATGTTATATGGGTGAAGTGGAGGGTGTATACTTATATTGCTTGGGCAGGTGGGTTGAGGGGTACAATGTATCTGGGGGGCTATAGCAATTTATCAGTGGGTTTTACATATATTATCTGGGGAGAGAAATAGGTTGAGGGGTGTAATGTATCTGTGTGGTTGTATATTTATGTTAACTGGTAGGGGAGGTGGGATGGGGGGTGTAGTAATGTATTGTAGAGGGTTGTATACTAATATATTTTGTGGTTACGTGGTCATTATATATTATATATATATATATACACAAATAGAATGGCGGCACTCACGAGACCTTTAAACGAGGAATAAATCAGACGGACAGCGTCACGGTGTTTAACGTTTCAGTCTCTTTACAGACTTTTTTCAAGAACAAGTGTACAACATAAGTAAACATACCTTAAATAGGGTGGTCCGCTCAGTACGCCATGCCCAGCTCCCGGCCGCCGCCAGTCCCTACTGTGCCGCTTCATCACGAGGCGCGCTCCCACCTTCCTGCCCGCCGGACGGGCCATACGTTGAGGCATTAGATGGTAGGGTCATTTTTTGATGGCCATTTCAGCACATGGTATGTGACATTCACACTGGTCCTTTAAATAAGGCTTTGTGCGTGTGCACATGTTGAATATAGTTGTGCAGGTGCAGATATAATTGGAATTGTACCTCGCAGCCATGACAATCAGGTCTTTACTATGGGGCAAATTATTATCTGGTGCCCTGGCAATGAGTGATAACAATAGCTCTATGCTTTATGATATATAATTTTAATAATACCAGCAACAGTTGAATGCATTATGTTTGTTTTTATATTCGTGTAGTTTAAGTTTGCACATTCCCTCACAGGGTCGTATAATTATTTACACAGTACACTTTGCACGCTCTGGTAGCGTGGTTTTTAATAGCACCTACATGTACACTAACATGTTGCCCATGTTCATTTGAGTGTCAATATGCAACATTTTTCCACATCTTCTTCCTCTAGTGAAGGACTAGGATTCAATCACTTTTTTTACACGTGTGTTAGCATGTTGTGTGGTCTATTTACTCGGCGCCATGGCAACCAGCAGGTATCTCTCTCCCCAGCACGACGCGTCTCATGCGCTGCGTTCCAACCGCTTATGCCGGAAGTGGAGATGACGTCGGATGACGTATGGCCCGTCCGGCGGGCGGGAAGGTAGGAGCGCGCCTCGTGATGACGCGGCACAGTGGGGACTGGCGGCGGCCGGGAGCTGGGCATGGCGTACTGAGCGGACCACCCTATTTAAGGTATGTTCACTTATGTTGTACATTTGTTCTTGAAAAAAGTCTGTAAAGAGACTGAAACGTTGAACACTGTGACTCTGTCTGTCTGATTTATTCCTCGTTTAAAGGTCTCGTGAGTGCCGCCCTTCTATTTGTGTGCATGCTGGAGTTTTGCTTCATGGAGGGCACCCGAGCGACATACTGGCTGGTCAGTTATGCGAGTGCCGACTTAATTGTTTGATATATATATAGATATATATATATATATATATATATACACACACATACATACATACATATACATATACACATACACACACACACACACACACACACACACACACACACACACACACACACACACCAAGTTCGGAGATTCGGCACTCTCCTTTTCCAACACAGCAGCAATGCCGGGTGCCCTCATAAATATATTATATAGAATGTGGAAAATGCGGCACTCTCAGCTTGAAATAAATGAACAGCCAGACCTTACGATGATCTCAACGTTTCAATTTCATTTACAAATTTTCATCAGGAGCAATTTCTAAATGAAATTGAAATGTTGAGATCATCGTAAGGTCTGGCTGTTCATTTATTTCAAGCTGAGAGTGCCGCATTTTCCACTATATATATATATATATATATATGTGTGTAGTACTGTCATGTGGGAGGCTGATGAAGGGGAGGGCCCAAAGCGTAATTATGCACCTGGGCCCACCGCTCTCTAATTCCACCACTGGTAGCAGTAGATTAGCAATGAAGCAATATCTTAGTGGCATCTTAGTGGCAGTGAAAAGAAATGTGTGACAGCTCAATATGTTATAGGATGGACCATGCTGTCAGTGTGATTGGACGATCATTGATATTAGTGACAGCTCTGTGTGTTCTAGGATCGGGCTATCACTAATGTGTATATTGTACAGATGGTCCGGACTATCAGTCTGTAGCAGTGATTGGGAAGCCGTCCTTGCCCTGGGTACAACACTTCCCCACTGAGCTCAACCTGTGCCACAGGCAACGTCCAGCATTGTCTGGCAGCCATGCTTCTGGAACAGGGACAAGATCTATGAGCCATACTCATCGATGTGACTTCACTTGTCACTGATGTAGTAATGCCAGACCAGAGCTGTTCGGCCATCCCCATAGTGATCCTGGAGCCCCTCAACCGCCACCCCCACTGTCCACAATGGTCCCCTGCGACACGCCTGGAACCCGAGTCAGCAGCAGCGCCCACTGTACACACTGCACCTTGCAGATACACTACCACTCCCCCACATCTACTAACCAATCACAGTGGCAGCAGCTGTGGGAGGTCCCGCACCATATACAGGGACAAGCCAACTGGCAGTGCCAGCATAGTAAGGTGGAGCTGAACCCTGACACATATCTATCAGCTCCACACTTATTCACCTAAGGGTATGAGTGTGTTTTGGGAAAAGGGAGGGGGGGGGGGTGGATATAAGTTTTGCCTAGGGTGCCAAATTATCTTGCACCGGCCCTGGGGGGGGGGGGATAGGACCTGCTATGCGAGACAGACGTGCCCTGTGCTAGGCGTATCCCCGCATGTTAGTGTAAAGGGTTGTAGTTATGAGATTGCTGAATTAGGCCCAAAATTTGTGCTTTGTGAAACATACTACAGTATGTTGTTATTATTCTATCTTGTAAAAAAATGTAGCACATGATAGATTTAGTGGATTTATACTTTACTAATAATCTCTTCTGGGTTGCAAGCGGGCATCAGATCTACTAACGTGACTTTTTCCATGAAAGTAGTTGAGAATTTCTCTGCATTTGTTGGTATTATTAGTTGTCTTTAAAGAAATCGAGTAATGTTATAGACAACAAATAATACCAACAAATGCAGAGAAATTCTCAACTGCTTTCATATTTACACGTCACAAAATGCTGTACCGCAGCTCCTATGTAACAGGCAGAGCCATCTTAACAGTATTGTAGACCCTGGGCAAAGCAGTGTACTGGGACCCCTATCCACCCATCCATGGAAATAAATAAACAAAGAAAGAAATAAAAATCATACCCTTCTTGCAATCCTGCGCTGTCTCTTCACATGCTTCCATACAGTGAATGACTGTCGGCACTTTGTGGATAGCTCCAGCCATCCACCAGTCAGGAAGATGATTGGTTGCAGACTGGGAGGTAGGCTGCAACCAGAGGTAATTTAATTCACTATCAGAGTGGTTGGGCAGCATTCTCTTCCTGTATCCTCAGAAGCTATGTAGGCACCAGCCTTGGGAGCAGATGACCCCCAGCCTGCCCCTGCTCGAAGGCCCCTAGAATAGTGTGGGCATGAGCAGCTGCCCAGTGTGCCTATACATAAGGATGACCTTATTAACAGGTCCAGTCAGTCATTGGTCTCTACTTTCTCACAGTAGGGTTTGCCAATCTGTGGCTCCGCTCCTACACCGCTGATAAGTGGCAGCTGCCTCAGCGTCCCACATGGGAGCACCTTTTCATGGGCGCCACAATCTTGGATTTACTTCTCATTTGCAGTGGGCCAGTCCCAATCCTAGACCTGCAATCTGTTGAGTGGTACCAGCCAATCCTGGCTAGGCATTTTAGAGGTGGCCTATTTTAATGGCTCCTGCAGACTCTCTCTTTGCCTGAATTTCATCTTTCCTTTATGGTCAGTGGATCTATAGCTCCTGGTTCCTGGATATCTTTGTGCGCCAATGTTCCTGCATCTCCTTCTGGTATCCTGAAGGGGAGGAGGCAAATCAGCCTCTGGGCACAGTGTGACTGGCAATGCCAATTAGAGGGCTCTGCTGGCACTAGTGTGAGTGCCCTGTGCCAGGTGCCCCTTATTAGAGGTAATGTATAGGGCAGCCTGATCTGCATGTCATTTTAGGGTCTCCTCTCACTCTCTCTCTCTCTGCCCTTCATTATGCTGGCACTGGCATGCTGCCTGTAGTGGGCCCATACTGCTTACCCCAGCTCTGGCAACCCCCCTCCTCCTCAGATGACCGCAGTTCCACCTGCACTCAACTCCTGAGCCACTGATGATGCAGCCCAGATGTATGCACTAAGTCACCATCAGCCAACTGGGTCCTCCCGCCTGCACCCCTCACCCCCTGTGATCGCTGCTTCACCCCCTCCTTTGTGCTACAACATCACTCTGGTGTAATAATTACCGGGTTCTACCATGGCCAGCCCAGCTCCTCTGGATAGCAAATGCCGGCTGGGGGGAGGGTAGTGTGAGCGTTTATTGCTGTGGTTGTCTATTGTCTGACGGCCTCCAAATCTGCTGCTTCTCCCTGCACTGACTCTCTATCTGGAATATACAGTATTAAAATGCTCTATGCTCTATAGCCATTATCCAGTTCTCCCACTTGTATGTGGATTATAATAATTATACCTCCAGCAGGAGCTGCCGGGGACAGCCACTCCATTACAGCTTTTCACACTGTTAATATCCACATAGACAGTCTGTCATGTGGTAATAAGGTGCTGGCGGCTGCATGGCAAGTAAGCAGCATTAATAACCTGCACAGTACTGGGTACATCAGCAGCACAGTATCAGTGAGCATCATAGGGGACATCTGGTGATGGGAGCAATGGGAGCAGTAGGGGGCAGTAAGGGGTGGGGGAGCAGTTATGTGGGCAGTGAGGTGTGATGGGGTCATATGCTGGGTGGGGAGACCAGTAAGGTGTGAGGGGGAAAGTGTGAGCTGTGGGGGACAATGAGGTTTGAGGAGAGCAGTGTGAGCTGTGGAAGGGAGGAGTGCAATGAGATATGCAGGGAACTGAAAAATATGTCCTCATTCATCTTTGCTGCAGTCACGCCAAACAACCCCTCTTGGCACGCTAGGTCAAGTGTGAATCTTTTATTACCCGGCATCTGTTTTGCAACTTTTTTTGCCAGAAATGCATCTTAGTCACAATGTAATGCAATTAGGATGCAAGAGGAGATGCTGCTGATTAATTTGATATATGACACTTTGCCACTGAGTCTGTGAATCTGTATACGTAGTGGTATAATGTAGCAGCTGCAGCTTTTTTTTTTAAAATACAAATTCCATTGTGCTCTGTATACAGACGCAGTCACACACAATATACAAGTGTCATATATCAAATTAATCAGCACAGTCTCCTTGTGCATCGTAGTCATTGTGACTAAGATGCATTTAGTCGCAAAACAAACGCCTGACATTAGCAGAGTTGCACAGGACCTGCCGGCTCACTAATGCCAGGCATTTCATGTTGCATGGCGTATTGAGGCTAGTTGTATGAGGACACATCTGTATGAAAGAGGTAATAAGAAGGCAATGGGACGATATGGAGGGAGGTAACAGTAAGATACGTAATGTATTGTATTTTTGGAGGGGTGGTGGCCAATAATGTAGTGCCTAGACCCCTAAATTCACCTCTGGTATTAGCAATAAACAATCGAACCAACTCGCAAGTACTTTAAATAGAGAACAATACACAGAAGTTTACTAAGAATCGTGTGTGGAATGTCATTGCTCAAAAGTAGTAGTAGTTAACAAACAGCAAAGAAAAAAACCCTATACCATGTGTCCACATGCCCCCTGGCAGCACATTCCTGCTCTCAGTGCCCAATCTTTACCACCCTACAGGGGGCCCCGGCCACTGATGACTGGCACACTGTGACCATGTAAAGCCCCGATCAACCAGCCTTTATTGTTAAGGCTGCCCGTCTTCCCCCTGGAGGAGCGCATAGACCAATATGTGGCAGCCAGCAGTGCTTCGGGCATCAACAGACAGCAAGTGTAGTGTATCCTGGCCATCATGCCCCCCACAGCCATGTGATCAGTGCCAGCTCTTGATCCCAGCCACCTTAGTCCAGCGGCTTCCCAAAATTTCCCCAACCATAAAAAGAGCGTTTTGTACCTGCGGGATACTGTGTGGGATACAGTGCAGGGTACAGTGCGGAATACTTTGGGACACACCGTTACTGTAAATATTGAGCGGTTACAGTGTGGGACGTACAGTGCGAGTTGGACACAGTGCGAGTTGGATACAGTGTGTGCTGGATACAGTGCGGGATGGATACAGTGTGGGTCGGATAAAGTGCGGGCTGGATACAGTGTGAGTTACAGCACGGGTTGGATACAGTAAGGGTTGTATACAGTGCAGGATGTATATTATTATTATTATCCTTTATATGGCGCCACAAGGGGTCCATAGAGCCCAATTACAGAGTACATAAACAAGCAAAACTAGAAAACAGTGACTTGTAGTTCAAGACAATAAAGGACAAGTATACAGTATAGAAACATTTCTGCATCAGCAGAAGACACAAAAATAAGTATCAGGGTGGCTGAAAACCGAGGGATTTGGTGCTGTCAAAGGGAGTATGGAATAGAAGATAGTTTAAGTAAGAGAAGGAAAAGCACATGAGGGAAGAGGGCTCTGGTTGTGAGAGCTTACATTCTAAAGGGGAGGTAGGAGAGGAGTGGGAGGAAGTAATCAGTAGGCAAGAGAGGTGGTGTGCATTAGCGGAGCAAAGAGTACGTGCAGGAGTGTAAAGGGAGATCATGTCAGAGATGTAAATGGGAGAAGAGTGGGTGAGGGCTTTGTAAGTCAGTGTGAGAAGCTTGAATTAGATTTTGAAAGGGAAGGGGAGCCAGTGAAGGGCTTGTAAGAGAGGAGAGGTGGACTTAGTACGTTTGGTAAGGAAGATGAGCAGCATTGAGGATAGGGAGTGGAGAGAGGCATTTGTCAGGGATGACACATAGGAGGATATTATAGTAGTCCAGTGTGGAGATGATCAGTGAGTGGATAAGGGTCTTAGTTGCATCCTGGACGAGAAAGGGTCTCATCCTGGAAAACAACAGGTTTTTGAGAGGTACTGAATGTGTGGTTTGAAGGAGAGGGAAGAGTCAAGGATTACTCCAAGACAGTGCACTTGGGGGCTAAAGGAGATAGTAGTGCCATCAATACACTATGGGTTACAGTGCACGAGTCGGATGCAGTGCTGGCTGGATCCAGTGCAGGTAGACATGCCTGCTGTAGCCTAGAAGTAGCAGTGCACTTACTGTGACAGCAGGTGGGAGGGAGGCCCCATGATGGTAAATACCCCAGTGGTGGTGTCTGTGAGGACGATGATGGTCTGAGCGCTGCAGTAACACCGCTCTCTGTGCCTCACATGAGCAGTTACTGGCTTGTGTATGGCTGTAGCAGCCCCTGGACTGGATGGGAATACAGGGAGCTATTAGCAGAGAGTCTTCAAATCATCTCTCTCAGCCAATCAGTGGGCAGCCCATAGACTTCAATGGGAATCCAAAACCCACAAGATCTGATGCCGGGAAGATTAAGTTTTGCCTAAATTTTGGACCCGAAGATGGTGGGAAGAGCCGAGCCAGGACTCATTTTTACATGGAATCGGTAAATTCGGGAGGGTTTGGTTTCTAGGAAACTGAACATGCTCATCATATTGTCCATAGGTGGAAAGGTGAGAGTTGACTATGACTCTGTATTGCTCTGCTCTGAAGCATACGCAGTACGAAAACATACAAAATATGATTGCAAAACCGCATTGCATATACCTCTGCATTAGCCCAAGCATGTTTTACTATACTTCACCAGAGAGGAAATTTGTATATACAGTTTTAAAACTCTTTCTTGATCCTAATATGTAGAAATTAAACAAAATATTGAATTCTAAAGTGTATAACTCTGCCTATATTTTTAATCAGAAACAATCCCCTGATTTCTTCAGTGATGGAGATATTTTGCAGTTATATACTTAATGAATTTATCTATTGTATCCCTCTCTCTCACACATCATAGTTAGTTTTTGTCCATGAAATATAGAGGTTGGGCACTTGAATCTATTGTAAAACAGGCTAGTTTACCTCACATCACAAGCTGACATTATGTCAGTTGGCAGCCGTAATCATCAGTATTATGCACAAGATTTTATCAGCACAACCTTGTAGACTGACACAGCAGGTTGACAGCAGCAAATCATAGGCAGGAGCGAACAGGAATTTGAAGTGACATTAAGGAGAAATACAATTAAAAATTATAATGATCAGCCGATCTGACATTAGATCTAGGCTAGAGGCTTGGTTTCTACAGATATGACATGAATGACATGACAAGGGCTGATCCTAATGTTCAGAAGTTCAGAAAACTTGTCCTAAGGCATATATATTAATATACTGTGTTTATATATATATATATATATATATATATATAATATATATTCACATGTAATTGATTTTAGAACAATAGTAACCTATGTTGTAATCTAACATTAAACTATTTGTGTAAATTAATTTTACTCATTATATGACATAATTTCCTGCTCTCCATTTGTGGGAGACTCACAAATGTCGCATACTGTAGTTCTCCTGGGACAGTAGACGAGCCTCCTGATAGCAAGAAATATATGTACAGAGAAGAAAAGCGCTGGTATATGGTAAAAATATTTTACTGTTATTTTGTCAAACAGACATACTGTCTACAAAATTTATACAATACTGTATATAAGTATATAGAGATGAGCATCAGTCGGCCGGCATTCTCTACAATATCATAATTATAGCACAATTAAAAAGCTAATTAAAAATTCAGCAGTATAAATAACAATGTGCTACTCTTTAGTCAGAATCAGTCGCCAACAGGTGTGTATTGAGTGATAGCACTTTGCAGAGAATGGCATCATCATAGCATTGCTCTTTGCTGTGTGATTCTGCAAATTCTGGCATTTTGAAGCAGGGGGCATGACTGTGATGATACATATATTGCTGCCCACCACCCATAGATATACAATTTACACACACACTTGCACCATGAAGACCAGAATAGTACAACCTATAACTTCCCCTTTAACCCATTCACTTATGAGGGCATACTCAGTCCTGTGCCGACTCCATTGTTTGGGGGTTTGTGCTTGCTACATTTTAACATATATTTAAAAAAAAGAGAGGAAAACTTTCATATTTATTTATTTTAATCAAAAACAGACATCAAGATAAAAGAAAAAGGGGCTACAGCAGTGATTTTCAACCTTTTTCAACTCGCGGCACACCGAACAATATTTTTAAATTGCCAAGGCACACCACCAGTCTTCAATGGGGAAAAACACACATATTGGCCCCCACGGTAATAAAAGAAAAAGAAACACACGGGCACTCACAGTAATAAAAGAAATACATTAGCCCCCACAAAAAAAACACACACATATTTGGCTCCCACAGTAATAAAATAAACATTTTCCCCCTCAGAATAGAAACAAACAAACATTTGCACCCTCAGAAATAAAAACAAACATTTGCCTCCTCAAGAACAAAAAAAAATACACACTAACCACCATAGTATTAAAACACACATTTGCTCCCAAAATAAAAATAAATAAAATACATTGGTCGCTACCAGCTGGTAGAAGAGAAAGGAGCTCAGGTCCCTCATCGGCTGGAGTCACACTCACAGTACAGAGCTGTGAGCGGTAGACAGGCATGCAGGCTGACTAGCTGCCTGGCTAGCTGGTGAGTGGCGCCGGCGTGCGGGCTGGATGGCAGACGGTCGTATGGGCTGGATGGCGGGCGGGCATGCTGCCAGCCATGCTATGTGGCATATGTGACCTATGATGTCACGCCGCCGCATCGCTATAGGTCATGGCTCAGGTGCTCCCAGAAGGGCCCAGCGCTGCCCGCGTGTCCGGGTCCACAGTTAGTGACGGCGGCTCTGACTCTGCGGCACTCTTGTCAACCAGCCGCGGCACACATGGGTTGAAAAACGCTGGTCTACAGAATAGGAAAAATGTAAAGGAAAAAGTAGGGGGGCAATGGATACACAGATTACACAGAGACATTACAGTATATAACAATAAATCGACAATTCTGGGTCAGATGGGAGCGAGAAGGGTGTGAAATGAGGAGACTTTCTGAGTGATTAAAATTTCTGCTTATCTGTGTGGGCAGAATTATGACAGAACATCAAAAGAGCATAACTTTCAATATACAGTTAATCTCTAGAGGGGATTTGTGAGGTACATTCATCTTTGGCATCTGGTTCAGGACTTTCAACATTTGGGTGAAAATACTCTCATTCTATTTATTTGTGATTATCTTAAGATGCATTAAGTTATCTTCCAGAGCTACCATCCTGCTTTCAGTACTTACAGTAGTAGAGTAGCAGGGCTCCATGTCATCCTGTGCTAACCCTATCCCCGAACCTATGATGTCATGCCAAGGTAGCGCACTTCTGGCATTAGAAAGTGTAGCACTCCCAAAGGACACATTTCTATTTTTAAACGTGATTATATTCCCCACCATTTCTTATTACACTGTACAACAAAGAAATACTTTTCATTTGTTTCCATTCTAAAAAAAAACAAATATGACTTCAGAAGGTTTTATTAGATCCAGTTTTTTTAGCTACACTACGAGCGCTATGTGTACTTCAGTTATACCGCTTTCACATCGCTAATGCCGGATCCCACCCGGTAAAAGAAACGTGTCCTTACCGGGTGGGATCCGGCATTTGCTCCCCTCTGCTGGCTTTCCGACCCAGCAATATACCTGGTCGGTTGCCATAGCAGCGGGGGGGGGGGGGGGGGGGCGCAGCAGCAGCAGGGGCGGTGGTGGAGGCGGCGCTGGGAGATGAGCTCATCTCTTGCGCCGCCTCTCCCTATGCTGTGAATGGGAACCGTGTCGCATCGACGCGGCTCCCATTCACACTGCACCTGACCCGGTATTCAACCCGGGTATAATCCTTCTTTTATACCGGGTTGAATTAGCGGGTCAGGCGACCCGCTAATTCTCAGAAAGTGCTTTCACATCGCACACTGACCCGTGTCGACACGGCAATATGCCGTGTCGATACCGGGTTATTTGTGCGATGTGAAAGGGGTATAAAATAGTCATAGTGAAAAGCAATTTTAAAATAATGTGATATTTTCTTGTTACAACATAAATAACAGTTGTTTCAATTCAATCTATCACAAATAAGAACACTAAACAAAACAACATACAGCAACTTTAAAATCTGTCTCAAATAGTGGCCTATGCAAGAGAGCACTTTCTCTTTGCAGGTCGCTTGTACTCCTCTTCTGGGACATCTCTTGTCACTGTCTGACAGTAGTGAGCAAGCATAGAAGCGTTCCACCTACTATGAAATCTTCGTTACATTGCAGATATGACTTGGTGGAATCGCTCACCACATTTGTCATTCATTGCACCGCAGTTGTCAGGGAAGAAGTCCAGGGGTGGGATGCATCACGCATCACATTTTGCATGGGAAGCATCCCACCACTAATCATAAGCATAGCAGCGTTTAGTAACACCGTATACTTGTGCAGTTTCAGCTGAAATCACAAAGGACAGCTCTACTGATAAGAGATGTCATTTGCAATACAGGTTGAGTATCCCATATCCAAATATTCCGAAATACGGAATATTCGAAATACAGAATTTTTTTGAGTGAGAGTGAGATAGTGAAATCTTTGTTTTCAGATGGCACAATGTAAACAAACTTTGTTTAATACACAAAGTTGTTAAAAATTTTTATTAAATGACCTTCAGGCTGTGTGTATAAGGTGTATATGAAACATAAATGAATTGTGTGAATGTAGACACACTTTGTTTAATGCACAAAGTTATAAAAAATATTGGCTAAAATGACCTTCAGGCTGTGTGTATAAGGTGTATGTGTAACATAAATGCATTCTGTGCTTAGACTTAGGTCCCATCGCCATGATATCTCATTATGGTATGCAATTATTCCAAAATATGGGAAAATCCCTTATCCAAAATACTTCTGGTCCCAAGCATTTTGGATAAGGGATACTCAACCTGTATAAGAAATTCTACAGATTTGAGTCAAAAAGGATTGACACTTTGCAGCCTAATTGATGATACTTTTGTAGAAGATTGTTTGTTGCGATCGCATTATGCCATTTATAGGCCCAGTACGCACGCACAGGCAGGGCCGGTGCAAGGTTTCTCGGCACCCTAGGCAAAAAATCTGCGCACTCTCCCCCCACTCCTCTCCCTCAGGTGAAAATGTGGAGGTGGCGTCTCAGAAGTTCCACAGCTGATATTGTTAAATAGAGAACGCCACCTACAAAAAAAATAAAAAATGCTAAGCACGACTTTTGCGGGGACCCCATGTAGGCTGTATTGTAGGAAAGGGGGACAACACAGGCAGGAGATATACAGCATATGGACTATAGTTGGGGGTGGGGGAGGGAGGCTTCTTTGCTCGGAATGCGGTTAACATCCCGACTGTTGGGATCCCGTGGTCAGGATACTGATGTCGGAATCCAAACACTTGGCGGAATACCGACACAAGCCCAGAATTCACCCTTGGGTGGTGGTCCACGTCACCACCCAAGAGGGAATATAATAGTGTGGCTAAAGGTCGCCACCGGAGCCGACGAGTGGCAACCGCAGCGAGCAAGAGGGGATTCGCTGTGCTCGCTGCTGGGATTTCGCCTGTCGGGATCCCGGCGTCGGTCTTCTGACCGCCGGGGATCTCATACCGATCCTCTTTGCTCATTATGATGAGCAGATCAAATTATGCCACATTACAGTGCCCTCACTTCATATTATGTCACATTACATTTACAGCGCCCCCCTACCATTATAACATCCACTACACACTGCTCTCACTGACAGTGTCACACAGCTCAGACTGGGAATGGATCAGACCCTATTACTTAGCAGCCATAACTAGGGAAATTGCTATGCAACTTTATAACTTGGGTCCAGGCCCCCCTAAGCCTCTGTGCCCCATAACAATGGCACCCCCTGCACCCACAACAGTTACACCCATGATTATAGGCATCAATGCAGTGACAGACCATACAATACTGATATCACTGCAGTGACCGCAGTGCTGCACATTCACTGTCCCAACGACTACCATACCACATAGACAGTATGCCAGTAATTGCCGTACCACACACGCTGGGCTGCGTTTTTTGCTGTCCTGCGATCAGATAGTCGCCACCTTCAGGGGGAGTGCATTTTCGCTGTACAAGTGTGCATTCCTATGTGTAGCAGAGCTGCTAAAAATCACTTTGTGCAGTCTCTGCGCAGCCCGGGACTTACTCTTCCAATGCGATTGAATCAGGCTGATCGGAGCCGAAGCTGACGTCAGACACCCTCCCTCAAAACGCTTGGACACGCCTACATTTTTCCGGACACTCCCTGTATACGGTCAGTTGCCACCCACAAACGGCCTCTTCCTGTCAATCACCTGTGCGAACGGATCCTTTGCACCATCCCATCGCTGACCGGCTGTCCGACGCGCCTGCGTATTGCGGTGCATGCGCAGTTTGGACCTGATCGCAGGTCCAGCAGCGATCAGATCTGAATTACCCCCAGAGAACATTCTATCATCTGCCGTATTGCACAGACTGCACACGGTATCAGTGACCACCATACCATACAGACGACACCTTTGGGATTGTAATACTGCAATACAGTCCACTGAGTACAATGTGTGCTGGGACTTGTAGTACCTCTACTGCTGGATACTTGTGGTCCCTCTGCTAGCTGGGCATAGGCATGGCAGTCAGTTAGGGGTATTAATACGGGATTCACAAAATTCCCATTATCCGCAGCTGTAGTTGCCAAATGTGGTGACATGCACCAGAAACAAAAGGGGTGGGATAATTCATTGCTGACCAGGAGGAAATGGAGAGACTACAGCCAGGGAGGAGCCACCCGAGAACAGGTGCTGTACGGGCAGGTGACATCACAGCACATGACAGTCATGTGACTGTCAGTGCCGATGCTGTATCCACGCTGAGACCAGCACCTAGAGCCAGGATGGCAGTTTAGTCATATGTGCAGGCAGTGCCGTAACTAGACATTTTAGCGCTGTGTGCAAAAAACAGCATTGGCAACCCCTTACGTAATATAAGGGCAGTGCGCGCCGCAGGCATGCGAAAAAATATATAGGGGCGTGGCTTCATGGGGAAGGGGTGTGGCCACAAAATAATACCAATTCCTATTACGGTGCACAGTAGGCTCCATTATTCAAATTACGCCACACAGTAGCGCCACTACACCATGTAGAGACCCTTTTACACATTACGGCGGACAGAGTCCCCTTATTACACATTACGGGAGACAGCGTCCCCCTTATTACACATTACAGCAGACAGTGTCCCCTTTTTACACATTACGGCAGACAGCGTCCCCCTTATTACACATTACAGCAGACAGTGTCCCCTTTTTACACATTACGGGACACAGCGTCCCGTTGTTACACCATGTAGAGACCCTTTTACACATTACGGCGGACAGAGTCCCCTTATTACACATTACGGGAGACAGCGTCCCCCTTATTACACATTACAGCAGACAGTGTCCCCTTTTTACACATTACGGCAGACAGCGTCCCCCTTATTACACATTACAGCAGACAGTGTCCCCTTTTTACACATTACGGGACACAGCGTCCCGTTGTTACACATTACAGCAGACAGCGTCCCCTTATTACACATTACGGCAGACAGCGACCCCCTCTTTACTCATTACGGCAGACAGCGTCCCGCTTTTTACACGTTACGGCAGACAGCGTCCCCCTTATTACACATTACAAGCTGCTGATGATTTTAGGGAAAGTGGGCAGTTGCGCCCTCAGGGCGACTGCGCTGTCGCGTAGTTACGGCTCTGTGTGCAGGGCAAACGCAGAATTCGTGCCAGGGTGTTTCCAAAGATGGGATGGAGAACTCCAGAGACTGAGGTGATCATCTATATGCTGGGTTTGTTAGTGTTTGTGTGTATGTATTTTATTTATATATATATATATATATATATATACACCCCCATAAGTACACTGGCAGCAATAATTACAAGTCAGACTGTACACACACCCCGTCCATCATGCTTAACTTACCACTGAAGTCAGCAGCAGGAACAGCACAGCAGAAAGCCTAGTACAGTAGTTCACTACTGGAACAGGAGCCGGCCGGGTGCCTTACTTAATGAAGCCCTGCCCCTTGCAATGTGTTCTGGTCAGTAGAAAGGGGGCGGAGTCAAATGCCGAGAGGGACGGGGCTTAAATAGCGGGTCTGGGCTGGCGACTTAATTGCATGAAAAACAATGCTAGCCTGTGGGGAAGGGGTTGGGGGGTTTGTGAGGGAGGGTTGATAAGTCCCGCGGCCTGCAGCTGCTGCCGGCATTATCTAAATGGAAGGATGTCTCGATGTCTCTCAGACAAGAGACATCCTTCTGTGTTGTTTGTTAAGGGGATCAGTGCCGCCCTCCATTGGCTGGCGCTCTAGGCAGCTGCCTAAAGCTGCCTAGTGGTAGCGCCGGCCCTGCGCACAGGTCCCGATCTGCACGTGCGCGGCCCGGCATTGCGATCACATTGCATTGATGCACAGGCAGAGACTTTTGTGGGGTGGTTGAGGGTAGCAACATAGCGTTGCAGGGACGCTGCGTCCAGAACGCGGACAGGTCCGGGCCATTTTTGGGGAAGCGACGTGACGACACACAAACATCCGCTGCAACCGGAAACATGGTCGCTCAGGCGGGGTTCATCACTTATTTAGCGGGGACAGTGATGCGATCATAATTCAATTCCGATTGCATCGCTGACAGCCATTAGCATGCTGGACGGCCTTTCCCTGTGCTGGGCGGTCCCCAGCATGTGATCGTCAGCAATTACGTTTTTTCTAATTTAGACAAACTGCAACTGTCGCTGAATAGGGTCCAGTGTTATTTATGATTTTACCAGTTTTCACTTCCATCAGGAATTTTCAAAAATCATATCTCACACCTTAAAGTTTATATTGTCTCAACCGTTAAGTGTCATATAAGTCTGTAAAATGCCTTTATCTTGTAAGCTTACCATCAAAATCCTTCTAAGGGGTATATTCAATTGAAGTCGGATCCATTCCGACATTCATTTGTCGGAATGGATCCGACCTGGGCTATTCAATGCATTATCAATTCGACTTTCAAAAAAGTCGAATTGAGATGCAGAAGCTTAGAGCCGCGGGCGGAAGGGGGAGAGCAGCGCTACAGCAGCGGCTATATAGTCGCTGCTCTAGCGCTGCTTTCTCCTGTCTGCCCGTGGCTCTTCCCCATCCCCCCCGTCTCTCTGCCTCTCCCCGTCAGCGGCGGCCAGGGAGAGGTAACTGCAGTGGCCGGGGGTACCTGTCAGGCGGCGGGGGACGCTGTCAGCGGCGGCGGGGGACACATCAGCGGCGGCGGAGTACCTGTAAGCGGCAGTGGGGGACCTGTCAGCGGCGGCCGGGCTGCGCTGCCGGTTGCCCATCAGAGGTAGTGCTCTGCAGCCCCCCGCCCCCTCCCCCATCTCATGTCTCCACGTCCCTCCGCTCCCCATCCCCGCATCACAGCCGCCACTCATGGCAGCATCCACCCAGCTCCAGCAAGTGAGGTCTCGCTTGCTGGAGCCGGGTGGACGCTGCTGTGAGCGGCGGCTGTGACATCCTCCAGCACTGCTGTCCCCCCGTCTGGCTGCCCGCGGCTCTCCCCGTCTGGCCGCCCACGGCTCCCCCGTCTCCCCGCGACTCTCCCTCATCTCAGTCCGACATTTTTTTATGTCGGACTGAGATGGTCAGAAACGGGGCCAAATCCTGTCGAATTTGGCCCCGTTTCCCTCAAAAGTATGTGAATCGGCAGCTATACCGCCGAATTCCCTGACTTGTCGAATAAAATTAGCTGGGATTGAATAGGTCGAATCATGATTCAACCTTAAAAAGTCGAAACTGACGTCTTTTCAACAAACAGTAGCTTTCGACCCTAATTGAATATACCCCTAAATGTCCTTTTTTCTGATTCCCTAACTCTTCTCTTTTCCATTGATCTGTATCATTTGAAGAATTCAATTAGACTGTTTTTGGTTGTGGCCCTTTAACTACAATATTAAACTTTAATCAGTTTTCTTAATTAGAACATTATTATGATGTATTGTGATGTATTAAAATCTTGAAGGAGAAAACAACAAGAAAATAAATGTTAAGTAATAATGAAAATGTAGAAATGCAAACTATTAGGTTTCATTTTAAAATGCATAAACATTTGTTTTAAATTCTATAAAATACTACGAATAGTAATGGGACATTTGATGAAATGTACCCTTTTATCCAGAGGGTAAAGTTTTTCAAACAACCTACAGTATGTGTGCAAAGAGACAATTCGGAAACTTTGAGTTTAGAGTAGACATTATTAAATAGGAAGGAAGCAGCACAGTAATTGTATAAGAACATCATAAAGCTTATACGGAAACAGCTGTCCCTGTAAAAGCATAATCTTATTAGTATTTTAGAGAGTCAGAAAACATGAATGTATCACTATACTAGGCAGTATATGTTTCAATACCTTGTAGTTGAGATAGGAAATATTTTTAAGAATTTTGCGCGATTTTTCCTGGTTATTCATTTACTCCAATGTTCTCATCATTTCATATTTATTTACAACATCAACTTTATACTGCTGTGTAGCAACTGCATTATTGATTATTATAGTTTGTAAGCCTTCCTACCTCTATGTCTGTCTGTTTTTGCCCAGTTTTGTTCTTTAACTGTTGTTCTAATTGTAAAGCGCAACGGAATATGCTGCGCTATATAAGAAAGTGCTAATAAATAAATTATTGTTTCTGCATTGGATGCCATATTACTATATTATTAATGTCATGGGGCAGTCTCAACTTGGTCACATGTTATCTGATAATATACAGGAGCAGATGATAATCTACAGTTTTCCACACAAGGAAAATGGACAAGTTGGTTAAATGAAACATGTTTCATTTAACCAACCCAACAGAATGATAATGATAATTCAACTGAACAATTTTAACAAAAGTAGGCAGATACTGTCTAACTTTGCTACTGCTGCTGGCTAGTACATCCGAGCACAGGTCCTGATTCAGAGGTGGAAGCAAATGCCTTTGCAGCTGCAGTTCAGTCCGCAGTGGCTGTGTGACCACATGTGAATGTCGCAGCCACCGGGATTTGTATTGATAAGCCCACTGGAGGCATCTGAGGTGCAGCTTGTGTATGAAGATGCATCCAGAAGACACACATTAGTCCATCACTGACATTCTGCGTCACCCTATGGATGCGCAGCATAGCCGTTAAAAGTAAGACGCAGAGACATTTTAACTGTGTATGAGATAACAATTGCAAGCTGTGACACCCCCCAAAATGGTTGCGACACGCCAGCATTTGAGTTGCCACTCCCCATTACCACCCGCAAATGCTCCCTGCTTGTCACTTTGCTAATAAATCTTCACTGTACTACTGGGTCCGTTTTACAAAATGGGGGCATTTCACCCTATTTTGTAGGCATGCTGAGCCCAGGGTCTCCATAGTTGGATGCAGACTTCCTGACCCAGCTGAACAGTTCTAACATCCAGTCTGAGTAAGGTTGGGTACACACTAGAACAATATCGGGAAGATTTACCTTATTTGAATGACAAATCGTCTACATCTTCTAGTGTGTATGCACAATTGCGCGTTCCTGTAGCCGCGCTGCACTACCAACTGGACGTTATCGCATGCGGTGCCTTGCATATTAATTGAGGACAGAAAAGTGATCGATCCATCGTTTAGTAAATCTTCCTGGTGTGTACCGGCAATCTAGCGTGGTTCGGGGCGAAGGGAAATCGCCCTGGCCGTTGGCCCAATTGCTGGACGTTCTGATGTGTAGCTGTCCTAAGTCTTCAGATGGAGCACTTGCATCTCGGCTGCTGGTAGTTGGTGTCTGTTTCCTATAGACATCTCCTACAGCATTAGAATATTTATTGTGCAGTATTCCACAACTGCTACCCTGCGGCTGTGCAATACCAACCACAATGCAATCAGGCCCATAGTCATTAAGACTAAATAATTGCCTGTGGTTTTAAAATCAGGGTCTTTCAGTAACTTTAAAAAAAATGCAGTTTATGTGGTATTTTCTTTGCTTCCCCAATTTGGACTTAGTTGGACTAATGTAATGAAGTACGAGTTTGCCGGCCGATCTCGGATGTTTTTTTTTAAAGAGTCAATCATGTACAAGGCAAAACCATGCCTTGTAAATGATTGCCGCATTAAAAAAGTCCAAGTTCGGTCAGGAACCTGCACCTCCAGCCAACTTGGACTTTATTACTTCCAGCCCACTGTGTGCGCAGGTCCACCGTTTCTCTGCAGAGCAATAAGGGTGGGATGTATCAACATACATCGCCGCCCTCGCCAACCTATCGCAGCGCAGTTAATCACATATGTACTAACATATGAAATCAATATTGCGATACCTGTGAGGTGGTGTGCGGGGGGTCTCCGTCACCTCCCCGGGATCTTCACCTGCTCCCCTGCCGGGAATCAGGCAGCAGGCTGTCCCCGGTGCCTCCTCCTTTCCCCTGCAGCCGGAAGGACCTCCAACTTCGTTGCTAGGGGGAGGAGGAGATTACCTTCCGGGTCCAGGCTTCCTGGAGGAAGGTATGTCGGGGGGAGGCGTCTGCGGCTGGGGTCGGCAACTGTGGCAGGTTGCGGCAGCTGGCGAAAAGAAGCCCATAGGCTTCTATAGGGTATTGCCATACAGAGATGGCGATACCCTCATCGGCAAAAACGCAGCGGTCGGGTGATAGTACATACAAAAATGCGATAAAACCCCCGAAAACGGGCGTTTTATCGCATTTTACCTTTAGTACATCTCGCCCTAAGTCTGAAATGCTGATATCTTCAGCTCCACTCACACAGGCTATAGAGCCTAACTATTGATAAGAGTAAAGGTGCATACACTCGGTGCAATGTAACCTTTCCAATTTTGACAATATGTTCACAGCTTGCGATACCGATGCGCGCTCCCGTGGGGTCGGTATCGCAAGAAAAGATAGACTGTGCAATCAAGTCAATCTTGACTATATTGTGTACAATCTAGGACATAGTATAGTCAAAATTGGCACTTAGTCAAAATCTCAAGTAAATATAGTCAATATCGGTGGTTCAGGGCTCCGGGGAGTTCAGCGGAAATCGCAAAGTCAAAATCGGAGATAGTTAATATCTCACCGTGTGTGCACCTTAACACTCTTACAATGTGTAGTCAATTATTCCTTCAGAATAATGTTATAAATTTGTGTTAAAATTGTTTTACAAAAAAATACTGATGCTTTCAATAAAAAAAGAAAACATAAACAAAATATATAAAAAAAAATTAAAAATTGATTCCCTCCAGATAGATTAAGTGATCATTTCACAGAAGCATATTATAAATAATGCGCGCTTTTATTATTCCTTAGTGTTCCCAGGCTCTCATTTGGGTGAACATTGGAAAGCACTCACATAATTGCGACAGGAAACTGAAATTATCTAAGGCATTTTGTCTACCATTAGTTTATCACAGTTAGATTTTAATCTGTAACTCATTAAAGGTTCATTTCTATATAGTTTTAAATATGTTTATGACTTTTTTGTTCATTGCATGCTATGCTTTAACATTTATATTTGAATACAGCATTACAAACCTTCTTTATTCAGTGGTTATAAAAATTGTGTATTCATTTAGTACTATTTATATTCTTACATCATGGATTAGTAATTGATACTCTGAAGTATAGCTTTAAAGTTAAAAAAAAAAGAATTACAAGTGAAAAAGTGAATCTTCATTGCTACATGAGCATAATAACATTGGGGGTCATTCAGATCTGATTGCTACTGTGCGTTTTCTCACAGCGGGCGATCAGATCCGAACTGCACATGCGTATGCACTGCAATGCTCAGGCGCGATGGACGGCTGCAAAGGAGATCGCCGGTCAGCGACGGGTTTGTGCGAAGGATCCCTTTGCACAGGCATTTGCAAGGAGATTGACAGGAAGAGGGCGTTTGTGGGTGGCAACTGACCGTTTTCAGGGAGTGTCTGGAAAAACGCAGGCGTGCCCAAGCGTTTGAAGAGAGGGTGTCTGACATAAAATCCAGTCCCGGACAGGCTGATGTGATTGCAGCCGCTGAGTGAGTCCTGGGCTGTGCAGAGACTGCACAAAATCTGTTTGTACATCTCTGCTACACATACGTTTGCACACTTGCACAGCGAAAATACATTCCCCCTGTAGGCGGCGACTATCTGATCGCAGGACAGCAAAAATCACTGCCTAGCAATCAGATCTGAATGACCACCATTTTGCTAAAATACACACACCAAAAAAATCAACCACTGTGCTGTTGAATTCCTGTCGGGATCCCGGCAATCAAAATACACACGCTGGAATCCAGATACTCGGAATGCTGGCTTCAGGATTTTGACACTGAACACTATACCGAACGATGTTTGCATGGGCCACCGGAGAGGTAAGCCACAGTGGGGGGTGCGGAGTAGGGAAGTTGGGTGGAGTGTGTGGGGGAGGGGGGGGGGGGTGTCAGATATAGGCTGCGGGAACAGGGTTAGGGTTAAGCTGCATAGAGGGAAGGTTAGGTTTAGGCACCCCCGGGAGGGTTAGGCTGTGGGGAAGGATGAGTTAGGTTTAGGCTGCGGGGAGGAAATGTTAGGGTTCAGCACTATGGGGCAGATGTATTAACCTGGAGAAGGCATAAGGAAGTGATAAACCAGTGATATGTGCCAGGTGATAAAGGCACCAGCCAATCAGATCCTAACTGTTAATTTACATATTGGAGCTGATTGGCTGGTGCCTTTATCACCTTGCACATATCACTGGTTTATCACTTCCTTATGCCTTCTCCAGGTTAATACATCTGCCCCTATGTTTGAAAAATTACATTTAGGAGATGATTGGTTGGTACTTTTCTCTTTTCCCTTTATCACTCTTGAAGGCTTAGTACATCTGCCTTTATAGCTCCATCATAAAAATCAAAGAACATTGAAAACACACCATAGAAAATGATATTGACAATGGGGGTCATTCCGAGATGATTGTAGCTGTGCTAAATTTAGCACAGCTACGATCATTCACACTGACATGCGGGTGGACGCCCAGCACAGGGCTATCCCGCCTCGCATGTCAGTGCCGCCCCCCCCCCCCCCCCCCCCGCAGAAGTGCAAAGGCATCGCACAGCCTTTGCACTTCAAGAGTAGCTCTTGACCAGCGCAGCTTTAGCGTGCTGGCCGGGAACTACTCATCGCTCCTCGGCCCGCAGCGGCTGCGTGTGATGTCACGCAGCCGCTGCGGCCCACCCCCCGTTCGGTCCGGCCATGCCTGCGTTGGCCGGACCGCGCCCCCTAAACGGCGGCTTAATGCCGCTGTCCAGCCCCCTCCTGCCCAGCGACCGCCTCTGCCTCTGAATGACCCCCAATAACCAATCAGGATATTGCAAGATTGGCCATCTTATAAAACTTAGCTCCTGATAGGATTTCAATCAAGAGTCCCTCAGAGATATTGTAATTGAAGTGGAAGTGTAGAGATATTAGAAATGTATTAACAAATATAAATGAACCATATTATAGACCTCTTAAATATTGTGTAATTTAAGAATAGGATGTTTAATTTAAAATTCCTAAAGATTTATTTTTCAGACATACCTGTAATAACAGTAGAATAGGGTGAGAGACTGTTTTGCACTGGGGGGAAAATACAGGAAGTGGGTGGACAGGATTTTGAGCAAGGCGAGATACAGAGGTCAGGAAGAGAGAGAGGGAATGAAAAAAGAGGAAAAGACAAATTGAAAGAGAGCAAGAATGGCTAAGAAACAAAATTGGAACAGTTAAAGTGACCCAGATAAAGGCACTGTCAGCCCCAAGGCAGCATACTGATTTGGTCAACTTTACACTTTTGTTTGGCAATAAACAAAACTTAAAAAGCAGATAATGTGAGTCTCTCCATAGCACTTGGACCTATGTGGAAACCAAGTTTGTATTATGGATAATCCAGCTATGGGGCTAAAGGACAAGGTTGTTGGTAGACTGCTTTGTTCTAGCTTACCTGTTAATGTAGCTTGCACAATGGGCTGGTGGTTTCTTGCCTGTATCATGGAATGTTGGGGTGATTTTGGAAAATACAAATATATGAAATACAAAGAGCACCCTTAGGCTTCTACAGAACACAGTGAAAACCATTTTGTCTGCCACAGGATACAGAGAGCACCTTGTGTCCACAACAAAATACAGAGAGCACTCTCATAATTGCAGCCATATACGTAATGCCCTCTCTACCAGTAAATTTATGACCCCTTAGTCATCCATTTTATGCCCCCCACCAAGTCAATAAATGCCCCTAGTAAATTCCTGTTCTGCTAACAGAAAATCCCTTCAGGTAAAAAATTTCTGTGGAGTGAGTAGGGAAGCTTTGTGGCTCAATTTGCTTCTAGGCTTCTAGGTTGCCTCTCACACATGCCTTATTGCCATGGTTCTCTCCGTTAGATCAGGGCCCCCAACATAAATTAATTGAGAGCAAATGAATACAAAAAAAAATCTATAGAAGAAAAATACAAGCCGTCTCTGCTGACACATACCCGCACACTGGTCCATATAACCTGCTGAGTGTACTTGGCCAACACTATGTACCTGATCAAACACTGTTTCCTAGGTTGGAGCCTAGTTTGTGCAATGGATTATCCAGCTACAGGGCTAAAGGACAAGGCTGTTGGTGGACTGTGATGTTCTCTCCTACAGCTTGCACAACCAATCTACAGTAGTCGTAAGGGTGACTTCTGTATTCTGTGGTGGTCACATGGGTAATCTCTATATTTTATTTACCTATTTTCCAAAAAAGGCCCTAACATTCTATGATCCAGACAAGAAACCAGTAGCAGGTTGTGCAAGCTGTAGGAGAGAACATCACAGTCCACCAACAGCC
Organism: Pseudophryne corroboree; assembly: GCF_028390025.1. Classification (NCBI taxonomy): domain Eukaryota; kingdom Metazoa; phylum Chordata; class Amphibia; order Anura; family Myobatrachidae; genus Pseudophryne; species Pseudophryne corroboree. The sequence continues at coordinate 426,249,176 of NC_086449.1, read as the reverse complement.
TTGTCCTTTAGCTACAGGGCTAAAGGACAAGGCTGTTGGTGGACTGTGATGTTCTCTCCTACAGCTTGCACAACCTGCTACTGGTTTCTTGTCTGGATCATAGAATGTTAGGGCCTTTTTTGGAAAATAGGTAAATAAAATATAGAGATTACCCATGTGACCACCACAGAATACAGAAGTCACCCTTACGACTACTGTAGATTGCAGAGGTCACCGCTGTGACTCCCACAGAATGCAGAGGTCACCTTGGACATATTCTTCAGAGTGAGCAGGAAAGCTCTTAAGGGCTCATTTATCAACGAGTGATAAAACTCGCTGTGAATAATAACATTTGTTGCGTATGATAAATGGTGCTCCAGCCAATCAATTCTAACTACAATTTTTTAAACAAATGACAATTGGGAGATAATTGGCTGGAGCACCATTTATCATATGCAACAAGTTTTTTCATTCACAATTAGTTTTATCACTCGTTGATGAATGAGCCCCTTTCCTGTTGCAGATGCTTAATCCACCCTATGTCCCTCATTTTACCCTATTTTGAATCTTTGAATACTTTACACTTTAACATAACAAAAGTAAAGCAAATGGCATCTATTATTTTTCAAAATCAATATTAGTAGTACACGAAGTCTATACACCTCAAGTTTTTGTAACAATTCCGTCTAATCTGCTGATGCTGTGCTGCAGTCTGGTAATTATTCTGTCATTTCTTCCCTGCTGATTTCTAATATTATGCTGCTGAAATGTTACCAATAACAGATAACCTAGAATAGGCAGAGATGGAATACATTAAATTAAGCTCATAATTCATGTTTTAAAATACCAGTCTTAAGTCTCATGAAAATGTAATATAATAATTTACATGTTTCACTGCTTTTTCATTTAATATTGCTGAACACTGGTATAATAATATGGAAGATTTCTTTGGTGCTGTGCTTAATATCTACGCCTGTACCAAAGATCTGTTTCTCATGCATTTAGGACCCCATATTTGTGCACTGCAAACCATTACAATATGTTGTACGTAGTTTGTTTCTTACCAATAAAAAATGTTAAGCAATCACATTGTTTTCTGTAATTACCATATTTTTGTATATTGTAATTGCCCTATTCGGAAAAAAAATTCCATAGCTACGTCCACCTGCTGTTTCATTTCTTCTTCATCAGCTCATTAGATAGTGCTATCTACAAAACCAATGCTGATCAATGCTGATCAATGTGTGTAGACTTGAAAATCACTGTAGTGTACACTTGCTATCTCTCGCTAATTGTCAGGGAGGCTCCCTGAAATAGTAGCAATCTCCCTGACTCCATGAAGAGTCTAGAAATCTCCCTGATTGCACATTACCCCATTATGTAGCCGTATTATACTTGGGAATAAAAAAAAGAAATCAGAGAGATATATATTCAAATGGGATCATCAATGATAAAGTTTCTAAAGGCCAAGAGTATGGAACCACCTGTAAAACACAATACATGAGAAAGTCTTGAAAAGTACCAGTGTCTTTTAAACAACAAGTTGGTCTTAATAACTGCTTTAGGGGTCATTTACAATTGGATGTCAGCAGAGCTGTAACTAGACTTTTTGGTGCCCTGTGCCAGAGAGAGAATTGTCGGCACCCCCCCCCCCTTTTCTTTTTCCATTAAGGGACATAAGGCCAAGGGCGTAGCTACCATAGGTTCAGGGAATGCAGCTGCTATGGGGCCCAGAGCTGGAAGGGCCCACTTTCCCTGTCATGCGTTATATATATTTTTCACCATTGGGTGGTACAAAGGGGCCCTTACAAATTTTTGCCTTGTGGTCTGCAATACAGCTAGGTATTCCCCTGGAACTGCTAATTGTAAGGTGTTATAAAATGAACTGGAGGGAATTATAATGTTTCATAATATAACCTGGGGCACTGTTATGTGGCACAATATGATGTTGAGGCACTATAGTGTGGCATAATATGAACTGGGGCACTGTTATGTGGCACAATATCAAATGGAGGCACTGTAGCATGGCATAATATGAACAGGGGGCACTGTAATGTGGCATAATAAGAACTGGGGAACCTATGTCATATTGTGAATTGGGGGTACTGTGTTGCATAATGTGTAGTGGCAGCCCTACAACATGAACCGGTACACTACTATGGCTCAAAAAATTAACTAGGGCACTATTATGGGGCATAAAATTAAACCTGCTGCTGTGTGTGTATGTATATATATATATATCAGTGGCGGAACTAGCGAGCGGTGGGCCCAGGTGCGACAAAATGCTTTCCCCCACCCCCCGCCCCCCATCCCATCCAAGTCCACCCCCTCACCCCTGGAGAGGATCTGGTGAGGGGGACCTGCTCAGGGCCAGAGAAATGGATACCTAGCAACAGTGCCGTAACTAGACATTTTAGCACTGTGTGCAAGAAACGGCATCGGAACCCCACCCCTGCATGCAAAACAGGGGCAGTGCGCGCCGCAGGCGCGTGCAAAAATACATAGGGGCGTGGCTTCGTGGGAAGGGGTTTGGTCACAAAATAATACCAATTCATAAAACGGTGCACAGTAGTCTCCATTATTCAAATTACGCCGCACAGTAGCGCCATTACACCAGGTAGAGACCCTTTTACACCTTACGGCGGACAGATTCCCCTTTTTACACATTACTGCAGACAGCGGCCCCTTTTTACACATTACGGCAGATAGCGTCCCCTTTTTACACATTAAGGCAGACGGCGTCCCCCTTTTTACCTATAACGGCAGACAGCGTGCCCTTGTTACACATAGCGGCAGACAGCGTCCCCTTTTTACACATAACGGCAGACAGCGACCCCTTTTTGCACATAACAGCAGACAGCGTCCCCCTTTTTACACAATACGGCAGACAGCGTCCCCCTTTTTACACATAACGGCAGACAGCGTGCCCTTGTTAGACATAGCGGCAGACAGCGTGCACTTTTTACACATAACTGCAGACAGCATCCCCTTTTTACACATAATGGCAGACAGCGTGCCCTTGTTACACATAGCAGCAGACAGCGTGCACTTTTTACACATAACGGCAGACAGCGTACCCTTATTACACATAGTGGCAGACAGCGTGCACTTTTTACACATAACGGCAGACAGCGTGCCCTTGTTACACATTACGGCAGACAGCGTGCCCTTTTTACACATTACAGCAGACAGCGTGCCCTCGTTACACATTACGGCAGACAGCGTCCTCTTTTTACACATTACGGCAGACAGTCCTCATTTTTGCACATTAAGGAAGAAAGAAAGAAAGAATTATACTTACTTTCGCCGCTGGCTCAGGCTCCTCGGTGCAGCTTCTAGCAGAGATCACGATTCCCGGGCAGGAGAGAAGGAGGAGGATGGAGGTGGAGGAGGGAGCCACAGCAGCACTGTGTTATTGGTGGAGGTGCTGCTGCTGCTGTCCCAGTCCTTCACCATAGCCTGTTCTCCGCCGCTGTGAATTGCGGGATGCGCTTCACAGCGGCGGAAGACAGCCTATAGTGAAGCAGAGGGGCAGCAGCAGCACAAAGCGCTGCTGAGGCTCCCTCCTCCACCTACCTCCTCCTCCTTCCCCCCGTGTCCGCTGCGCTCCTCTCTGGGTGGCTGTGTGCTGCGGGCAGCGGTTGCCCGCAGCACACAGCGGCATGTAATGAGTCAGTTTGACTCATTACATGCTTTGGGCCCCTGGACAGTGGCGGGCCCCAGTGCAACGCACTGGTTGCACTGGCGGTAGTTCCGCCTCTGATATATATATATATATATATATATATACAGTATATATACACTGCTCAAAAAAATAAAGGGAACACTTAAACAACACAATGTAACTCCAAGTCAATCACACTTCTGTGAAATCAAACTGTCCACTTAGGAAGCGTGCAGGACGTTTGGCATTTGCCAGTGAACACCAAGATTGGCAAATTCGCCACTGGCGCCCTGTGCTCTTCACAGATGAAAGCAGGTTCTCGCTGAGCACATGTGACAGACGTGACAGTCTGGAGACGCCAAGGAGAACGTTCTGCTGCCTGCAACATCCTCCAGCATGACCGGTTTGGTAGTGGGTCAGTAATGGTGTGGGGTGGCATTTCTTTGGGGGGCCGCACAGCCCTCCATGTGCTCGCCAGAGGTAGCCTGACTGCCATTAGGTACTGAGATGAGATCCTCAGACCCCTTGTGAGACCATATGCTGGTGCGGTTGGCCCTGGGTTGCTCCTAATACAAGACAGTGCTAGACCTCATGTGGCTGGAGTGTGTCAGCAGTTCCTGCAAGACGAAGGCATTGATGCTATGGACTGGCCCGCCCGTTCCCAAGACCTGAATCCAATTGAGCACATCTGGGACATCATGTCTCGCTCCATCCACCAACACCACGTTGCACCACAGACTGTCCAGGAGTTGGCAGATGCTTTAGTCCAGGTCTGGGAGGAGATCCCTCAGGAGACCATTCGCCACCTCATCAGGAGCATGCCCAGGCGTTGTAGGGAGGTCATACGGGCACGTGGAGGCCACACACACTACTGAGCCTCATTTTGACTTGTTTTAAGGACATTACATCAAAGTTGGATCAGCCTGTAGTGTGTTTTTCCACTTTAATTTTGAGTGTGACTCCAAATCCAGACCTCCATGGGTTAATAAATTTGATTTCCATTGATAATTTTTGTGTGATTTTGTTGTCAGCACATTCAACTATGTAAAGAACAAAGTATTTAATAAGAATATTTCATTCATTCAGATCTAGGATGTGTTATTTTAGTGTTCCCTTTATTTTTTTGAGCAGTATATATATATATATATATATATATATATATATATATTAGTGGTGGGCAACGATTAAAATTTCTAATCGCGATTAATCGCATGATTTTCTCAGATTAATCGCGATTAATCACATTGTTATGTGCAAAACTGGATCAGCAAAGTAGCTTTACACATAAATTGTTACAATGTTTCCGAATGGTGTAACAATATGTAACATTTAAGTAAGATAGTATCTCAGCCCTGAAAAGCCCAATGATGCAAATATAATTGATATATACTGTGAATTGATATATACCCAATGATGCCAATATAATTGATCTAAACAAATATAATTGATATATACTGTTCCTGGTAAAAAATAAATATAATGTTCACAAATGCCGGCCAGCAATATAGACTCCCTTAATGGGGAGATGACACATAGGCTCACAGTGCTTTAAATGGTGCCACATAGATACCTATAGTGCAGCTGCTTCCGTCCTCCGAGTTGTAGAACAATGATTAGCACAAACGTCCCCTATAGCAGGAGAACCAGTGCAGGTGGCTCAGATGGAGGTGCTGTAACAGCCTCCCGATGAGTAAGTGATCCTAATTTCCGTAAGCCGTTTTATGAAGCCGGTGCAAGCGGCTCTGTGAAACAGGAGAGCCAAGGCAAGCGGCTCTGGTGGACGTGCTGTGAATGCTTTGCGGTGATGAGCATTCTGCAGTACCGCAATCTCCGTCTTACCGGTCGGTGCAGCCAGCTCTGGGATGGATTATTCAAACCACTCGGTGGTAGCTGGTAGATCCTGACTGTGTGGTGACTGAAAGGGGAATGACGTCCCCGTATCCTGACGCGGTTCTCGACCACAAAGCCCGGTCGTTTCTTCAGAGGTTGATTGTCGGCGTTAAAATAATTATTGGCATTAATTAGTTAATGCGTTAACGCGATATTAACGCGTTAACTTGCCCAGCCCTAATATATATATATATATATATATATATATATATATAGTCCAAGAAAAAGATACGGCACTCTAGGACTTAGTAAAACATGCCTATGGCAACTTAAAGCAAAGCTGACAGCGCAGCATAGTTGCGACACAACTATGCTGCGCTGTCAGCTTTGCTTTAAGTTGCCATAGGCATGTTTTACTAAGTCCTAGAGTGCCGTATCTTTTTCTTGGACTGTGCAATATCATTTACTGGCACCTGGCCATCATATACCGGATGGAATATAGGAGTGCCGGTCCTTGTTTTGGTTTATATATATATATACATATATATATATAATACTCACACATTTAGGGACCACTGAAAGAAAATGGATTTGGACACAAATCCTCTTTATAACATATCCATGCACTTAACTTGTGAGCTCGTTGTTATTCAGTTACAATATACTTTATTAAATAACACATTTCAATATACTGCCATACCCAGGATTTAATCCTATAACCTGTTGAATTCTAATTAAACATCCTACTTATTGAGCTATCTGGTCCTGCATAAAAACTATGGGGGTCATTCAGACCTGTTCGCACGCTAGCTATTTTTTACAGCGCTGCGATCAGGTCAAAACACGGCAAAACTGCACATGCACCGCATTGCGCAGGTGTGTTGTATGGGTACAAAGTGGATCGGTGCTGGGCAATGGATTTAACGAAGAATCCATTCTCACAGCCAATCGCAAGAAGATTGACAGGAAGAAGGCGTTTATGGGTGTCAACTGACCATTTTCAGGGAGTGGTTGGAAAATGCAGGCGTGTCCAAGCGTTTGCAGGGCGGGTGTCTGACATCAGTTCCGGGACCGGACAGGCTGAAGTGATCGCAGTGGCTGAGTAAGTTCAGACCTACTCAGAAACTGCACAAAACTTTTTTGTACCACTCGGCTGCACAAGCATTCGCACACTTGCAAAGCGAAAATACACTCCCCCATAGGCGACGACTATCTGATCGCTGCGCTGCAAAAAATAGCTAGCGAGCGATCAACTCAGGGTGACCCCCAATGAACACTATATGAAGCTGGTACTTTGTAAAAAAATAACCAGCATTGCAATTAAGCATATCTATGTAGTGTGCAGCCACACACCCGATCCCTTGTAGCCATATACTACATAGATCTGCTCAGCTGCAATGCTGATCATTTTTTCACAAAGTACAAGGTAAGCTTCAAATTGCTTAGAATTCTCTAGCTTTCTATGCAAGGGCAGATAGCTCAATGAATAGATTGTCTGACTGCAATGCCACAGGCAATGGGTACGAATCCCGGGTATGTTAGCATCTTTAGATGTAATAAAGGACAGTGTGACTGAATAACAAAGAAATCTCAAGTTGAGTTCATGAATGTTGTATAGGTATTAGCGACAGAAGGGGCCAGGGTAGGAGACAGCAGCAGACAGGAGATGCTGGGCTTCAAAAAGGGGGGAAGCTGCAAGTGAAAGTAATTAAAACAGATAATTGACAAGTGTCACCAACAGCGCCCCCTAGCCTGCAGCACTGTGTGTGGTGCCCCCTCCACACACACCTGGTTATGTCCTTGGATGTCAGTCATTTTTATGTTATGCCTTTCAGATGTAGCAGCACATATCTGCACTTGTAGATGTTACTTTCACAATCTCCCGGAAATGCTTTTTACAAAAGAGGGCAAGTATGCTGCAATAAGAATGAAAAAAGTAGGTGCACACTTCAAGTGCTAAGAATACTAAGAATACTAATCAGAACAATTATAATATACTGTACAGTTTTACATGGAGTTTTACAGACATGTTTGGCCAAAAATGTAGGCCCACTTACCACAGCAAGGTGATCCTTTATCTGGACTTACCTTTTATAGTGTCATTCTAATGTGTAGACTGCTATGTAAGGACCATAGACTAATTAAAATCATCAAGGGCAAGTGGGAGGGATGCTAGTTCAGACCGACAGAAGGAGTCTCACCTTCAAGCGTACAATACATACACAAATACAGAGGAAAAAGGGGTGTGGGCTCATTTACATTTGGATGTACGTCATTTGTATGACACTTCTCAGATATAGTAGTACACAGCCGCACTTCTAGGTGTAACTTTCACAATCTCCCTGAAATTCTTTTTTCACAAGTAGGCAAGTATGCTGCATTAGCTGTTGAATAATATGATTAATATAGTTTGGATAGTTTTGTAAATTAATGATGCTTGAGGTAACGGCTATCATCTTTATTGTGCCCTTTTTATATGCACACTTCATTTTTGTTAAATAGTCCTTGTTTTAGATTCAAGGGCTTGGTACCTCTATACTTCTAAATTCAGTTTAAATTAACCAAACCTCCTACTATAAATATCACAATTTCAGCAGGACGGGGGTGGAGGATGGCAGTGCAAATATGTGTGATTGTACCACTTATAACAGCCTGCATCTAAAGAGGGGAGGGTTGTTCTAACCTAATTGTACTGATGGATGGTTTTTGCGCAATGGTGAACAAATGCAAACATGGACATAAATGCATATACTGTATGTTTGGGAAAGTTTTATTTGCTGGTGGTTAAGGGCAGGTGGAAATAGTGAATGATGATGATGACTGTTGACGAGACTAGCAAACTACTTTTGATTGCCTTTTTGTCAGTGCACCGCTGATGCTGATTGGTGCTCACTTTGTTGCTATGGAATATAGAATTATTTTATGTATGTGTTTAACAAAAAATGTTGCCGTTTTTCTCTAATGTGATTCAGGGAGGTCTGTATCAGAGATGCATCTGAAGTTTTATTGATGCATAATGTATATTTAGAAAAGGAAATGACTACAAACATGGGCATAAGCAGGCACATATACTACTGTTGTCAACCTGCATGTATCCTGTAATAGTTGTTGCTTGCATACAGTATACCTGCAATTGCTGATTTTTTTAGTAACTAAAATAAAATTGCATCTGTGTTTTAAGGTGCAGTTGCAGTCAACTATGTATCAGCTCCAGATGACTAGTATCTTGGCAGACTATACTGTAGATTTAGATTTGATGGAGACAACTCAAATAACTGTAGTCTCAGTATCCAGTTGTCATGCTTCACTATGGATTGACCCAGTCTACCCCATTACACACTACTAACCTGGAAATGCAGAGTCTAACAGACTTGCTGTTTTTCACTAAGAACCACCACAAGGTGGGATGGACTTCACTACCGAGAGCTTGCTGGTTCTGCTCTCCAAGTTAGCACAGGGTGAGACTAGTGCGGTACAAGGTGACACAAGAAGACTTCATGCAGCTGAATGAAGTAGCGAGGTGAAAGGCACAAGATATTGGGCACTGTAGACAAGAGCTGACATGGGAGCAACTGTAATACTAGGAGACAGGCGGGAATGCTGAGGAATTACAAAGATTCCCTGGAGCTGAATAGACCAGCGAGACATGAGTCACAAAGCACTGATGATCTGAACTGATGCTGGAGATACTGGAATACTCATACTGGAATGCTGAAGAGCCAGTAGGGAATTGTAGACACTAGGACACTTGCAGCTAGTGGTGCAAGTAAGCAGGTACACTCAGGTACGGAGTACCGTTAAGAATTTGGCAGCAGGTATGCAGTACCATCCACTGCACACTTTGCACCCATGACTGCCATTACCGCAAATATAATGTGCTGCCGAGCAACAAGACCATGGTGTTCGGTAGCATTGACAGTGCCTCCCACTTTGTTAGGCTACAGGGAGCACAATGGTGACGTCATGAGATCACACTACAAGTGACACATCGGCACTGAGTGGCTTTTGTTCTTCACAGACTGGGCTACCGGGCATGTCTCTGGCTTCACTGTGTGGAGTAATTAATTTTTTTATGTAATGTAATATGTAATGTAATACTATATATGTCTATTATTATGAGCATTACTATATATTTCTATTGTAATGTGGGACACTACTATATATGTCTATTATTAAGGGGCATTATAATCTACCTATCCTCCTCTGATTTGCCTCTATCTGTATTGGGCCGTGTCACTGAATGCCTCTCTGCCATTTCATCTTGGTTGTCATCATGCCACCTCAAACTTAATATTTCCAAAACAGAGTTAATTATATTTCCACTGGCCAATAGCAGTTACCAACCTGATATTTCTATCACTGTTGAGAACGCTACAATCAGCCCTACACGACAAGCTCGCTGCCTAGGTGTCATACTTGACTCAGAACTGTCCTTTGTTCCCCACATTCGGTCTGTCTCAAAATCATGTTACATGCATCTAACAAACATATCCAAAATACGATCATACCTTACACAAGACGCTGCTAAACCCCTAATCCATGCTCTCATTAACTCCCGCATTGTTTATTGCAATAGTCTTCTTACTGTTCTTACTAAGAAGAGACTCTCACCATTACAATCCATTATGAATGCAGCTGCGAGGCTAATATTCCTTGTTAGACGTTCATCATCTGCAGATCCACTGTCAGTCCCTCCATTTTTTACCTGTATTCTACCGTATTCAATATAAAATACTGTTATTTACACACAAGGATATTAACCAAACTACACCAACGTACCTCACTTCACTTATCTCAAAATATCTCCCAACCCGGCCCCTTCGCTCTTCACAAGATCTACTTCTCTCCACACTCATTACTTGCTCCCATGCACGATTACAGGACTTTATTCAGGCTGCACCCACTCTGTGGAATGCCCTACAAAGTAGAATAAGACTCCCCTCTAGTCTTCAAATCTTCAAGCGTTCCCTGAAAACTCACCTATTCAGACAAGCTTATCAAATTATAGAACCACTCACATTACCTTCATAGCACTACTATCCAATTATATCCTCACAGTATAGTCCACACATCCCCCACATATTTTCTTGGTTTACTATATATTTCTATTGTAATATGGGACACTACTATATATGTCTATTATTATGGGGCATTACTATATATTTCTATTGTAATGTGGACACTACTATATATGTCTATTATTATGGGGCATTACTATATATTTCTATTGTAATGTGGACACTACTATATATGTCTATTATTATGGGGCATTACTATATATTTCTATTGTAATGGGGGATACTACTATATATGTCTATTATTATGGGGGTATAACTATATATTTATATTGTAATACGGGACACTACTATATATTTCTATTGTTATGGGACATTACTATATATTTCTATTGTAATGTGGGACACTACTATATATATCTGTTATTATGGGGCATTACTATATATTTCTATTGTAATGTGAGACACTACTATATATTTCTATTATTATGGGGCATTACTGTATAATTCTATTGTAATGTGGGACACTACTATATATTTCTATTGTAATGTGGGGCACCACTATATATTTCTATTATTATGGGGCATTACCATATATTTCTATTGTAATGTGGGACACTACTATATATTTCTATTATTATGGGGACATTACTATATATTTCTATTGTAATGTGGGACACTACTATGTATGTCTGTTATTATGGGGCATTACTATATATGTCTATTGTAATATGGGACACTACTATATATGTCTATTATTATGATGCATTACTATATATTTCTATTGTAATGTAGGACACTACTATATATGTCTACTGTTATGGGGCATTACTATATATTTCTATTGTAATGTGGGATACTACTAAATAAGTCTATTATTATGGGGGTATTACTATATATTTATATTGTAATATGGGACACTACTATATATTTCTATTATGGGACATTACTACCGTATTTGCCGGCGTATAAGACGACTGGGTGTATAAGACGACCCCCAACATTTCCACTCAAAATATAGAGTTTGTTATATACTCACTGTATAAGACTACCCCCTCTTCCGCACACCTTCCACACATCAAATAAAACGTAAAAGAACATCAGACTACAACTTTAAGTTTAAAACTTGCATCATATTTCTTTCTTTTTGCTGTTGCCATGATAGGGTTGATAGGGGTTTGACTGCTGGACATTTTCTATGCTGTATTGTACTGTATTGTACTGTACAATGGTGCAGTACTGTGGTTGGCTGTTGGCTGTATACAAAGCCTAATTGGATTGGTCCCTGCTCCCTGTCTGCCCTCCCTGTCTCCCTGTCACTAGCAGCAGTCTATTAATACCAAGTGACATTACTATATTATGACCGCAAGGGGCGGGCCGGAGCGACGCTGCTTCCCGAGCAGAACGGGCCGGTCACGCCGAAAAGGCTGGCACCCCTGTATCGCCGCAGCCACGCTGATGACCCGCCGCGGCCGCAGTGCATCGGGAGGCACTGCGGCGTATAAGACGACCCCCAGCGTATAAGACGACCCCCGGCGTATAAGACGACCCCCCACTTGGTGGCATGTTTTGCAGGGCTAAAAAGTCGTTTTATACGCCGGCAAATACGGTATATATTTCTATTGTAATGTGGGACACTACTATATATTTCTATTATTATGGGGCATTACCATATATTTCTATTGTAATGTGGACACTACTATATATCTATTATTATGGGGCATTACTATATATTTCTATTGTAATGTGGACAGTACCATATATGTCTATTATTATGGGGCGTTACTATATATTTCTATTTTAATGTGGGATACTACTATATATGTCTGTTATTATGGGGCATTACTATATATTTCTATTTTAAATATATAGTAGTATAGACACTACTATATATTTCTATTATGGGGCATAACTGTATAATTCTATTGTAATGTGGGACACCACTATATATTTCTATTATTATGGGTCATTACCATATATTTCTATTGTAATATGGACACTACTATATATTTCTATTATTATGGGGCATTACTATATATTTCTATTGTAGTGTGGACAGTACTATATATTTCTATTATTATGGGGCATTACTATATATTTCTATTGTAATGTGGACAGTACTATATATGTCTATTATTATGGGGCATTACTATATATTTCTATTGTAATGTGGGACACTACTATATATGTCTATAATTATGGGGACATTACTATATATTTCTCTTACGTCCTAGAGGATGCTGGGGACTCCGTAAGGACCATTGGGTATAGACGGGCTCCGCAGGAGACATGGGCACTTTAAGACTTTTAATGGGCGTGAACTGGCTCCTCCCTCTATGCCCCTCCTCCAGACTCCAGTTAGATTTTGTCACACACTACGGGAGCTCTACCGAGTTTCTCTAGAAAATAGACTTTGTTAGGTTTTTTATGTTCAGGGAGCACTGCTGGCAACAGACTCCCTGCTTTGTGGGACTGAGGGGAGAGAAGCAGACCCACTTTCCTGGACGGATGGGCTCTGCTTCTTAGGCTACTGGACACCATTAGCTCCAGAGGGTCTGAACACTGGTGTCGTCTAGCTGTTCGTTCCCAGAGCCGCGCCGCCGTCCTCCTCACAGAGCCGGAAGATAGAAGCCGGGTGAGTATAGGAAGAAAGAAGACTTCACAGGCGGCAGAAGACATCAGAGCTTCGGAAGGTACCGCGCAGCGGTCGCGCTGTGCGCCTTTGCTCCCGCACACACACGAGGCACTGCAAGGGTACAAGGAGCAGGGGGGGCGCCCTGGGCAGCAAAGATTACCTCATAAAAACGACTGGCAAGCTATATACACTGCATTGCAGGGTATTTAAGACCCCCGCCAGTATAAATATTAGCGGGACTGAAGCCCGCCGTTGAGGGGATGGGGCTTCGTCCCTCAGCTCTAACCAGCACCATTTTTCTCCACAGCTTGGCTGCAGAGACGCTGCTTCCGGACCCTGCCCTGATATCTACAAGTAACATCGTGCAAAACGAGGGGAGGGCACATTATTTAGTGCTGATTTGATATATATATATATATTATATATAAAACGCGCTATACAGGTCTCGGGTATTGTTATATTTCAGACTGTGGCGGCGTTGGGTGTGAGCTGGCAAACTTACTCTCTGTCTCTCCAAAGGACCTCCTTGTGGATCTGTCCCCTATAATTCAGGGTGTGGGGGTGTCAGTACATGTGTGTCGACATGTCTGAGGCGGAAGGCTATTCGAGGGAGGAAAAGGAGCAAAATGTGATAGTGACTGCGTCGGCACCGCCGACTGCTGATTGGGTAGACATGTGGAATGTTTTGAATGCAAGTGTGGCTTTTATTGCATAAAAGATTGGACAAAGTTGAGTCTCAGAACCAAGCATGGAGTCAATCCATGGATATTGCTGTGTCTCAGAACCCACCAGGGTCACAGAAACGTCCCTTTACCCACATAGCAGACACTGATACCAACACGGATTCCGCCTCCAGTGTCGACTATGATGAGGCGAGATTACACCCACGGGTGGCCAAGAGTATTCAGTACATGATTGTAGCAATAAGGGATGTATTACATCTCACAGAGGACCCTTCTGTCCCTGACACAAGGGTCTGTATGTTTAAAGAGAAGAAACGTGAGGAAACGTTTCCCCCATCTCATGAACTGAACGCTCTATTTGAAAAGGCTTGGAAAACTCCAGACAAGAGGCTGCAGCTTCCCAAGAGAATTATTATGGCGTATCCTTTCCCCTCACCGGACAGGTTACGGTGGGAATCCTCTCCCTCGGTGGATAAAGCCTTGACGCGGTTATCCAAAAAAGTGGCCCTACCGTCCCTGGACACGGCGACACTAAAGGATCCTGCGGACCGCAAGCAGGAAACCACTTTAAAATCAATTTATGCGACTACGTGAGCCCTCCTCAGACCGGCAGTTGCGTCGGCATGGGTGAGTAGCGCTATTGTAGCTTGGGCAGATAACTTGTTATCTGGCATGGACACCCTCGACAGGGATACTGTTCTGTTAACTTTGGGTCACATAAAAGACGCAGCGTTATACCTAAGGGAGGCTGCGAGGGATATTGGCCTCTTGGGATCAAGAGCCAATGCAATGGCAATTTCAGCTAGGAGGTCGCTGTGGACCCGTCAATGGACTGGTGATGCTGACTCCAAGAAACTTATGGAGGCACTGCCTTATAAAGGTGAAGTGTTGTTTGGGGATGGCCTCGCGGACCTGGTTTCCACAGCTACCATGGGTAAGTCTTCTTTTTTGCCTTTTGTTCCCCCACTGCAAAAGAAAACGCCCCTTTCGGTCTCATAAATTCAGAAAGGGGCGTGGATCGTCTTTCCTCGCCAGAGGTAGAGGAAGAGGGAAAAGAACACCAGCAACGGCTAGTTCCCAGGAGCAAAAGTCCTCTCCAGCTTCTGCCAAATCCACCGCATGACGCTGGGGCTCCCCTGCGGGAGTCCGCACCGGTGGGGGCACGTCTTCGGCTTTTCAGCCAGGTCTGGGTTCAGTCGGACCTGGATCCTTGGGTGCTAGGAATTGTGACCCAAGGGTACAAACTGGAGTTCGAAGACGTGCCTCCACACCGATTTTTCAAATTGGCCTTACCAGCTTCTCTCCCAGAGAGAACAATAGTTGCAGCGGCAATACAAAAGCTGTGTCAACAGCAAGTGATTATCATGGTTCCCCGGTTACAACAAGGGAAGGGGTTTTATTCAACTCTATTCTTGGTCCCGAAGCCGGACGGCTCGGTCAGACCGATTCTAAACCTAAAATCCCAAAACCTGTATTTGAGATTCAAATTCAAGATGGAATCTCTCCGAGCGGTGATCTCCAGTCTGGACGGGGGGGAGTTTATGGTCTCACTGGACATAAAGGATGCATACCTTCATGTCCTCATATACCCTCCTCATCAGGAATTCCTGAGATTCGCTGTGCAGGATTGTCATTACCAATTTCAGACGTTGCTGTTTGGGCTTTCCACGGCCCCGAGAATTTTCACCAAGGTAATGGCAGAAATGATGGTGCTCCTGCGCAAGCAGGGTGTCACAATTACCCCGTACTTGGTCGATCTCCTGATAAAAGCGAGATCAAGAGAACAATTACTGAAAAATTTGGAGCACTCTCTGAAGGTGCTACGTCAACACGGCTGGTTTCTAAATTTGCAAAAGTTGCAGTTGGTTCCGACAACTCGGCTGTCGTTCTTGGGCATGATTCTGGATACAGAAAAACAGAGGGTTCTTCTTCCAGTGGAAAAAGCTCAGGAAATCCAGAACATGGTCAAGGCTCTGCTAAAACCAAAAAGAGTATCGATTCATCAATGCACTCGAGTGTTGGGAAAGATGGTGGCGGCCTACGAGGCCATTCCGTTTGGCAGGTCTCATGCAAGAGCTTTTCAGTGGGACCTACTGAACAAGTGGTCAGGGTCCCATCTCCACATGCATCGGTTGATATGCCTGTCCCCCAGGGCCAGGATCTCTCTCCTGTGGTGGCTACAGGGGGCTCAGCTTCTAGAGGGTCGCAGGTTTGGAATTCAAGATTGGGTTCTCGTGACCACGGACGCGAGCCTCCAAGGATGGGGAGCGGTCACACAGGGAATAAACTTTCAGGGAATATGGTCAAGCCAGGAGGGTTGTCTGCACATAAATGTGCTGGAATTAAGGGCCATATACAACGGCCTGAGGCAGGCGGAGCACCTTCTTCGCAACCTACCGGTTCTGATCCAGTCAGACGTCACAGCCGTGGCGCATGTAAACCGACAAGGCGGAACAAGGAGCAATGGCAGAGGCCACCAGGATTCTTCGCTGGGCGGAAAATCACGTGAGCGCCCTGTCAGCAGTATTCATTCCGGGAGTGGACAACTGGGAAGCAGACTTCCTCAGCAGACACGATCTAAATCCAGGAGAGTGGGGACTTCATCAAGAGGTCTTTGCAGAAGTGACAAGTTGCTGGGGACTCCCTCAAATAGACATGATGGTGTCACGCCTCAACAAGAAGCTTCGGATGTATTGCTCAAGGTCAAGGGACCCTCAGGCGATAGCGGTGGACGTGCTGGTAACACCATTGGTGTATCAGGCGGTGTATGTGTTCCCTCCGCTTCCACTCATCTCAAAAATATTGAGAATCATAAGAAGAACAAAAGTTCAGACGATACTCATTGTTCCAGATTGGCCTCGAAGGGCCTGGTATTCAGATCTTCAGGAAATGCTCACAGAAGATCCTTGGCCTCTTCCACTCAGAGAGGACCTGTTACAACAGGGGCCGTGTGTGTTCCAGGACTTACCGCAATTACCTTTGACGGCATGGCGGTTGAACACCAGATCCTAGCTAGGAAAGGTATTCCAGGGGAAGTCATCCCTACTCTACTTAAAGCTAGGAAGCACTATCACCGTATCTGGAGGAAGTATGTGTCTTGGTGTGAATCCAAGAATGCTCCTACGGAGGATTTCCAGCTGAGTCATTTTCTCCATTTTCTACAGACAGGAGTGGATATGGGCCTGAAGTTAGGCTCCATTAAGGTGCAGATTTCGGCCTTATCTATATTCTTTCAGAAGGAATTGGCTTCTCTTCCAGAAGTGCAGACTTTTGTGAAGGGAGTACTACACATCCAGCCTCCTTTTGTGCCCCCAATGGCACCGTGGGACCTTAACGTGGTGTTACAGTTCCTTAAATCACATTGGTTTGAACCTCTTCAAACTGTTGACTTGAAATTTCTCACTTGGAAAGTGGTCATGTTATTGGCCTTGGCATCTGCAAGGCGGGTGTCAGAATTGGCGGCTTTGTCTCACAAGAGCCCAAATCTGATTTTCCATGTAGATAGAGCGGAATTGAGGACTCGTCCTCAATTTCTACCCAAGGTGGTTTCGTCGTTTCACATGAACCAACCTATTGTGGTGCTGGTGGCTACGGATGTCTTGGTGGATTCCAAGTCCCTTGATGTGGTCAGGGCTTTAAAATCTATGTAGCCAGAACGGCTCGTATTAGGAAAACAGAGGCACTGTTTGTCCTGTATGCGGCCAACAAGATTGGCGCGCCTGCTTCCAAGCAGACTATTGCATGCTGGATCTGTAACACGATTCAGCAGGCTCATTCTACGGCTGGATTGCCGTTACCAAAATTGGTAAAGGCCCATTCCACTAGGAAGGTGGGTTCTTCTTGGGCGGCTGCCCGTGGTGTCTCGGCGTAACAGCTTTGCCGAGCGGCTACTTGGTCGGGTTCAAACACTTTTGCAAAATTCTGTGAGTTTGATACCCTGGCTGATGAGGATCTCATGTTTGCTCAATCGGTGCTGCAGAGTCATCCGCACTCTCCCGCCCGGTCTGGAGCTTTGGTATAAACCCCATGGTCCTTACGGAGTCCCCAGCATCCTCTAGGACGTAAGAGAAAATAAGATTTTAAACCTACCGGTAAATCTTTTTCTCCTAGTCCGTAGAGGATGCTGGGCGCCCATCCCAGTGCGGACTGAAATCTGCAATAATTGTACATAGTTATTGATAAGATTACACACAGGTTGTGTTACTGTTGAAATCAGGCTGTTGCTGTTTTCTGTTGTTGTTCATACTGTTAACTGGTTTACTTATATACCATGTTGTACGGTGTGTTTGTGGTGTGAGCTGGTATGTGTCTCACCCTTGATTAACAAAATCCTTTTCCTCTAAATGTCCGTCTCCTCTGGGCACACTTCCTATAACTGGAGTCTGGAGGAGGGGCATAGAGGGAGGAGCCAGTTCACGCCCATTAAAGGTCTTAAAGTGTCCATGTCTCCTGCGGAGCCCGTCTATACCCCATGGTCCTTACTGAGTCCCCAGCATCCTCTACGGACTAGGAGAAAAAGATTTACCGGTAGGTTTAAAATCTTATTTTCTATTGTAATGTGGACACTACTATATATGTCTATTATTATGGGGGTATTACTATATATTTCTATTGTAATGTGGACACTACTATATATTTCTGTTATACCAGGGGCACTACTGCAGTATATATTCCTGTTATAAATGAGGACATTACTATGTATTTTTATTAAATTGGGGGTATTACAATATATTTCTATTATACTGGGGTTATTACTATGTATTTCTAGCCTTGCCTCCAGAGTACAAAGAAAAGGGACTGTGCTGTGTGGCCACACCCTAATGCAATGTAGCCACTCCCCTTAGTGTCTTGTGGCCATGCCCCATCATGACACATGAAGATGCCCGTTTTTCGGCACACTGAGTACCACTAAGAAAATATTTTTACTTGCACCCCTGCTTGCAGCCAGATATCTACATCCTAAGAGGAACAGAAGTTCTGGCAATGATTGTGAGCACTAGTTAGTTTAACTAGGGTATCTAAATTCAAGGAGCAGAGACCTAGAGAAAACTAGACCAGAGTTTTCAAAAAGGGGGAGTAGCTAGCTGCTGCCTAGATCTACAGTAAAGAAATCGAGGGGAGCCAGCAAAA
Source organism: Pseudophryne corroboree (assembly GCF_028390025.1). NCBI lineage: Eukaryota > Metazoa > Chordata > Amphibia > Anura > Myobatrachidae > Pseudophryne > Pseudophryne corroboree. The sequence goes on along the minus strand of NC_086449.1, from coordinate 426,230,240 downwards.
TGCTGGACTGAAGACTGCACATCTGGCTGGACTACTGAGGGAGCCTCAATGGATGTTGGTGATAGCAATACTATTACCACACAGTCTGAAAAAAGTTCAGCAGCCTGTAACAGTGAGAACAGATAATGCTTAACTTTTACAGAGCTGTAGTGTAATATCAGGATATCATAATTAATTTAGCCATATATATTTATCAGCATATATATGGCTAATTTATTAGTATGTATATACCTTCATTTTCCAACTCCATTTTCCAAGGACAACATTGCAACATTGGTATGTAAACATTGTCAATCATGTACAACTACTTATTTGAAAGCTTGAAGGCTACATATGTCTAAAAATCCAGCATCTAAATATAATAGCCTCCGAGTTCCAGAAGTGCAGGAATTTTGTGCGAGTCTGGCCATTTTTTTAACGCAGCAATCATTTACAAGGCAAAACTAACCTGGTTTTGCCTTGTAAATGATTGCTGCTTTAAAAAACGGGCAGACTCGCACAACATTCCCTCACCTCCGAATCTCAGAGGCAATTACATTTAGCCATAAGAATTGAGATATGACACTCTTAGAAAGTATTGATATACAGTATTCCCTGACATATCTGAAAATTAATTTACAGCCTTTCATCCTTCTTATGTCACCACCACTCCTCATCTCTGGCCAGAACTTTGACCCAGGGAGCCTGTTCTGGTTTTCCACTGGATGGATTTGGAGGAAAACTTCACAGAGTGGTAACATTGGATCCCAGAAGACATACTAGGGGGTTTGGGTCAGTCGGACCTCACAGTGGAATACGCTGGAAAGAACTTTGATGCATGGAGCCTGTTTTGGGCCTTCTACAGGATGGATTTGGAAGAAAATTTCACAGAGTAATAACACTGAATCCCAGAAGACATACTAGGGAATGGGTCTTCAACTTTCGGCCCTCCAGCTGCTGTGGAACTACACATTCCAGCATGCCCTGCCACAGTTTTGCTATTAAGGCATGCTAAAACTAAATTACAGGCAAAATTTACTTTAAATCGTGTTTGCCAGAGATAGCATTCTCATGAGTATTTAGCCTTTTTTCAAACTCTGAGGTTTACAAAAGTCAATCGCGGAAGTAAATCACCATTTGAACCACAAAACATGGACAAATCTGCAAATAGAAATCAAGACACAATTGAACCAACTCACAAGTACTTTCAATAGAAAAGAATATGCAATGTACTAAGAAACATATTTAAAAACACGTGGTTTGAAGTGATTTTGACGACAGCTTATCCTTGCAAAGAGTGAATAGTAAAGACACAGCTTTTGCTATCAGTTTGCTGCCAGGTTCCTATCTGCTTATGTAGGGCATACACGCTATGATTATCTGGCCGATATGCAGATGACCAATCTGAAAATATTGATTGTTCATGCATGTCAGATCGTCCTGCATTCCATCCTATGCAATATTTTATAAGCTGAAAGTTGCCCGCATCGGGCAGTGTATGTCCTGCCATGGCTGACCGACTAGACATTTTCCCTCTTCCTTCACATGGAAAGGAATGGAGAAATATCTCCTCACAGCATATGACCACAACATCTGCAGTGTCCGAGGCTGCCAGATAAAATGCCTGTCGTTCCTGGAATAGTGGGCGTGGCCTCCTGGGAAAGTGGGCGTGGCCTCATGGAAAAGTGGGCGTAACTTCATATCATCAAACTATAAACTAATATTTTCACACCCCCTCTACGCACACAATTAGCAGCCTTACACATAACACCCACAGTAGTCTTCCTTACACACAATGTCTCCAGTATAGTGTCAGCTACACATAATCTCTCCAGTATAGTGCCAGATACACACAATGTCTCCAGTATAGTGCCAGATACACACAATGTCTCCAGTATAGTGCCAGATACACATAATGTGCAGTGCCAGACAGACATGATGTGCCCTCCAGCAGTGCCAGATAGACATGATATGCCCCCCAGCAGTGCCAGCTACACATGACATGCCCCCCAGCAGTGCCAGCTACACATGACATGCCCCACAGCAGTGCCAGCTACACATGACATGCCCCCCAGCAGTGCCAGCTACACGCGACATGACTCCCAGCAGTGCCAGCTACACATGATAGTGTTCACTTTTTAGGGCAGGTTGCTGATCACAGGGAGAGCACATTTTTAAGTTAGGGGGGCAAAATGATGTACATACTGTAATGCTTGTTGTTCCCATTTCCACACGCTAAAGCATGGACAGTGCGCGCCGAAGGCGCGCAGCAAAAATTTAGGGGAGTTACTTCGTGGGGAAGGTGCGTGGCCACATTATAGTGGCAATTCACATTACACCACACAGTAGTGCAGCTAATACACATTGCACCAGGTAGAACCTCCTATACACTTTGCGCCAGGCAGAGCACGTTAGACACATGGCGCCAGGTAGAGCACTGAGACACACTGCCCAGCCACAGACGCCTAGCGGGAACACTACATGATATGCCCCCCAGCAGTGCCAGCTACACATGACATGCCCCCCAGCAGTGCCAGCTACACGTGACATGCCCCCCAGAAGTGCCAGCTACACGTGACATGCCCCCTAGCAGTGCCAGCTACATAAATGGCCACACAGTTCCAGATGGATAAATGCCCCCACAGCGCAGATATGCCCCCACAGTGCCAGATACATTAATGCCCTCACAGTGCAGATATGCCCTCACAGTGCCAGATACATAAATGCCCCCACGGTGCCAGATACATAAATGCCCCAACGGTGCCAGATACATAAATGCCCCCACGGTGCCAGATACATAAATGCCCCCATGGTGCCAGATACATAAATGCCCCCATGGTGCCAGATATATAAATGCCCCCACGGTGCCAGATACATTAATGCCCTCACAGTGCAGATATGCCCCCACAGTGCCAGATACATAAATGCCCCCACAGTGCAGATATGCACCCAAAATTCCAGATACATAATTACCCCCACAGTGCAAGATTACTCCACGATACCTGCGGTGGTGGTGGCGGGAGGGGGAGTGCCGCCGAGTACGCGGGCGGCTCTTCTAAAACTCACCCCCTCAGTGTCAGATATGCCCCCACAATGCCAGATACATAAATGCCCCCACAGTGCAGATATGCCCCCACAGTGCCAGATACATTAATGCCCTCACAGTGCAGATATACCCCCACAGTGCCAGATACATAAATGCCCCCACGGTGCCAGATACATAAATGCCCCAACGGTGCCAGATACATAAATGCCCAAACGGTGCCAGATACATAAATGCCCCAACGGTGCCAGATACATAAATGCCCCCACGGTGCCAGATACATAAATGCCCCCATGGTGCCAGATACATATCTGCCCCCACAGTGCCAGATACATAAATGCCCGCACGGTGCCAGATACATAAATGCCCCCATGGTGCCAGATACATAAATGCCCCCATGGTGCCAGATACATAAATGCCCCCACGGTGCCAGATACATAAATTCCCCCACAGTGCCAGATACATAAATGCCCCCACAGTGCCTGATACATAAATGCCCCCACGGTGCCAGATACATAAATGCACCCACAGTGCAGATATGCACCCACAATTTCAGATACATAATTACTCCCACAGTGCAAGATATACCCCCACAGTGCAAGATATGCCACCACAGTGCAAGATATGCAGTGCAAGATATACCCCCACAGTGCAAGATATGCCCCCACAGTGCAAGATATGCCCCCTCAGTGCAAGATATGCCCCCACAGTGCAAGATATACCCCAACAATGTGCCCGATCCATAAAGTACTCCTTTATACCTGCGGTGGTGGCGGGAGGGTGAGTGCCGCCGAGGACGCGGGCGGCTCTTCTAAAACTCCTGTGTGCGCGCTATGCGCGCTGCCCGGCGCCGGCGTCTAACGTCAGACGCCGGCACCGCACAGCCGCGTACACAGGAGTTAAAGTTCAGGCCAGGAAGCACTGCAGGCTGGCTCCAGGCACAAAGATGGCGGCGCCATTAAGGGTGGCGCCCCGCGCGGCCGCTCTGGTCGAACGTGCCTGGAGCTGGCCCTGATGGCCGATACGTCTGTGAAGTCCGTCGTTCACAGACGTATCGCGTCGGCCCCGAAGCACAGCCGACGGCCAATATATCTACCGATATATTGGCGCATCGCTGTGTGTGTACGGCGGTCCGCCGACCGCCCGTACACATGCTGCGGCGGCCGACGGTGATTGACAGCTGAACTGGGCGGGCGTGTCCTGACGTCAGTCCCCGACGGATCGGGCAGTGTGTATGCTCAACACACGGATCGTCCATAGATATATCTGCAGATCAGTTGATCTGCAGATATATCTACTCGTGTTTACCCACCTTTACTGCTGCTAGCCAGAATCGCCAGGGAGCTGAATATCGCTCAGCTGCCCTAGAGTTATTTTAATGGTAAATTGCTACATAGATTTTTTTCATCGCAGTGATAAGTATTTGTAGAAGAACTTTATTATAAGTGCAAATGATAAAAAAAATTTTTTAGTTTATCTTCAACAATACCATATAAACACTGGCGTATCTGTAATGGATGTCCTGAGTCCAAAGGGGGCCCCCACCACATGCTGCACCCAGTTTTTAAATACTTATCCCTCCGGAGTCCTGCGCCGATATCAGCAGCACTCTGAAATCACAGTGAACATGGAGCTGCGGCCATTTTCACAGTGTTCTGCGCTTGCGCAGTAGAAAAATCATTGTGAAAATGGCTGCCGTGTCATTTTCATGGTGATCTGCGCATGCGACGTAGAGTCTGAGCCCTCTAGGTCTCAGACTCTCCAGCGCTGTTGGCAGAAGGAGGGGGCCCGAATAAAGGAGGCAGCACACGGGCCTCCTCCTCTCTTAAAGCGCCCCTGCAGATACGCTTGGGAAATGTAGCATAATTGCCAGTCGTTGCTGTCTTTTCCCCCCAACAGTTTCAACTGTGATATGGACTTGTTCATATCTTGTTCTGAGGAGAAGATAAGCACACAGAGGAGATCATCTCTTATGCACAGCTGACAAGTGCTGCTTCTGTTGTAATGCTTAGGATGTGTTAGTAATTGTGAGATTTCAGTATCATTAAATATCACCTATTTAAAACTTGAAACTGCCACCTTGGTTTATTTTACTTCGCTGCCAAGCATATAATATACTGCCTTTGTGAAGCAGGTGAATGATATTTGAGCTGTGTTACACAACAAATCAGGAAAGCTTTACCTGTTATTATACAATCCTAAAATTGCTGTGGTAGACAAGGGTAGTCTAACTTTTGCATATAATTCTGTATACATGCACAAAATGATTATTGTACAGTAATTGTAAAAAATGTTAGAAATTATGAACTGTGACAACATTGCAGTCAGAGTATCTGGTTTGTGATTTCTTGTGACCTTAGGGAGTGTAGCAACTAGCAAGTGTACATTTACTAAGTCAATGTATATGGCATGTTATATACCTGTAATGAGCTACAGACATCTGTACTAGTATAGATACCATTACTATATTCTTGATATATAAGAATCAACACAATTTCCTATACCAACATTATACATAGCTATGTATTATCCTTATACATTTCCAGAGATTCAGTATTGTTTTTTTTCTGGAATTAGGATTGCTGGTTTTCATTAGTAAAGGGTATGATAATGCAGAATTCTTCTGGAGGATTGTAGAAGCAGGGCCATTAAATATTAAACAATAAATGTGCAGTAGCTGATTAATTCAGAATATTTGTGAGCATCTCATGAAAATTTAATACCCATATTTTGCTTATTGAATATCTTCTGTGCTGCTTACTTCACCTTTTATACAGCTTATTACCTCACATGTGTGCATGTGTAATTCATTTCTATTAACATTTGAAAGAAGTGTTGTCGTTTTTATATAATAATAATAATAATAATAATAATAGCCTGTAACAAGCTATAGCCTGCCCCAAATAAAATGCAGTTTACGTAATACAGTACTTCAGACGTATGCAGTCCCAGTCATTACGGTAAGTCACTTACCAGCTTCTCTCCCTGGTGTGATGATTGAGCACTCAGATACACTCAAACACAGAACAGACTTGGTAAGAATATTTGCCACCACTGGGCATGTGCATCAGCTCTATTCTGCCCTTTATTCTTCATGTAGTGGCCGCTGGCCAGGCTGTGGGGAAGGGGGGTTTCCAGGCAACTGGAAAACCCCCTCCCCCTGCCTATGTTGATCCAAGTATTTGCCAGGTGCTAAACTCTTTGGAGCTTTGTAAATGAAGTAATCTGACAGTCCCATTTGAGATCTATAGGGATAGAGGTATCCGCTGTTAGCTGTGCATGCGTTAGAAAATAAATAATTTCACCAGTTACTGTTTGATAAATATGCCACATGTTTTATTTTTTCTTAGGGATAAATAAAAGTTTTGTACCTTTTGAAGGTCCACCATTACATGTCTATAGAGAAAATTACAGTGTGTAGTTTATATGCCCTATTAAAGGGTTGAAAGAAAAACAATTTGCAAGCTAACAAATTTGATTGTGTTGCTTTCGACATTTTCAGCAGATGTTAATCCAGTCCACCTTGGCACATACCATTTTTAATACCTTGGGTCAACACTGATTGATGGAGGAGGCTGGTAGCCATGAACTGTTCAGCTGCACGATCATTAATTTAGTCAGCTTTGTTTTTTGAGCTCACAAAATAGAGAAGATTATCTCTCTTATTTACTTTGTGATGTAGATACTTTGTAAGATGTACAACAAATAAATATATATTCCAACATATAGAATAACAGTCTTTCTTCTTAATCATTTTTCAGAAATATTTATTTATTATACTTCAGGTCATAATAAATGCATATTATGGAAACCACGTTTGGATACTTTTCCCCTGAAAAAAAGATAAGCAACTTAGTTTATTTTAATGTGATAGTTTGTATAATCCCTTATGCTTCCTTCATCCTTTGATCAGTGTCAAACAAGTATGTTTATTCAGAAGGGTTTTTACTAGCTCAGCTCTGCACACAGTAAATACGGAGACTACAGTATTTCAGCATGGTCTGCCTTCTTTGGGTCAAGAGCCTTCAGACTGTGTTAACAAAATGTGAGACTCCAAAAAGGTCACATAGGTACTGTATGTCTGCAAACAAGCAAGATAAGCTTTCCTTTTGAGGACTAAACAAAACAAATACTCTGCGTATTTTTATTATTAATGACGAGTAACCAGGCCGTCAAAATGACAGAACAACATAACAGTAGTATCAGCACCATTGGCTTTGAGTATCCCAAACAGAGCAAAGCTTGAATTGCTTCATCGGCCGCCATCTAGTTGCCGACAGTGAACAAAACACTTTAATTCCCCCTATAGAGATGAGGAGCAGCGTTAGCCTTTTATTAGATAGGATTCCATGTTTCACTGTGTCACGGGAGATATATTATGTATATGGTTTAAAACATTTGTTTTATCTCCTATAAAAAAGTAATGGCTACAGTATTTACAATTCCTCTGTGATACTGCTGTGCTTTCAAACATTACAACATAATATTCCCATTCCTCCTCAATGAATATAATAATATAGGAGTCTATGTGGGAGACTCAGCCACACGTTGTACTGTACTGTACTCTGCTGTGGGGTAAAGTGCCAGGGCTATTGAATAACAGTGTCTTTTTCATTTTTTTTCTTACTGAAAATGCATCTTAGTCGCTTATCGAATTAATCAGCACAGACTCCTCGTGCGTCCTAGTCGCATTGAGTAAGATGCATTTTTGGCAAAAAAAGGCGTCCAATGCTAACAGAGTTGCACGAGACCTGGTGGCTCACTTACGCCAGGCATCTCATGTTGCGTGGTGTACTAAGGCTAGATGTATGAGGACACATCTGTATGTACTGGTAGATGAAGCACCTACTAGTAGTCAGTGTACAGAATTACAGCTTTTGTTATGATGTCTGTTTGGTGCCTGATTCAAACAGACCTGTCTATTTATACAGAGCCGGCCCTAACCAATATGATGCCCTAGGCAATATTTTGGCTGGTGCCCCCTAGCACCACCGCTAGTTCTGCAGGAGATGCCTGGCATGAGTCAGCTGGCAGCTCTGCTAACATCGGGTGCCTTTTGTTCATGAAAATGCATCATATTATTTGCATTACTATGTGGCTAGGATGCACAAGCACCTTCTGCTGATTAAAATTATATGTTGCATGCCTATATTCTGTGTGCGACTGTGGCTGTATCTGCATACGAAATGCTACATTAAAGTGATTTCCAGGAATACACTGCAACGTAGCATTTCGTATGCAGATACAGCCGCAGTCATGCACAGAATATAGGCATGCCACATATCATTTTAATCAGCAGAAGCTGCTGGTGCCCCTAAGCATACCAAATGCCCTAGGCATTTGCCTAGTTTGCCTATGCCTAAGGCCGGCTCTGTATTTATACCCCCTGCTGGTATTGGTTTTCCTGCTTGTGTTCGAGTATTGCTCCTGTGCTTGTCTAATTGATTCCAGTGTACTGACCTGCAGTGCCGTAACTAGGCATTTTAGTGCTGTGTGCAAGAAACGGCATTGGTGCCCCCCCTCCCCCCACCTTATGGAAATGATGGGCAGCACGTGCTGTAGGCACGCGCAAAAAAAAAAATAGGGGCGTGGCTTCACGGGGAAAGGGTGTGGTCACAAAATAATACCAATTCATACTACGGTGCGCAGTAGTCTCCATTATTCAAATTACACCGCACAGTAGCGCCACTACACCAGGTAGAGCCCCTTTTACACATTACGGCAGACAGCCCCCCTTTTTACACATTACGACAGACAGCGTCTCCCTTTTTACACATTACGACAGACAGCGTCCTCCTTTTTACACATTACGACAGACAGCGTCCCCTTTTTACACATTATGGCAGACAGCGTCCCTCTTTTTACACATTACGACAGACAGCGTCTCCCTTTTTACACATTACGACAGACAGCGTCCCTCTTTTTACACATTACGGCAGACAGCGTCCCCTTTCTACACATTATGGCAGACAGCGTCCCCCTTTTTACACATTACGGCAGACAGTGTCCCCTTTTTACACATTACGTCAGACAGCATCCCCCTTATTACACATTACAGCAGACAGCGTCCCCTTTTTACACATTACGGCAGACAGCGTCCCCCTTTTTACACATCACGGCAGACAGCATCCCCCCCCTTTTTACACATTACGGCAGACGGCGTCCCCCTTCTTACACATTACGGCAGACAGTGTCCTCTTCTTACATATTATGGCAGACAGCGTCCCCCTTTTTACACATTACGGCAGACAGCGTCCCCTTTTTACACATTACGGCAGACAGTCCCCCTTTTTACACATTACGACAGACAGTGTCCCCTTTTTACACATTACGGCAGACAGCGTCCCCTTTTTACACATTACGGCAGACAGCATCCCCCCCTTTTTACACATTACGGAAGACGGCATCCCCCTTCTTACACAATACGACAGACAGTGTCCCCTTCTTACATATTACGGCAGACAGCGTCCCCCTTTTTACACATTATGGCAGACAGCATCCCCTTTTTACACATTACAGCAGACAGTCCCTCTTTTTACACATTACGACAGACAGCGTCCCCCTTTTTACACATTACGGCAGACAGCGTCCCCCTTCTTACACATTATGGCAGACAGCATCCCCCCCTTTTTACACATTACTGCAGACGGCGTCCCCCTTCTTACACATTACGGCAGACAGTGTCCCCTTCTTACATATTACGGCAGACAGCGTCCCCCTTTTTACACATTATGGCAGACAGCATCCCCTTTTTACACATTACAGCAGACAGTCCCTCTTTTTACACATTACCGGCAGACAGCATCCCCCTTTTTACACATTACGGCAGACAGCGTCCCCCTTCTTACACATTATGGCAGACAGCATCCCCCCCTTTTTACACATTACTGCAGACGGCGTCCCCCTTCTTACACATTACGGCAGACGGTGTCCCCTTCTTACATATTACGGCAGACAGCGTCCCCTTTTTACACATTACGGCAGACAGTCCCCCTTTTTACACAGGACAACAGACAGCGTCCCCTTTTTACACATTACGGCAGACAGCGTCCCCTTTTTACACATTACGGCAGACAGTGTCCCCCTTTTTACACATTACGGCAGACAGCGTCCCCTTTTTACACATTACGGCTGTCAGTCCCCCTTTTTACACATTACGGCAGACAGCGTCGATAGATCAAGAGAAAGAGACAGAGACAGACAGACAGACACCATCTCTCCCCGCTGTCCTCTGTGACACTGGCTGGTGCTGCCGTGCTGTGCCGGGGCAGGCTGCGGCTGGGCAATGGAGCTGAGCGACGCCTGTGGCTGGAGCATGCTTGCGGGTCCTCCTCGCTCTGTACAGTGAAGCTGAGACGGCCTGTAGCGGGGAAATGCTGGCACCTCGCGGGTCCTCCCCGCTCTGATGCCCCGTACAGTGGAGCTGAAGGGGCTTGCGGCTGGGGCATGTTGGCGGGTCCTCCCCGCTCTGAAGCTCCGTACAGTGGAGCTGAGGCGGCTTGCTATGCTGGGGCGGACTGCGGCTGGGCAATGGAGCTGTACGGGGCTCTGATGCTCCGTACAGTGTTAAACAGGGCCGTGACTGTGCACTCCCCAGGACTCTGCGCTGTGTGCGAGGCCCCACTCGCACACACCTAGTTACGGCCCTGCTGACCTGACTGATATCTTCATTGTGTACCTCGGCCTGTTTTCTCATTCTGCATCCTTCTAGCTGCTGTTTCTGTACTGTGGCAGCTCTCCCACCAAGTCACTTCTGGGGGTCAGTGAGAGGGCCACGACCTGCGTATCCCCGGCCTTGCCTCTTTCCTTTGATGCTTATCCTGCCTTGACACTTTCCGGTTTCTGCTCTACTTTGCCCTCCATTACCGGTTTACATCAATCCCACTGCCTTGCTACTGTGTGCACTTCTATATATAAAGTGGTGGGGCGTGATGATGCATTTTGCTTTAAACCACTTCATTGTGGTTACACCTGCTGCTTTGCAATACTTGGAATTGCGCCAAAACATTGTGGGACAGTACTCTATCCCGGGCCACCCAGCTGGGCCTCCTCCTTCCCTGATCTTCCAGAGAGCAGATTAGGAAAGTAAGTATGCTCTTTGGTTGCCCATCTGAATACTTTATTATCTCTCTCCCTCTGACTATTTTCTCTGCCATATCTGGTTTCCTCCTGCTGCTGATGCCAATAATCTCCCTCTCCATTCCTCTAAAAGAATCCTGGAGTCCTTGTATCAGTTCAATTGATGCAGTAGCTCCCAGCCTATCAGTATCCACAACTTGAAGGTTTCAGAGCTTGCCAACGCCAAGTCAAGGGGCAGACATAGAGCACGCACAAGTACCTTATCAAGAGGCTGGACACTACCGGAAAAGTGCCTTGACTAACGTAAACATGTATTCATCAATGTCACGACATCATGACACCCAGCGCACTGCACTTCTGCGCTAGTCCCCCCCCCCCCCCCCACACACACAATTTTAATCACTCCCAGGGATGCTGAGCTGTCCCCAGTCTCTCCCCACACTGTGAACAAATTCCGAATATCAGCTATTCAGTCACAGCTGTATTATGCACCCTCCCTGCCTCAGTCACTGGGGTCCGCATGTGGGACAGTGGGACTGTTCTGACAAAAATAGGATGGTTGGGAGGTATGCAAAATCAACATATAGCATGAAATATATAACAATTTTAGCTAGTATGAGTGTTTCCTGAGTTGTTTAAGCAAGGTGCTACATTACTTAAAAACTTCTATATGTGCACAAGACTGTAATAAATACATTATGCTCAGAGGATCTGATCAATTGTCTGCAAACAAGCTGTGACATTGCTATTCCACTGTGTACTGTATGCATGGCAGTGGGAGGGGCGGGACATTCTGAAATAGAAGGATAATGATAAAGGGCTAATTAAGGTAGGCATGATAATAATAGGGGGTGTTGAAGGCACTGAAAGAAGAAAGAGTATGTGCTAAAGAATGGAGACGATGAGATAGGAGGGGGGAAGATGATTGGGAAATGGTGATTATAGAGGTGGGAAGGGATGGAGCACATGAATAGAGATGTACAACTAGACTCAAATCACAGATTAATCTTACAGTCACATTACCTAAATAACAAAGTAGGATACTAGTAATTGTCTCAATATATATATAAAATACGGGATGCAGTTAAAATACCGGCCGTCGGTATCCCGGCAATGAGGAGACCAACGCCAAAATCTTGACGGCTGGTAAAATACCAACGGACGGAATCCAGAAATCCAGTCCACTGCAGGTTATTCCCACTCGGTTGGTGGGTCCACGCTACCAACCAAGTAGGAATATAACTAGAGATGAGCGCCTGAAATTTTTCGGGTTTTGTGTTTTGGTTTTGGGTTCGGTTCCGCGGCCGTGTTTTGGGTTCGAACGCGTTTTGGCAAAACCTCACCGAATTTTTTTTGTCGGATTCGGGTGTGTTTTGGATTCGGGTGTTTTTTTCCAAAAACACTAAAAAACAGCTTAAATCATAGAATTTGGGGGTCATTTTGATCCCAAAGTATTACTAACCTCAAAAACCATAATTTACACTCATTTTCAGTCTATTCTGAATACCTCACACCTCACAATATTATTTTTAGTCCTAAAATTTGCACCGAGGTCGCTGTGTGAGTAAGATAAGCGACCCTAGTGGCCGACACAAACACCGGGCCCATCTAGGAGTGGCACTGCAGTGTCACGCAGGATGTCCCTTCCAAAAAACCCTCCCCAAACAGCACATGACGCAAAGAAAAAAAGAGGCGCAATGAGGTAGCTGTGTGAGTAAGATTAGCGACCCTAGTGGCCGACACAAACACCGGGCCCATCTAGGAGTGGCACTGCAGTGTCACGCAGGATGGCCCTTCCAAAAAACCCTCCCCAAACAGCACATGACGCAAAGAAAAAAAGAGGCGCAATGAGGTAGCTGTGTGAGTAAGATTAGCGACCCTAGTGGCCGACACAAACACCGGGCCCATCTAGGAGTGGCACTGCAGTGTCACGCAGGATGGCCCTTCCAAAAAACCCTCCCCAAACAGCACATGACGCAAAGAAAAAAAGAGGCGCAATGAGGTAGCTGACTGTGTGAGTAAGATTAGCGACCCTAGTGGCCGACACAAACACCGGGCCCATCTAGGAGTGGCACTGCAGTGTCACGCAGGATGTCCCTTCCAAAAAACCCTCCCCAAACAGCACATGACGCAAAGAAAAAAAGAGGCGCAATGAGGTAGCTGTGTGAGTAAGATTAGCGACCCTAGTGGCCGACACAAACACCGGGCCCATCTAGGAGTGGCACTGCAGTGTCACGCAGGATGGCCCTTCCAAAAAACCCTCCCCAAACAGCACATGACGCAAAGAAAAAAAGAGGCGCAATGAGGTAGCTGTGTGAGTAAGATTAGCGACCCTAGTGGCCGACACAAACACCGGGCACATCTAGGAGTGGCACTGCAGTGTCACGCAGGATGTCCCTTCCAAAAAACCCTCCCCAAACAGCACATGACGCAAAGAAAAAAAGAGGCGCAATGAGGTAGCTGACTGTGTGAGTAAGATTAGCGACCCTAGTGGCCGACACAAACACCGGGCCCATCTAGGAGTGGCACTGCAGTGTCACGCAGGATGTCCCTTCCAAAAAACCCTCCCCAATCAGCACATGATGCAAAGAAAAAGAAAAGAAAAAAGAGGTGCAAGATGGAATTGTCCTTGGGCCCTCCCACCCACCCTTATGTTGTATAAACAAAACAGGACATGCACACTTTAACCAACCCATCATTTCAGTGACAGGGTCTGCCACACGACTGTGACTGATATGACGGGTTGGTTTGGACCCCCCCCAAAAAAGAAGCAATTAATCTCTCCTTGCACAAACTGGCTCTACAGAGGCAAGATGTCCACCTCATCTTCACCCTCCGATATATCACCGTGTACATCCCCCTCCTCACAGATTATCAATTCGTCCCCACTGGAATCCACCATCTCAGCTCCCTGTGTACTTTGTGGAGGCAATTGCTGCTGGTCAATGTCTCCGCGGAGGAATTGATTATAATTCATTTTAATGAACATCATCTTCTCCACATTTTCTGGATGTAACCTCGTACGCCGATTGCTGACAAGGTGAGCGGCGGCACTAAACACTCTTTCGGAGTACACACTTGTGGGAGGGCAACTTAGGTAGAATAAAGCCAGTTTGTGCAAGGGCCTCCAAATTGCCTCTTTTTCCTGCCAGTATAAGTACGGACTGTGTGACGTGCCTACTTGGATGCGGTCACTCATATAATCCTCCACCATTCTATCAATGTTGAGAGAATCATATGCAGTGACAGTAGACGACATGTCCGTAATCGTTGTCAGGTCCTTCAGTCCGGACCAGATGTCAGCATCAGCAGTCGCTCCAGACTGCCCTGCATCACCGCCAGCGGGTGGGCTCGGAATTCTGAGCCTTTTCCTCGCACCCCCAGTTGCGGGAGAATGTGAAGGAGGAGATGTTGACAGGTCGCGTTCCGCTTGACTTGACAATTTTGTCACCAGCAGGTCTTTCAACCCCAGCAGACCTGTGTCTGCCGGAAAGAGAGATCCAAGGTAGGCTTTAAATCTAGGATCGAGCACGGTGGCCAAAATGTAGTGCTCTGATTTCAACAGATTGACCACCCGTGAATCCTTGTTAAGCGAATTAAGGGCTGCATCCACAAGTCCCACATGCCTAGCGGAATCGCTCCCTTTTAGCTCCTTCTTCAATGCCTCCAGCTTCTTCTGCAAAAGCCTGATGAGGGGAATGACCTGACTCAGGCTGGCAGTGTCTGAACTGACTTCACGTGTGGCAAGTTCAAAGGGCATCAGAACCTTGCACAACGTTGAAATCATTCTCCACTGCACTTGAGACAGGTGCATTCCATCTCCTATATCGTGCTCAATTGTATAGGCTTGAATGGCCTTTTGCTGCTCCTCCAACCTCTGAAGCATATAGAGGGTTGAATTCCACCTCGTTACCACTTCTTGCTTCAGATGATGGCAGGGCAGGTTCAGTAGTTTTTGGTGGTGCTCCAGTCTTCTGTACGTGGTGCCTGTACGCCGAAAGTGTCCCGCAATTTTTCTGGCCACCGACAGCATCTCTTGCACGCCCCTGTCGTTTTTTTAAAAAATTCTGCACCACCAAATTCAAGGTATGTGCAAAACATGGGACGTGCTGGAATTTGCCCATATTTAATGCACACACAATATTGCTGGCGTTGTCCGATGCCACAAATCCACAGGAGAGTCCAATTGGGGTAAGCCATTCCGCGATGATCTTCCTCAGTTGCCGTAAGAGGTTTTCAGCTGTGTGCGTATTCTGGAAAGCGGTGATACAAAGCGTAGCCTGCCTAGGAAAGAGTTGGCGTTTGCGAGATGCTGCTACTGGTGCCGCCGCTGCTGTTCTTGCGGCGGGAGTCCATACATCTACCCAGTGGGCTGTCACAGTCATATAGTCCTGACCCTGCCCTGCTCCACTTGTCCACATGTCCGTGGTTAAGTGGACATTGGGTACAACTGCATTTTTTAGGAGACTGGTGAGTCTTTTTCTGACGTCCGTGTACATTCTCGGTATCGCCTGCCTAGAGAAGTGGAACCTAGATGGTATTTGGTAACGGGGGCACACTGCCTCAATAAATTGTCTAGTTCCCTGTGAACTAACGGCGGATACCGGACGCACGTCTAACACCAACATAGTTGTCAAGGACTCAGTTATCCGCTTTGCAGTAGGATGACTGCTGTGATATTTCATCTTCCTCGCAAAGGACTGTTGAACAGTCAATTGCTTACTGGAAGTAGTACAAGTGGGCTTACGACTTCCCCTCTGGGATGACCATCGACTCCCAGCGGCAACAACAGCAGCGCCAGCAGCAGTAGGCGTTACACGCAAGGATGCATCGGAGGAATCCCAGGCAGGAGAGGACTCGTCAGACTTGCCAGTGACATGGCCTGCAGGACTATTGGCATTCCTGGGGAAGGAGGAAATTGACACTGAGGGAGTTGGTGGGGTGGTTTGCGTGAGCTTGGTTACAAGAGGAAGGGATTTACTGGTCAGTGGACTGCTTCCGCTGTCACCCAAAGTTTTTGAACTTGTCACTGACTTATTATGAATGCGCTGCAGGTGACGTATAAGGGAGGATGTTCCGAGGTGGTTAACGTCCTTACCCCTACTTATTACAGCTTGACAAAGGGAACACACGGCTTGACACCTGTTGTCCGCATTTCTGGTGAAATACCTCCACACCGAAGAGCTGATTTTTTTGGTATTTTCACCTGGCATGTCAACGGCCATATTCCTCCCATGGACAACAGGTGTCTCCCCGGGTGCCTGACTTAAACAAACCACCTCACCATCAGAATCCTCCTGGTCAATTTCCTCCCCAGCGCCAGCAACACCCATATCCTCCTCATCCTGGTGTACTTCAACACTGACATCTTCAATCTGACTATCAGGAACTGGACTGCGGGTGCTCCTTCCAGCACTTGCAGGGGGCGTGCAAATGGTGGAAGGCGCATGCTCTTCACGTCCAGTGTTGGGAAGGTCAGGCATCGCAACCGACACAATTGGACTCTCCTTGTGGATTTGGGATTTCAAAGAACACACAGTTCTTTGCGGTGCTTTTGCCAGCTTGAGTCTTTTCAGTTTTCTAGCGAGAGGCTGAGTGCTTCCATCCTCATGTGAAGCTGAACCACTAGCCATGAACATAGGCCAGGGCCTCAGCCGTTCCTTGCCACTCCGTGTGGTAAATGGCATATTGGCAAGTTTACGCTTCTCCTCCGACAATTTTATTTTAGGTTTTGGAGTCCTTTTTTTACTGATATTTGGTGTTTTGGTTTTGACATGCTCTGTACTATGCCATTGGGCATCGGCCTTGGCAGACGACGTTGCTGGCATTTCATCGTCTCGGCCATGACTAGTGGCAGCAGCTTCAGCACGAGGTGGAAGTGGATCTTGATCTTTCCCTAATTTTGGAACCTCAACATTTTTGTTCTCCATATTTTAATAGGCACAACTAAAAGGCACCTCAGGTAAACAATGGAGATGGATGGATTGGATACTAGTATACAATTATGGACGGGCTGCCGAGTGCCGACACAGAGGTAGCCACAGCCGTGAACTACCGCACTGTACTGTGTCTGCTGCTAATATATAGACTGGTTGATAAAGAGATAGTATACTCGTAACTAGTATGTATGTATAAAGAAAGAAAAAAAAACCACGGTTAGGTGGTATATACAATTATGGACGGGCTGCCGAGTGCCGACACAGAGGTAGCCACAGCCGTGAACTACCGCACTGTACTGTGTCTGCTGCTAATATATAGACTGGTTGATAAAGAGATAGTATACTCGTAACTAGTATGTATGTATAAAGAAAGAAAAAAAAACCACGGTTAGGTGGTATATACAATTATGGACGGGCTGCCGAGTGCCGACACAGAGGTAGCCACAGCCGTGAACTACCGCACTGTACTGTGTCTGCTGCTAATATATAGACTGGTTGATAAAGAGATAGTATACTCGTAACTAGTATGTATGTATAAAGAAAGAAAAAAAACCACGGTTAGGTGGTATATACAATTATGGACGGGCTGCCGAGTGCCGACACAGAGGTAGCCACAGCCGTGAACTACCGCACTGTACTGTGTCTGCTGCTAATATATAGACTGGTTGATAAAGAGATAGTATACTCGTAACTAGTATGTATGTATAAAGAAAGAAAAAAAAACCACGGTTAGGTGGTATATACAATTATGGACGGGCTGCCGAGTGCCGACACAGAGGTAGCCACAGCCGTGAACTACCGCACTGTACTGTGTCTGCTGCTAATATATAGACTGGTTGATAAAGAGATAGTATACTCGTAACTAGTATGTATGTATAAAGAAAGAAAAAAAAACCACGGTTAGGTGGTATATACAATTATGGACGGGCTGCCGAGTGCCGACACAGAGGTAGCCACAGCCGTGAACTACCGCACTGTACTGTGTCTGCTGCTAATATATAGACTGGTTGATAAAGAGATAGTATACTCGTAACTAGTATGTATGTATAAAGAAAGAAAAAAAAAACATGGTTAGGTGGTATATACAATTATGGACGGGCTGCCGAGTGCCGACACAGAGGTAGCCACAGCCGTGAACTACCGCACTGTACTGTGTCTGCTGCTAATATATAGACTGGTTGATAAAGAGATAGTATACTCGTAACTAGTATGTATGTATAAAGAAAGAAAAAAAAACCACGGTTAGGTGGTATATACAATTATGGACGGGCTGCCGAGTGCCGACACAGAGGTAGCCACAGCCGTGAACTACCGCACTGTACTGTGTCTGCTGCTAATATATAGACTGGTTGATAAAGAGATAGTATACTCGTAACTAGTATGTATGTATAAAGAAAGAAAAAAAAACCACGGTTAGGTGGTATATACAATTATGGACGGGCTGCCGAGTGCCGACACAGAGGTAGCCACAGCCGTGAACTACCGCACTGTACTGTGTCTGCTGCTAATATATAGACTGGTTGATAAAGAGATAGTATACTCGTAACTAGTATGTATGTATAAAGAAAGAAAAAAAAACCACGGTTAGGTGGTATATACAATTATGGACGGGCTGCCGAGTGCCGACACAGAGGTAGCCACAGCCGTGAACTACCGCACTGTACTGTGTCTGCTGCTAATATATAGACTGGTTGATAAAGAGATAGTATACTCGTAACTAGTATGTATGTATAAAGAAAGAAAAAAAAACCACGGTTAGGTGGTATATACAATTATGGACGGGCTGCCGAGTGCCGACACAGAGGTAGCCACAGCCGTGAACTACCGCACTGTACTGTGTCTGCTGCTAATATATAGACTGGTTGATAAAGAGATAGTATACTCGTAACTAGTATGTATGTATAAAGAAAGAAAAAAAAACCACGGTTAGGTGGTATATACAATTATGGACGGGCTGCCGAGTGCCGACACAGAGGTAGCCACAGCCGTGAACTACCGCACTGTACTGTGTCTGCTGCTAATATATAGACTGGTTGATAAAGAGATAGTATACTCGTAACTAGTATGTATGTATAAAGAAAGAAAAAAAAACCACGGTTAGGTCACTGGTATATACAATTATGGACGGGCTGCCGAGTGCCGACACAGAGGTAGCCACAGCCGTGAACTACCGCACTGTACTGTGTCTGCTGCTAATATAGACTGGTTGATAAAGAGATAGTATACTACTAATATTATATACTGGTGGTCAGGTCACTGGTCACTAGTCACACTGGCAGTGGCACTCCTGCAGCAAAAGTGTGCACTGTTTAATTTTAATATAATATTATGTACTCCTGGCTCCTGCTATAACCTATAACTGGCACTGCAGTAGTGCTCCCCAGTCTCCCCCACAATTATAAGCTGTGTGAGCTGAGCAGTCAGACAGATATATAATATATATAGATGATGCAGCACACTGGCCTGAGCCTGAGCAGTGCACACAGATATGGTATGTGACTGAGTCACTGTGTGCTGTGTATCGCTTTTTTCAGGCAGAGAACGGATTATAAATAAAAGTGGTGGTCACTGGTCACTATCAGCAAAACTCTGCACTGTACACTACTGAGTACTCCTAATGCTCCCCAAAATTAGTAAATCAAGTGTCTCTCTAATCTATTCTAATTCTAAACGGAGAGGACGCCAGCCACGTCCTCTCCCTATCAATCTCAATGCACGTGTGAAAATGGCGGCGACGCGCGGCTCCTTATATAGAATCCGAGTCTCGCGATAGAATCCGAGCCTCGCGAGAATCCGACAGCGTCATGATGACGTTCGGGCGCGCTCGGGTTAACCGAGCAAGGCGGGCAGATCCGAGTCGCTCGGACCCGTGAAAAAAAACATGAAGTTCTGGCGGGTTCGGATTCAGAGAAACCGAACCCGCTCATCTCTAAATATAACCTGTGGTGAGCGAAGCATGGGCGAGCGCACTCGCTGACTCGCTGATGGGATTCCAACAGACGGGATGCCGCTGTTATATATATACATATATATTCTATTAAATACAACAACCAGCATTCTGCCATGTTAATCTTTTAAAGGTGGGGACATGGGTGGGAATGTCATAGGGTGTGAGAATCAGAAAGTGAGAGATTTTATAAAGAGTTCTCCTGTGTTTTTAAAGTGGCAATCATTTACATTCCAAAATCAACCTGGTTTAGCTATGTAGATGATTGCCACTAGAAAGCTGTAGAAGTCTCACAAAATCTCTCACTTTCTGATTCTCACACCCTATTACATCCCCCCCCCCCCCCCCCCCGCATGGTGTTTGAGGTGCCACAGATCAAAATATATTGGATGTAATGAGCTGAAATTTGGCATATATCAGGGTAGAGGACCACGTAGAACTAGGGGTTTGTTTTGATAGATAGCCCTTGTTTCAGTTAAGGTCCTTTTTAGGGTTAAACTTTCAGAGAAAGTTACAGTTTTGATTTTATTTTGAATTGGGGAAAGAATGTTGGTGTGTGTTCTAATCGGTATTTAACAAAATAAAATAAAAGGTATGTAATAATTATATATTGTTTTCTTACAGTGACTATTTCAACAAGCACCTACTTTGATGGACTATTGGTGACTGGATTATACACATCTACCAGTGTACAAGCTTCTCAAAGCATTGGAGGCTCCAAAGCTTTTGGATTTGGTGAGTTTATAATAAAATAAATGTGAAAATACTGTCAAAGTGCCATAATATCCAGTTTGTTGGTAGAAGAGAATGCTACATGCAGCTGAGCTACTTATTAGGAACTGTAATAGTTTTGTAATCTAGCTGTACAAAAACACAATAAAGCATGAAAATAAGCATTCTTCAGTTAAAGTCATCTCATCTTTTCCAGGCCTTGTTCTTGATTCAGTTCCTTCATTCGAGTCAGTTTCACTATTCAGGCTGTGGGTTCTTGCAGAATCCACCATTGGTAATTCAATCTGTCCAGCAACGAAATCACACAGTGTAGCAGTAGTACACTGCTTACGGCTTTTTATAGGATTTCATACCTTGTAGTGATGGGAAGGGTTTCTCCTTAGTATTGAGAGCCATAACTAAGGGTGTGCAATTGGTGCAGCCGTCCAGGATGCAGAGCCATGGGGAGGAAGGGTGGGAGGGGACTGCTCACTGCCTTGTGGCATCTGTATTTGGCATGCAGGGTGTCTGAAACTGCATCATGCAGCCTAGAGAGCCGCTGCTTTTGCGTCGATATCTACTACAGTCCCATGTAGATACATTTGAGATATTATTTGTGGAGACCCCTGTTTTCTGGGTATATCCTGCAAATAGTAATTGATAAATAGGCCCCCAAAGCATATGCTACAGTTCCACTGCCAGGATGTCAACCACCATAAACATCAACTGGGAAATGCTTTCACTTTTGAGAATAGGTGTAAATAAGGACATAAGGGTATATTTACTAAAATGTGGGTTTTCTAATGTGGAGATAATGCCCATTGCAACAAATTAAATTCTAATTATCATTTATATATCACCTTCAAGAAGATAATAGCCAGATCCTGATTGGTTTCTTTGGGCAGCTTGTCCACTTCTGTAAGCCCACACCCCCATAGGGGAAGGGGGGTATTTATCAAAGCATGGAGAGAGATAAAGTGGAGAGACACCCGCATAATGTTTGATGAGTTAGTTAGTATCTGTAATTTATATATAACCCACAGATTACATGTACGAGTACAATGGCTGAAAGAACGCAAAAATGTCCTGCCAATATATTCTTACAATCTTAAGGCACATACACACTGGCCTATTGAACGGTCGATATATATCGCGGGTCTGTCGGCCAGTGTACGGGCGATATGTCTGTGAACTCCATCGTTCACAGACATATCGCGTCGGCCCTGCAGCACAACCGACAGCTAATATATCTACAGATATATTGGCGCATCGCTGTGTGTGTACTGTACGGGCGAACGAGCCGACCGCCCGTACACATACTGCAGCAGCCGGCAGTGATTGACAGCTGAACTGGGTACACACCCGCCCAGTTCATGACGTCAGTGCCCGACGGAGCGGGCAGTGTGTATGCTCAACACACTGCCCGATCCGTCCATAGATATATCTGCCGATCAATTGATCTGCAGCTATATCCATCAGCATGTACCCACCATAAGAAGGCAATACAGACACTGAATATTAAAGGTAACAACTGTAGCTACTGGTGGTGAAAGTGCAAGTGCCTTCTGCCAGGCAGCAGCATTATCAGCCACCAATATTAAAACAGCCATTGTCCACTGGCGTATTTGTGTAACTACCAGTGATGTGGTACATCTAGAAAGAAGAGAGACAGTGAGTGGATGGTGGAGACATGAAATGTGACTTGAACATAAAAATCTGTATCTGCTGCTGACTACATTGATCATCCTTCTCCATATTACATTAACTTATATTCCTTGTTCTAGTCTAGAGAAATCTTTTTAATGTGTGCTGCATGGGCATTCTTGTGATAATCTGCCAGCTCAGAGTTGCTGTGTGCCCAGTATATGTTTTTGGCATTATGCTCACTGCTGGACACAGAACAAGGACACTTGTTCCCCATAGTGTCAGAAGTTGTGGTGGCAGCTGCTGCCAACAAGAAGGCTGCAGAGATCACCAGAGAAAAAACCGTGATGACAGCATCTGAATTGAGATGATATTCCAATAGAAACACTATGCCCTTGGTGTGATTGCATTCTACAGCACTGCTCTGTAATTTTCCACTGACTTCACAAGTTTGTTTATTGGTTGTTTTTTCCCTATATTTGGGAGGAGATGATTATATGGGAGCTGATATAAATTGATGCTATCTCTAACTGCCACTCACATTCCACATTCATTTATGAACAGAGGCGTAGCTAGGGTTTTTGGAGCCCAGGGGAAAATGTAAAATGGCGCCCCCCCCCCCCCCCCAAAAAAAAGCACCAAAAAAGAAGCATGTGCGCGCGCCGAAAAAACGTGCATGGCCACACACCAGAAGGGGTGTGGCCACGCTCCAGAATGGGTGTGGCCACTGAAAATTGCCCACAGTGCCAGTTACATTGCCCCACAGTGCCAGATACAATGCCCCACAGTGCCGGATACATGCCCCACAGTGCCGGATACATGCCCCACAGTGCCAGTTACATTGCCCCACAGTGCCAGATACATTGCCCCACAGTACCAGTTACATTGCCCCACAGTGCCGGATACATGCCCCACAGTGCCAGTTACATTGCCCCACAGTGCCAATTACATTGCCCCACAGTGCCAGTTACATTGCCCCACAGTGCCGGATACATGCCCCACAGTGCCAATTACATTGCCCCACAGTGCCAGTTACATTGCCCCACAGTGCCAGATACAATGCCCCACAGTGCCGGATACATGCCCCACAGTGCCGGATACATGCCCCACAGTGCCAGTTACATTGCCCCACAGTGCCAGTTACATTGCCCCACAGTGCCAGTTACATTGCCCCACAGTGCCAGATACAATGCCCCACAGTGCCGGATACATGCCCCACAGTGCCAGTTACATTGCCCCACTGTGCCAGATACATGCCCCACAGTGCCAGTTACATTGCCCCACAGTGCCAGTTACATTGCCCCACAGTGCCAGATACAATGCCCCACAGTGCCGGATACATGCCCCACAGTGCCAGTTACATTGCCCCACTGTGCCAGATACATGCCCCACAGTGCCAGTTACATTGCCCCACTGTGTCAGATACATGCCCCACAGTACCAGTTACATTGCCCCACTGTGCCAGATACATGCTCCACAGTGCCAGTTACATGCCCCACAGTGCCAGTTACATGCCCCACAGTGCCAGATACATGCCCCACAGTGCCAGATACATGCCCCACAGTGCCAGGCCCCATTCAGTGCCAGTTACATGCCCCATTTGGTGCCAGATACATGCCCCCATGCCCCACTGTGCCCGTGCCCCCCCCCCGTTCACTCACCGGCCGCTTATGTGAGGGGAGGAGAGCGCAGCGCCTCTCCTTCCCCTCACCGCTCCGTCCAGGTCTCCCGTCTCCGGCGGCTGTGTCTGGCGCCGGTTCGCTAGCCAATGAGAGCTCGCGGACCGGCAGCCAATCAGGAGCCAGTCCGCAAGCTCTGATTGGCTAACGCCGGAGACCGGACACAGCAGCGCTGCTGGCAGCGCTGCTAGTGCTGGCAGCAGCGGTGAGGGGAGGGAGAGACGCTGCGCTCTCCTCCCCTCACATTTAGGGTTGACGGGGGCGAGTGGGGCATGATGCCCTGGCCGCCGGCGGCGCCTCCCTCTCCTGGGCCTGCCAAGGCGCCCAGGGCACGTGCCCTACTCGCCCTACCCTAGATACGCCTCTGTTTATGAATCAATACTGTATTGTATTTTCCTTTTGCAAAATTAACACAAATCACTTTATATGTCAATATAGAAAACAGGTTTAAGTAGAGACAGACAGTGCATGGGTAGGGGTCCAAGTCCATAGTGGTTCCGCAAGAGGATATAATGCAGCAGCAATTGAAAGGCTGGTGCCACTCATTAGCAAACCTGAGTGTTTGCCTTGAGTGTCTAGGAGAAGTATGTTTTTTATGTGTCCATGGTGGCAACTAAAGCTGGATGCGGAGAAGCAGCAGATAGCAGATCTATACCTGTGAAGTTGCTAGCTGCTACACTTTGGTGTATATGATACAGCGATGGTGTGGGTCTGATGAGCAGAAGATACTACCCCACACCTTCCACGAATGGCTTTGAACAATCTATATGTTAATCTTGCAGAAAACGTATGCTGCAGGTTATGCATAAGCTTGGTAAATCCAGAATGATCGCTTTTCCCATTAGAGGTATGGAAATGCAAGGTGTGCCCAAGGATGTTTGCTGAATTACTGGAGATGTGTAATCCATTATAGGACATGTCTGTTGCATGAAAGGGGATCTGCATATTGCAGAGGGTGTGTGACCTGGTGGAAGATCAGGAATGTTTCTAGACAATTTGGCTCCCAGTGCGAACAGTAAAAAAAATGTGCCCCCCTCCCCACATAGACTTTCTAAAATGCCCCCCCCCCCCCAAAAAGACATAAAAAACCTGCCTGCAGCACATGCTCCACATGAGGGGGCGGGGCCTCACTAAAATGGTTGCAGGCTCCTTAAAATGGGCGTTGCCTCGCAGGAAAAGACTACCTTACATCCCAGTTTTTGACCCTGCACCAACAGACCACGGCCATCACAGGAAAGGAAAAAAATCCACCATATTAAGCCCCACACTGCAATGCCTGTGATACATTATGTCGCACACCGCAATGCCCATGATACATTATGCCACACACCGCAATGCCCATGATACATTATGCCCTACAGTAAGGCTTCTAATTACTATTAAATTACCTGCTCATTGCCAGTGGTTTCATGGTCTGGGATTCTTGCTCGTTCAGAGGGGTTTCATGGTCTGAGTTCCATACTTTTTGCTAGGGGTTTCATGCTCTGGGTGTCATGCTTGTTGCCAGGGGTGTGTAATGCTTGTTGCCAGTGGTTTTTATGCTCTGGGTGTCATGCTTGTTGCAAGGGTGTGTAATGCTCATTGCTAGGAATTTTTATGCTCTCGGTGTAAGGCTCATTGCCAGGGGTTTTTATGCTCTGGGTGTCATGCTTGCTGCATGGGGGTGTGTAATGCTCATTGCTAGGAATTTTTATGCTCTGGGTGTAATGATTGTTGCTATAATGCTCATTGCCAGGGGTTTTTATGCTTTGGGTTCCATACTTGTTGCCACAGGGTTTTATGCTCTGGGTGTCATGCTTGTTGCCAGGGTGTGTAATGCTCATTGCCAGGGGTTTTTATGATCTGGGTGTAATGCTTGTTGCCAGGGGTTTTATGGTCTCGGAGTCATGCTTGTTGCCAGGGGTGTATAATGCTCTTTTGCATGGGTGTAATGCTTGTTGGCGCCAGCGCTGCTATCCTGCTCCCCCTCCTTCCACCCATAGTACTCTGCCGTGGGGTGGAGTTTCACAAAATGATGCATTTGCATCGTATTGTCACAACGCAACCTGCCCCTCCCGAGCTGAGTACTATGGGCGGGAGGAGGGGGAGCAGGATAGCAGACAGTAGGTGTCGTGGCACGGCTCATCCACCATTAGAAATGGCACTGTGGAAGGGGAGTGTCTGACTGGGGCATGAAGGGCCCCCCTGGGTGAATGCAGTGGGTGTCACCCATGTTTAGGGGTGTGTCAGTCTCCAGCCACAACAGAGGTTTGTGTCAGTGTCCAGCCACCACAGAGGTTTGTCTGACCCTCACAGGGTGCATCGTCTGGGCTCCTTGATATATAAATATGTATATATATCTATATCTATATCTATCTATCTATCTATATATATATATATATATACTGTTAAAGTCGAAAAATATTGTAATGCATATGCCTTGTACTAACCCCATGCACATGCCCGCTGCGCGTGCACTCGCTCTGCCGTGCGTGCGCATATCCGCAATTTGCGTAACCGAGCTTTTCACGGCCATGCGCCTTAGCGCGTGGTATGCGCATTTACGCTAGAGTTTGTGAACGCATAGAGGGTTATTAGAACATTACATATTTAACCCTTATAGTGTACATTGTAGATATAGCTCCCCTAGACCATGTCAGCGAGTATTAATAGTTTAAACAGTTCCTGGACTAAGGGATTCGCCTTTGCATGATAGGAAGGGTCAGATAAAGGTTGGAAGGTGATGTCTAGTATCCAGCTGTAGGGTATTTTGAGGGTAACATTCCGGTGTTGGTTAGAGAAAGAGTGCATGTTCCTGCGTATAGTTATGTGCAGAAGCAGAATATGAACATTAACTGTACTTACTGTACATTATGTATGCGGCGGGAATCCAGAGGATACCACCCACAAGAGCAGTTGGGGAAAGACATCGCCCACCCTTTCAAATCCACCTATGACCTCTTCTGTAATGTAAGGACACATCCCTGTGTCCAATGGACAATGAGATTACAGTGACCATTGTATTGTGTATGCATGTTGTGTATAAAAAGACCATTGTTGCCTGGCCGGTCAGAAGACTCTGAACGCTATCTGTATGACCAGCGGAGGATCGGCCGGGTTGCGCTTGCGAACATTCTCACGTATGTACATTCTCTGTAGCCATTATTCTGTTTAGATTTACTTGTTAGCCTGTAGAGTATGATTTGTACTGTTTTACCTTTTGGAATTAATCCACTGTGGCCTTAGAACCCTGTGGTTGCAACTACAAATTAGTGTTGTGTTTTCACTTTCCTGCAAGGGTTTTAAAGTAGATTTATCTGTATAAGGTGTATAAGCATTGATAAGGTGTACGCACTGCGGATACTTTATACCGCCAGCGCTACTTAAGGTTTAAAGGTTACCCATTGTGTGTGCGCACGCTGAGCGTACTCTGTACACTCAGCGCGGCGTGAGTACGCCAAGTACGTACCACGTGCGGGACTCTGTACGCAAATAGCGTACAAAGTGCGTAGCACGTGTATTCAGTCTAGCGGCCATAGCGGCTCCACGGTAAAAGTGTATTTAGGGGTATAGCTTTGCGGTCTAAGATAATATCGGCATTATCAATATATATATATATATATATATATATATAAAAGGCGATTCAAAAGTCGCAGTACACCCTTTTGTTTCAAAAACAGTGCAAGAATTGGGAAAACTGAATAATACAGTAAGGTATGGGTGAGGTGGGCTATCTTTTAGGGTATGTACAGAACATGGGTGCCATCTTGAATCTAAGTCAGTTTTTTCAAATGGAAAGGGGATCATGTAACCTGTCAAACAACATTAGCATTTGCTGAAAAGTTTATTGCTGCAAACAGGTTTGAAATAGCAGTTATGGTTCAAAAGTTACAACACTTTTTTTGTTGGAGTTACAGGCTGAACTGTTCTCCATAAAGGACAGTCATTTAATGTGTTCAACATGTTGTCCCTCTTGGTCAACACAAATTCGAAGGCGCTGGATCCAATCGTCATTAACTCGCAGAAGGATTTCCAAAGAAATGCTGGCACACGCTTCTTCAGTGCGTTGCTGGAGATGATGTCTGTTTCTTATTTTCTCTGCATACATGAGTTTCAAAGACCCCACAGATAAATGTCAAGTGGTGTGAAGTCAGGTGGCCATTCCACAGAACCACATCGGTCAGTGCAATGACCATGAAATTGACCACCTAACCACTTACGAACATCTGCTCCATAGTGTGGTAGAGCCCCATCCTGTTGAAAGTAACAGGGAAAGCTGCTATCTTCATTCAGAACTGAGGGGAACGCCACTTCTTGCAGCATTATATGGTAGCATTGGGCATTTAGGTTCTGGTCAATGAAAATGGGTCCAATTACACAGGTACCCCATATCCCACACCACACCATAACCTTTACGTTACCAACAACCTTGGACGGTTCCATCCAGTGTGGATTCTGTTCACTCCAGTACCTGTGGTTGTGACGGTTAAGTTCACCACTGACATAAAAGTTTGCCTCATCACTGAACAAGATGCCTTGTGCATGTTGATCTAAGGCCCACAAGCAAAACTGCATATGTCTGTCAGGGTTATCCTCTGCTAGGTACTGGAGTAGCTGGATCTTGAATGGATGCCATTGATGGGCATGAAGGATTCGTACGATCGATGACTGGCTGATTCCACATTCTGCTGACAAATGTCGTGTGCTGCATTGTGGGCTCTTCACGAAGGATGCCAAAACCATTGTTGAGGTTGTCTCATCAGTAGCACTTTTTGGATGGTAACTCCGTGACTTGTCAGCCACAGTCCTAGTTTCTCGGAATTTGGAAATAGGGCACCTGACTGTGTTATGTGAAATTGGAGGTCTTTCTGGGTGCCAGTTGTTAAAATCTGCAGCTATGACACAGAAACTTCGTTCTCCAGACATCAAAATGACCTCATTTCTCTCCTCTTTTCTCAATGCCATCTTCTGTTACCTGGAACAAAAAAAGTGTTGTAACTATTGAACCATAACTGCTATTTCATATCTGTTTGCAGCATTAAACTTTTCAGCAAATTCTGATGTTGTTGTGATGTGATGTTACATGACCCCCTTTCCGTTTGAAAAAAACTGACTTAGATTCAAGATGGAAAACAAAAAGAAAAAATATACTCCGCGCTTTATGTACACTGTATCAAATTATATCAAACTATAGTGTGCAGTCTGTCATGTAGAATAATTGACTCGGTTAAACATCAAAGATACGTATAAATCAATTTATATTCAATAATCTTTAAAAATGAAAAAATTTAAACGAACAAGCAGCATGTAGTTTGCAACAAATAGCTATTAAGTATTAACCACAATCGGTATAGCACACAATGTATTAAGGCTATTTAGTTATATTTAATACATAAAATTAACACACACTGGCGTCCCAGTGATTATTAAAATGTCCCGCAAGGAATAATCACAGCCTTATAATGAAGAGCTTCTACAGATATTGATGTATAATTACCCATGTGCTGGTTCCTGAGATATTAAGTAGACAGGGTCCGTTTTTATAGCTGTGCACATATATGGGTATATTATACTTTTTGGGATGATTATAGCTGAATCAAGGACTGCCTTATAATTACCACAGCACTGATGATATGAAGACGTGGATTAAGAACTGTGAAAGCTGGATGACATGAAGACGTGGATGAAGGACTGTGAGAGCTGGATGCAGAATGATATGAAGATGTGGATGAAGGACTGTAAAAGCTGGATGCTGGAGCTAGTGAACCGCCTGCGAAACCCGAAGGCACCGGTGGGAGAGCGGTTGACCGTGACTGCACCGTGGAGAGCTGGCGGGCGTTGTACAGCGAGAGTCGGCTGAAAATTCGGAGATCCTGACAGAACCAATTACAAGAGACGCACAGAACAACTGCGGGAGCACAGAGCTAGGTACAGAATAACCACAACAAAGCACTGGCACAGAATGCAATAATCCCAGCCTATTTATAGGCAACAGGAAAACAGGATTGGCTGGCAGTCACCCTTCACGCTAATTGATGCTACCCTTGGTCTCCAACATGGCCGCTCCCAGCACTGCAGACACGCCAGGGAGCTGCTGGCCACTAGGTCCTCCTCCAGCCTCCAGGAAGCCGCACTCACGCTGCCAGACCCAGCCGCATCCCTGTGCAGCCACGGAGCCGCCGCAGACAGCCCACCGGCAACGGCCGAACAGCGGGACCCGCGGCGGTAAGCACACGCTGCCTGACATAGCTTAGTGAAGTATTCATTTTCCCATTTCCTGCACAGTTTTTAAAACAAAAGGGTGTACTGCAACTTTTGAATCACCCTGTATATATACTGCTAGTGTAACATAGAAACATAGAAACATAGAATTTGACGGCAGATAAGAACCACTTGGCCCATCTAGTCTGCCCATTTTTTTTATCCTTTAGGTAATCGCAACCTTCTTTGAACCTTAATTCCTTGTAAGGATATTCACATGCCTATCCCAAGCATGTTTAAACTGCTCCATAGTCTTAGCCTCTACCACCTCTGATGGGAGGCTATTCCACTTATCCAATACCCTTTCTGTGAAATAATTTTTCCTTAAATTTCCCCTGAACCTGCCTCCCTCCAGTTTCAGTGTATGTCCTCGAGTTCTAATACTTCTCTTCCTTTGAAAAAATGTTTCCCTCCTGAACTTTGTTAAAACCTTTGGTATATTTGAAAGTTTCTATCATGTCTCCCCTTTCCCTTCTCTCCTCCATACTATACATGTTAAGATCTTTTAGCCTTTCCGGGCAAGTTTTGTGATGTAGGCCATGCACCATTTTAGTTGCCCTTCTTTGTACACTCTCTAATGTATTTATATCCTTTTGGAGATATGGTCTCCAGAACTGGACACAGTATTCCAGATGAGGCCGCACCAATGACCTATACAGTGGCATTATTACTTCCCTTTTCCTGCTACTGATTCCTCTCCCTATGCAACCAAGCATCTGACTTGCCTTTCTCATTGCTTTGTTGCATTGCTTTCCTGCCTTTAAGTCACTTGAAATAGTGACTCCTAAATCCCTTTCCTCCTCAGTAGTTTCCATTATAGTACCCTTGATACTATATTTAGCCTTTGGGTTTTTGAGACCCAAGTGCATGATTTTGCATTTTTTAGCATTAAACTGTAGTTGCCATGTTCTTGACCATTTTTCAAGCCTAGCTAGGTCATTAATCATTTGTTTTACCCCTACTGGTGTGTCTACCCTGTTGCATATCTTTGTATCATCTGCAAAAAGGCATACTTTCCCTTCAATACCATTTGCAATGTCACCAACAAAGATATTAAAGAGAACTGGTGAGAGTACAGATCCCTGGGGTACTCCACTGGTAACATTTCCCTCCATAGATTGCACTCCATTTACTACAACTGTCTGTTTCCTATCCTGCAACCAGGTTCTTATCCATTTAACTATTCTATAATCCATCCCCACACTTTCAAGTTTATTTAGCAGTCTGCGACGTGGGACAGTGTCAAATGCCTTACTAAAGTCTAGATATGCTACATCTACAGCTCCCCCTTGATCTATTATTTTCATCACAGAGTCAAAAAAGTCAATAAGATTTGTTTGGCATGATCTCCCACCAGTAAATCCATGCTGTTTTGGATCCTGTAAGTTGTTTGATTTAAGATATTCCACAACTCTTTCTTTTAGTAGTTTTTCCATTACTTTCCCTACTACTGATGTAAGGCTTACTGGTCTGTAGTTACTTGCTTCTTCCTTGCTTCCACTTTTGTACAATGGAACTACATTTGCTCTTTTCCAGTCCTCTGGAATGGCACCTGTATTTAGTGACTGGTTAAATAATTCTGCTAATGGTGCCACCAGCACATCTTTTAGTTCTTTTAGTATCCTTGGGTGTATCCCATCTGGCCCCATTGATTTAACCACTTTTAGTTTTGAAAGTTCAGTTAGGACCTTCTCCTCTGTAAATGTACTTTCATCTACCTTATTTTTATGAATGTCCTTGCAACATAACTGTGGCCCCTTCCCTTCTCCTTCTGTAGTAAATACTGAGCAAAAATAATTATTTAGGTGATCTGCTATTGCCTTGTCTCCCTCCACCAAATTCTCACTCTCTGTCTTAAGTCTTATTATTCCTCCATTTGATTTTCTCCTTTCATTTATATACATAAAAAAAGTTTTGCCCCCTTTATCTACCGACTGGGCCATTGTCTCCTCAGCTTCTGCCTTTGCACGTCTGATCACTTTCTTAGCATCCTTCCGTCTGTCAAGACGTATGTGTATGCAATGTACCAGATTAATGCAGAAATGCACTGTAAAAAATACACCAGAGTCCTGTGCAGTATAATGTAACATATGTATAATGTATAATAAGTGCACAGTCTGGAACCTGATCCCTAAAAAAGCAGGTGGAGCCCACTGGGGTGGTTTCACCTGTACCCTTGTGGGTCAGTCCAACCCTATGGAAGTGAAATGTTAAAGGGGGTCATTTAAAATATTAGAAATTATTTGTAAAGTGTCTGTACAGTCAGCCCGACGCAGACCATACTATACTGACACTTCAGGAAGTACTTAAGTTAAGACATATGGTTGTAATATTGTTGCCTGAAGAAAGGTAAAAAATAAATAAAATAGAAAATGTTGTAATATACAGGATTTGTTTCTTATTGAAAGTGTCACCTTCTACAGTATATATCAAACTATGTAACTGCTTTGGGGCTCATTTACAGGTGACGTAAGTCAGTTTTATTATTCGAGTCTCAGATGTAGCAAATGCCCTCTTTAGTACATATAAGTGTTTTTTTTTCAGTCACCCAGAAATGCTTTTTCAAAAGTTGGCAAGTATGAGAAATCTTTTTGCATTTTTGAAACATTGTTTATGTCAGAGGTTCCCAAACGCAGTCCTCAATTCACCCCAACGATCCTGGTTTTAAATGTTGGCCTCAGGTGACTTAATTATTAGCACCTTAGTCAATTTGATTTAACTATCTGTGCTGAGCCATGGATATACCTAAACCTGGACTGTTGGGGTGCCTTGAGGACCGCGTTTGGGAACCTCTGGTTTATGTACAAACAAAGTGCATGAAGTGATTTTCACCTAGAAATAATATAACTTTCACGAATATTGGCATACTCAGAAAAGAGAACAAAATCATTGCAAAATTTTAAATAATGAATGCCCCATTGGGCAGAAATGAAAGATGCCACAAGACATGATAAACACAGCGGTTAGCAGGTACACAAAATGGAGGCTTAGCCATGCATACTCAATGGCTTATTGTGCTTGTAAATAGAATCCTGAAAACATGTAGCCTTAGGGTGCTATACTGATTAATTATGAATTTTCCTTTATGCATTATAAAACAAGACTACACTGTAACTCAGTTTTTAAAATTCAGCTAACCATCAGCCGTTGTCTCTAGACTGATTAAATCTTTTTGAACCACCCAATTATTTTTTTACCTCCATTTCTGTAATGAAACTGTATGTATCAGTGTACAAGTGTGTGTGTGTGTGTGTGTGTGTGTGTGTGTGTGTGTGTGTGTGTGTGTGTGTGTGTGTGTGTGTGTGTGTATGTATGCAGAGGCAGAACTCTGGGAGGCAACAGAGTCATCCGCAGCCCGGCTCCTGCTCTGAAGGGGGGCACCTCACCTCCCATTCTGTGACACCATTGAATTAAGTTAATTGATAGCTGTCGCTGTCTTTTCAGTGGCCGACTTCCTCACTGGTCCCTGCACCTTACAAATCACACCCTCTTTATTATACTGAATATACATATTTTACAAGTATCACACCCAGGATTAGAAACCACAACCTATTACACTGGAAGCAGACACCATACTGATGAAGCTATTTGCTCCTGTATAGGAAATATGAGAATTTTAATTATATGAAGATACTTCTCTGACAATTACACGTAACTTCATATAGTAAGAATTCTCATGCTTCCCCTACAGGAGCAAATAACTCCATCAGTAAAGTGTCTGCTGTCAGTGTAACAGGTCATGGGTTCTAATCCTGGGTATGACTGCTAAGAAATTTGTGATTTAAAATAAAAGACAATTAAATGTATAAATACAGTATATAATTTTTTTTCAGAACACTGCATACACACACATACACACGCACACAAACATACATATATTTATCTTAATATAGGAAATAGGGGGGCACCAATATTTATCTTGCCTCCGGGCGAACTTACGCCACTTTATGTATGTATGTATGTATGTATGTATGTATGTATGTAGAATAGTGAGTTACACAGTGTGAACTATTGCCAGTGGGACAAAAGTATGCAGATAGTGCAGTTAATTTTGCATAATGTCTAGTTACACAATATGAACCAAAATTCGAGTTGAATGTAAGACAAGTGTAAAACTGTAAAAATGTGCATTGCTGTATGTGCATGCATAGAAACATGCTCATTTATTCCTGGAGCAGGGGGCTGGGGGGACATGTAAGCTGTGTACAATAGAAGTATGAACACAAACAAGTGCAACATGACCCCTAGAGATGCATCCTTAGATGTTGGGACATATGCAGGTTTGGACCCCAGCCATGCATTTCTGCGTACACAACTATCCAGATAAGCATGCACAATGTAAAAACATGTTGCGGTTAGAATTCGCAAACGTCTCCAGCCCTAGATAACTTTCCAGCAGGTCTGCCCCATTGCCAGACTAATGCCACATATGCAAGATACAGGAAGGTACGCTTTCCGGATCTTGTTACATAACGCCCGGGGGGAGGGGGGGGGGGATTGACACTGAAATAGCAGAGCGGCACTGATGGATGACGTACGCGTGCTGGGAGAGGCTGAGCTTCATGAGCACTGGGCAAGTCCCCAGCATGACGATAATGGGGCATGACACTCGGTCATATCAACAAAATGTTGTAAATCTTGTGGAGTGGCATCATGAACTTATGGTTATGCCCCCTTTTGTATTCACCAAAGTTGCGTGTGAGGAGTGCGCACTGGTTTACACCAATTCTGGTGATGCCACTGTTGCATACCTGACCGCTGACTCAAAGAAAAACCATGATGGCTGAGAAGAGGGTTGCCAGGAGATATCTTCGATAACTCATGATTTCTATTACAGATGCAATGAATTTTGCTTTTATACATGCGGAGATAGCAGATTTCATATATTTTAAGGGCATTATTGCTTGATAAATATGTTCCTTAGTAAGAAACATGACAGCATCCTTAGCAAGAAACATAACAGCTTCTCAGGATCAGAGTAGCAGCCAGCTTTCTCATAAATTGGGGTAAGTCTGATTGGTGCCAGTTGCCTTGTCTGAGCTGCGAGTTGCCATTTTCATGGAAAATTCGGAATGCTAATTAATTACATACATCGAAGCACCTTGATTTCAAGGTAAAAAGGTCTGGACTTACAGCAAAACCCCTTCCCTCCTAATATCTAATTAGGCATTTAGAGGTTTTCAATTAGCAGTATTTGGGCCAATAATTTCATGTCCTTTTAGAGGGTTAAAAAATATAAATGGCCTCAAATTATCCCAAAATCTACTTTTTTATTAGACTATGCACCCCAAATTTAATCTAAGGATTTATTTCAGCCAAAAATAATTGCTTTGGATCAATTTTTTTAAACATTTTTTACATTCCCTTGTAATTAAACAACATTTATTAGCTTTTTACGTTCTTTTACTTTTTAAAAAAAGCACAAATCAGCCATTTGACACATTTAAAAGTGTCCAGTATTTTCCTTTCGCCCACTAACATCCTTCTATATGATTTTGCTAATGAAATTACCACTTTTCTAGGGTCCAGGAAGGTCTCCCCACTTTGTCATGCACTTCTTCCACATCGCATAGTGTAGAAAATTAGCACACCCCTGCTGCAAGTACTGCAAATATGCATTTCTACTTTGATTGGAGAATATTTGGGTGCGCGCATTCGCAAATTCACACTCACTGACTCACACCTAATTGGATTTACCCCATTGTATCTTTATGTATAACTGTCTCAATGAAAAAGACCCAGTGCAACTGTGTATTACTGCTACTCGGTTATCTGAGTAGAGGCAGATATATTACAGATCATAGTATGTATCATAGCATAAAAATTAAGGGATACACATTCATCAAACTCAGGAATACTGTGCAACAGAAATATGACATTAATACAAACTTGACTGACTGGGCAGTGTCAGGATTAACTTGCACATGATGCAAAACGGTGCAAAGTTCAGAGCCTTGGCAGTCATCTGGAGTGTATTCAGTGATAATGATCAAAGAATTGCAGGGCTACAGCAAACCCATTTTAGGAAGTGGATAAAGATAAAAAGTTGGAGAAGGGTGATCTTTTAGAAATGCTTCCCTCAACAGACGATAAGCTAGATGTCACACGCCATAGGCGGCGTTCACCGCGCTTACCCCTGCGTGCCTGCTGGTCTGTGTTGCGGCCTACGCCTTCGATGGTCCACGGGCTCCGGCGCCTGGCTGGCGCTGCTCCCGGTGGTTCCCCGGGGCAGGGGCGCCGCCATGACACCCGGCATCACGTGGGCGGGGAGCCGGTGACGTCATCAGACTGTTCCGCCAATCCAGCGGAGGCGGGAGATTCAAAGGCAGACGCCGGGCAGAGCCTCGGTGCCTGAGTATCGTCTTTTCCCCTGAAGTGGATGCCAGTGCTCTTGTTCCCGGCGAATCTCTCTGCAGTCGTACCCCAGTGTCTCCGGCACTTCCAGGTGCCAGTTGCTGCACAGTTCCAGCGTATACAGCGGCTGGTGTGTTCCTCTGCAATCCAGTCACCAGTGCTTCTTGGAGTCAGCGTGGGCTGCGGGCTAAACGCCGCTCTCAAGCTCTACAAGTCATCAGTGTCTTTAAACACCGCTCTCAAGTTCTGCAAGTCATCTGTGTCTTTAAACACCGCTCTCAAGTTCTACAAGTCATCTGTGTCTTTAAACACCGTTCTCAAATTCTACAAGTCATCAGTGTCTTTAACCACCGCTCTCAAGTTTTGCAAGTTACCAGTGTCTTTAACCACCGCTCCCAAGTTCTACAGTGTCTTTAATCATCGCTCTCAAGTCATACAAATCATCAGTGTCTTTAAACCACCGTTCTCAAGTTTTACAGTGTCTTTAATCACCGCTCTCAAGTCATACAAATCATCAGTGTCTTTAACCATCGCACACAAGTGTTTCAAACCATCAGAGTCTTTAACCACCGTTTACCAGTTCTTCAAATCATCAGTATCTTTAAAAACATCACTCACAAGTTCTTCAGTCACTATTATCTTGTACCAACACTCACAAGTACTTCTTTTCCTGGAATCTTTAAGATTGCTTACAAGTTCTCCTATAAGCCTGGACATTCCCTCCATACGTTCCTTCTCTGCTATGTGACATTGTGTTGCTCCCTTCCTGCAATAAAGTTCTTTAATATTTTCACCAAGCTTTACTGTCAGAGTCCTGTATGAGGAAGACCTATATCAAGCCATCCCTGTTCCGACCCAACTGTGTTTCCTCTCCCCTACCATCGGGAGAACCCCCGAGTTCATAACACCCCCAACCTAGGTCAGTGACAGTATACTCAGGCCTCATGGACCCGGGGGATCGGAGCCCAGAGGCAAGTACCATCCAGGACTTGATTTCTCGAGTACAAAGTCAGGAAGCAGCACAGGGCCAGTTGATGCATTATCTCCAGGAATTATCTGGCCGGCTGGATCAAATTCAGACTTATCTGGATTCAGTAGTACCGGCCCCAGCTCCAGTACCCACTCCAGTGGTTGTCTCTAGTAATGTTCCATCCTCCTCTGGAACCAGGTCACGCCTTCAGCTCCCTACTCCTTCTCGCTATAATGGGAATCCAAAAAATTGCCGTGGTTTTCTCAATCAGTGCGAGGTACATTTTGAACTTCTTTCACATAACTTCCCTACTGATCGGTCCAAGGTGGCATACATTATTTCTTTGCTCGAGGGTTCAGCGTTGGATTGGGTGTCTCCGTTATGGGAGCGATCTGATCCATTGGTTTCTAGTTACACCAATTTCATTACGTCATTCTGGAGGATCTTTGATGAGCCCGGCAGGACGACCGCTGCCTCTGCAGACTTGCTTCGTGTCCGACAAGGCTCTCGTTCAGTGGGACAGTATGTGATTAATTTTCAGACCATAGCCTCAGAACTGAGCTGGAATAATGATGCTCTTCGGGCTGCCTTTTGGAACGGGCTCTCCGATCGTCTAAAGGACGAGTTGGTCACTAGAGATTTGCCGGATTCTTTAGAACAGTTGATCTCGCTCTGTGTAAAGGTGGATCTTCGCATGCAGGAACGAGGTGGTGAACGTAGTCGGTCAGATCGATCAAGGGTCCGATCTCTTCCATCTAAGCAAACGGTTATTCCAAGTCCTGATGAACCCATGCAGATTAATCGATCTCGGCTGTCCCCAGAAGAACGTCAGCGTCGTCGTGAGGGTAGACTCTGGCTCTACTGTGGAGCTGCGGATCACTTTCTCAAGTTTTGCAAGTCTCGCCCGGGAAATGGGCAGTCCTAGCTTGTTCCGGAGGAGTCGAGCTAGGGGTTTCTTCTAAACCTTCTCCGCCAGTGGACTGTTTACTCTCCCTGTCTCTGTTCTCTGAGTCAATAGCCAAACCCGTTAAGGCTCTGCTGGACTCAGGGGCTGCAGGGAATTTTATTTCCCTTTCCTGTGCCCAGGATCTGGGTTTTCAGCTACGGTCGGTCGAACGACCTATTACGTTGACTGATATCAATGGTACCCAAATTTCTAACGGTCTGATTTCAAGTTGCACAGTACCAATCAAACTGCAAGTGGGAGCTCTGCATCAAGAACACCTGGAGTTCCTAGTGATTCGGGAGATGCCCCACGATCTGGTTCTTGGCCTTCCTTGGCTTAAACTTCACAACCCTCACGTCGACTGGAGTTCGACACAAATAACATCTTGGAGTTCTTTTTGTCATTCAAATTGTCTCACCCCTGTCTATCCGCTCCGTGTATCTTCCAAGTCAGATGAAGGGCTCATTCCGGAGGCCTATCGGGAGTTTTCTGATGTGTTCTCGGAGCAAGTGGCCGATCAGATACCACCGCATAGACCCTGGGACTGCCCCATTGAGCTCATTCCGGGGAAAATGCCACCTCGGGGTCGCACTTATCCCTTATCACTGCCCGAGACCCAAGCTATGTCGGACTATATCAAGTCTAATCTGCAGAAAGGATTCATCCGCCCCTCTACCTCCCCGGCCGAGGCGGGTTTCTTTTTTGTGAAGAAGAAGGACAGAGGGCTGAGACCATGTATTGACTATCGTGGTCTAAATGATGTCACCATTAAGAATAAGTATCCTTTGCCGCTCATTACGGAGCTTTTTGATAGAGTTCGCGGAGCCCGAGTTTTCACCAAGCTTGATTTAAGGGGAGCTTATAATTTGATACGTATCCGACAGGGGGACGAATGGAAGACGGCCTTTTAATATCAGGGATGGGCATTACGAGTATCTGGTAATGCCGTTTGGCCTCAGCAACGCCCCTGCCGTCTTCCAGGGATTCATTAACGAAGTCTTTCGGGATATGCTATACCTAAGTGTAGTGGTATATTTGGATGACATTCTGATATTTTCTAAAAATCTCACAAAGTACAGAATACAGGTCAAAGAGGTACTTCTTCGATTGCGAGAGAATCATCTTTATGGCAAGATTTCCAAATGTACTTTTGAGGTTCCTTCTATTCCATTTCTTGGTTACATCATTTCGGGCACGGAGCTTCGTATGGATCCAGAGAAACTCACTGCCATCCGGGACTGGACTCAGCCTCTTTCCTTGAAAGCGGTACAACGATTTCTGGGTTTTGCAAATTACTACCGGAAATTCATAAAGGGATTCTCTACCATCGTGGCACCTATTACTGCCCTAACCACGAAGGGTTCTGACCCAAGTCATTGGTCCTCCGAAGCTGTAGCAGCGTTTGCTCAGTTAAAGGCAGCCTTTATGTCCGCTCCAGTACTTCAACAACCAAATTTTTCAAAACCATTCTTTTTGGAGGTTGATGCTTCCACGGTAGGCATAGGTGCCGTGCTTTCGCAGTACGCTCCAGATGGGAAGTTACATCCATGTGGTTTCCATTCTCGCAAATTCTCTCCTGCGGAACAGAATTACACCATTGGAGACAAAGAGCTTTTGGCAATAAAATCTGCCTTGGAGGAATGGAGATATCTTTTGGAAGGTGCTAAACACCTAATTACAATTTTCACTGATCATAAGAATTTGCTGTACCTCAAGACGGCCCAGTGCTTGAATCCCCGTCAAGCTAGATGGGCGCTCTTCTTTACTCGGTTTTCGTTTGTTAATAAGTACCGGGCTGGGACTTTTAACACCAAAGCTGATGCTTTATCCCGTTCCTTAACAGCTTCGTATGAGGAGAATTCCGTTGAGAAGGCTTTGTTTCTCAGTCCAGTTTCTATGTCAGCGGCTTCCACCGCTCTGGGTCCTCCTCCTGGGAGAATGTCTGTGCCAGCTAAATTTCGACCAAGGTTGTTGCAGTGGGATCATATTTCCAAGTTTTCCGGTCATCCTGGAGTTCAAAAGATGTGGGAGTTTCTATGAAGGTCTTACTGGTGGGACACTATGAAGAAGAATATTCAAGATTAACTCAACTCATGTACTCAGTGTACTCAGCACAAAATTCCTTGTTTGCCTCCTGCGGGGTTGTTGCATCAACTGTCCATTCCTCGGAGGCCTTGGACCCATATCTCTATGGACTTTGTCACCGAATTGCCCCTCTCCAAGGGTCACAATACTGTCTGGGTAATTATCGACCGTTTCTCTAAGATGGCACATTTTGTACCTTTGACCGGGTTACCACCAGCTCCCAAGTTGGCTTTGTTATTTATCCGAGAACATTTCCGCCTGCACGGCTTACCTCAGGAAATCGTCTCTGACCGGGGGGTACAATTCACTGCAAGATTCTGGAGAGCTCTCTGTACGGCCTTACAAATAAAACTCAAGTTTTCATCCGCTTACCATCCACAAACCAATGGGCAAACTGAACGCGTTAATCAAGATTTAGAGACTTTTCTCTGTGTTTATCTTTCTCCCTCGCAATCATCTGTACCACTCTTCGACTGGTGAGTCCCCATTTTTCATTAATTATGGGTTCCATCCTCAAGTTCCTCAATTACCAATTTGTCCTCCGGAGGATGTTCCTGCTGCAGCCTCTACTCTTCGGCACTTCAGCCAAATTTGGAGTCGAGTTCATGCTAATCTCAAGAGAGTCTCCGGCTGCTATAAGTTCTTTGCGGATAGAAAGCGACGAGCAGCTCCCCAATACAAGGTTGGTGACAGGGTTTGGCTTTCCACCCGCAACCTCCGGTTAAGGGTGCCCACTAAGAAGTTCGCCCCAAAGTTTATTGGTCCTTACCCCGTGTTACAAGTCCTGAACCCGGTTGTCTGCAAATTGGGATTGCCTTCCCACCTCCGGATACCGAACTTCTTTCATGTCTCTCTCCTTCACCCCCTTGTTTTAAACCGGTTCCATTTAAAGTCCCCGAGGCCAACCTTTGCAGAGTCTGAAAATGGAACGGACTTTGAAATCAAAGCTATTCTTGACTCTCGTTATCTTCACAAGAATCTACAGTATTTGGTGGAGTGGAAAGGTTTTGGCCCCGAGGAGAGGAGCTGGGTCAAGGCTACTGAAGTTATGGCTCCCCGACTGGTGCAGATCTTCCATTCCAGACATCCAACAAAACCTGGAAAGTGTCCGGGGGCCACTCCTGGAGGAGGGGGTACTGTCACACACCATAGGCGGCGTTCACCGCGCTTACCCCTGCGTGCCTGCTGGTCTGTGTTGCGGCCTCCGCCTTCGATGGTCCACGAGCTCCGGCGTCTGGCTGGCGCGGCTCCCGGCGGTTCCCCGGGGCAGGGGCGCTGCCATGACACCCGGCATCATGTGGGCGGGGAGCGGGTGACGTCATCAGACTGTTCCGCCAATCCAGCGGAGGCGGGAGATTCAAAGGCAGACGCCGGGCAGAGCCTCGGCGCCTGAGTATCGTCTTTTCCCCTGAAGTGGATGCCAGTGCTCTTGTTCCCGGCGAATCTCTCTGCAGTCGTATCCCAGTGTCTCCGGCACTTCCAGGTGCCAGTTGCTGCACAGTTCCAGCGTATACAGCGGCTGGTGTGTTCCTCTGCAATCCAGTCACCAGTGCTTCTTGGAGTCAGCGTGGGCTGCGCGCTAAACGCCGCTCTCAAGTTCTACAAGTCATCAGTGTCTTTAAACACCGCTCTCAAGTCATACAAATCATCAGAGTCTTTAACCACCGCTCCAAAGTTCTACAGTGTCTTTAATCACCGCTCTCAAGTCATACAAATCATCAGTGTCTTTAACCACCGCTCTCAAGTTCTATAAATCATCAGTATCTTCAGTCACCGCTCTCAAGTCATACAAATCATCAGTGTCTTTAACCACCGCTCACAAGTGTTTCAAATCATCAGAGTCTTTAACCACCGTTTACCAGTTCTTCAAATCATCAGTATCTTTAAAAACATCACTCACAAGTTCTTCAGTCACTATTATCTTGTACCAAAACACTCACAAGTACTTCTTTTCCTGGAATCTTTAACATTGCTTACAAGTTCTCCTATAGACCTGGACATTCCCCCGATACGTTCCTTCTCTGCTGTGTGACATTGTGTTACTCCCTTCCTGCAATAAAGTTCTTTAATATTTTCACCAAGCTTTACTGTCAGAGTCCTGTATGAGGAAGACCTATATCAAGCCATCCCTGTTCCGACCCAACTGTGGTTCCTCTCCCCTACCATCGGGAGAACCCCCGAGTTCACAACACCCCCAACCTAGGTCAGTGACACTAGACATCAGTGCTTCCTCTGCATGCACCCGGAGTAAGCTCCTGCATGGCATTGAAATGCCTCTTTTAATGCACTGTTTGCCCACACCTTTCTCTGCTACAACCTCATCACCCACAGCCAGTCTGACATGAACAGTTGATTGTACAGCAGCTCAGCCCCTAGTGTTGGGTTTCTTAGCCCACACTCCTGAACTACTATTTGCTTATCTGGTGCTGACTCAAATGGAGTGACAATAATCTGACGTAACCAACTAAAATAACGGGAACCTCACAAAAACGCACTGAACAGCAAACAGCACCTCTTGGTTAACAGCACTGCTGCCCCTCCCTTACAGACATCAGAGGTTTTCCCAAGCTATCATTGTATAAAAAAGGGAGGTACAAGAATCGTATTAGAATATTACCAGAGTTTTAAATTTGACTCCTATTTTGGAGTTTTATGTTATTAAAATATGGAGATACAATATTTGGTATCATAAGAGTGATATAGAAAGTTAAGTACAGCTGTTAGTAGGGTAACATTTCTAAACAGACCTCCTAATTTGAAATTAGCCCCAGCCCAGTCAGCATGTGCCTCCTTCACTACCTCCCCAGGAACAAACAGCCCTGTGCTGAACAACACTGGAGCTCACCCTGGCATTGCTGGAGCAGTGGGTGCCATGATCATAATGTAAAGTCAAAACTGTTTTAAAAACTGCTGTGGTAAAGACAACCACTGGCTGCTTAGGCATGGTAGCATTGTCACAAAATGGAGGCTTTCAGCGCTCCCCAGCCACTCTCTGTCTTACTTCCACCGCAACCTGGGCACTGCCCGTCATCTGTGCTGTCTCTTTGTGCCTTGCGCAGTCATCCACTGCGCTGAAGACCCCATATCAGCGTTCACAGGACCGGCGGCCATAGCGGACCTCCATGGCCATGCCACGTCAGTGTTCCCACCAGTGATCTCCATGGACAGCGCCGTGATAGTTCCTGGTCAGCTGATCTTCCTGGGGCCAATCCGAAATCACTACCTCATCCGTCATCCAGTCAGCAGTGAGCAAGGGGTATAAGTTCTTAGTCCCAGCACTGGCAAACTGTCAGTGCTTTGTTGTCTCTCAGCCTGTTGTGAGCTTCAGTATCTCCTACTGGTATAGACAAAGTGCAGTATCCATCTCCAGCACTACATGACTCCCTGGATTCCCTATATGTTCTCTAAGATTAAAGGGCCGCTACTGCAATAACACCGCAGCATATCCAGATTCACTGGTGTGCCATCCCAATGTTCCCAAGGGACTGTGCTGCATATTATTGCGGCATTAGTGTCTTGCAGGTTCCATCCAGCATTCCTGAAACCTGCTTTGCTGGTTCAGCCCATCCAGCATCCTGCATACCTGCCTTGCTGGTTCCGTCCAGCTTCAGAAAACCTGCTTGCTGGTTCCATCCAGTATTCCGAACTTCTGCCTTGTTGGTTCCGTCCAGCATTCTAAACTCTTGCCTTGCTGGTC
Source organism: Pseudophryne corroboree (assembly GCF_028390025.1). Classification (NCBI taxonomy): domain Eukaryota; kingdom Metazoa; phylum Chordata; class Amphibia; order Anura; family Myobatrachidae; genus Pseudophryne; species Pseudophryne corroboree. The sequence continues at coordinate 426,185,927 of NC_086449.1, read as the reverse complement.
CCATCCAGCATTCAGAAAACCTGCCTTGCTGGTTCCGTCCAGCATTCCGAACTCCTGACTCGTTGGTTCCATCCAGCATTTTGAACTCCTGCCTTGCTGGATCCATCCAGCATTCAGAAAACTTGCCTTTTCTGGTTCCGTCCAGCATTCCGAACTCCTGCCTTGTTGGTTCCATCCAGCATTCAGAAAACCTGCTTTGCTGGTTCCATCCAGTATTCTGAACTCCTGCCTTGTTGGTTCCGTCCAGCATTCTGGAAACCTGCATTGCTGGCTCCAGTCAGCATTCCGTCATTTAACTCCTGAACATTTCAGTCTTCTCAGAGACTATCCGTTATTGGTGATACCCCAGCTATCCATTGCACTGGTGGGTCTCCCCATCAGTGTTCCAGTTCCCATATAGCTGGTCACCTTCACTCCTACTCCTCTCAGCTAACTGCCACGTCTGCATGAGAAGATCATTCATAAAACCTGCTCAGTTCTGTCCACAACTCTGAAGACCAGACCCAGTACCCAGTCCTAGGGGGATATTCAATTTGGCCCGAAGAGACATCGGGAGTTAAAACCCCCGATGTTTCTTCGGGTGCTGCGGTCGGGCTATTAAATTTGCTCGGCCGGTAACAAGTCTTCTTACACCCGAAAACACACAGGTTCAGTGAAACCTGTGTGTTTTCGGGTGAAATAGCCCTGTTTTCGGATGAAAACAGGGCTGTTATCGGGCATTTTGCTTCGCCTGCCTCCGGCAGGCGAAGCAAAACCCCCGATAAGCCGCGGCACGCGCCGGCTTATCGGGGCCAATTAAATAGCCTTCGGCTCCGATACTTATCACCTGGCACCCCCGGGACAAATTGAATATCCCTGTTAGTCCGGGTTCACAAATACCTACAGCCGTGACAGTCATAATAGAGCAATTGAGCTGGATTGAGAAGTAAATGATATAACTAACTTCAAGAAGTCATAACGCAGCCAGCACATTAATACAGTTTCCCTAAATCCAGCCAATCAGGCGCAATCTATATAGATTGACTGATTATCTCGGTAATATAAGGATTGAGATTTGGGCCAGGACCCCATGGACTAGCTGTGGTGACTTAATTAGTGAACCTAGATGGCCATATTACACTACTGTTCATACTGACTAGAATCAGTGGCCATCTAATACATATAATAATAATAATAATAATAATAATAATAATAATAATACGTAGATGAGCTATAAATAACTGTTAACAATAGTTATACATGCCTATACTCCAGTTACATATACTGTATGTTCTCTAAAATACGTGCTGCTTATTATGCCTGTAGTTGGGTTGCAGAATTGCAGTCTATGCTAAACCTGGACCTGGGGGCTGTTCAAGAAAGGAGGGGCATGTGCAGTCTCCATGTCCGTCCCCGCCTTGCCCACACATATATATCCCCAGTAGACTGTGGCACTGTGCTAGAGTCCACTGTGCATATGCTGATCTTTGGTACCATTTTCCCTGTGAAATCTGTAGTGCGCTTGTGCAGATCTCAGGAAACACTGAGCCCATGCCATGTTCCCAATGATATCTTCTATGTCAACAGAAAGGTAAGTATTGTGAACGGATATAGTCGCACACTCTGCACTCATTATAGATACAAAAGTATTGCCTGAATATACCAATAATCACATGAAGGGATATGGGCTCCGATAAGAAGTCATCCCTATGATGTGTAAAAAGTAATACTAATGGGTGTGGATCATTGGATCGACAATGTCTAGGTCGACAATGTTTAGGTCGACCACTATAGGTCGACAGTCACTAGGTCGACAGGGTCAGAAGGTCGTAAGAGTCAGAAGGTCGACATGTTCTAGGTCGACAGGTCAAAAGGTTGACATGAGTTTTTTATGTTTTTTTGGTGTCGTTTTCTTCGTAGAGTGACTGGGAACCCCAATTAGTGCACCGTGTCCCCCCGCATGGCTCGCTTAGCTCGCCATGCTTCGGGCAAGGTGCCTCACTCCGCTACCGCTTCGCTTGGCACAGATTACCGTTCCAATCGTAGTCCACGTGGATCGTTAAGTGTGAAAAAGTTAAAAAAAGAAACATTTTTTTAAAAACTCATGTCGAACTTTTGACCTGTCGACCTAGAACTAGAGATGAGCGGGTTCGGTTCCTCGGAAACCGAACCCGCCCGAACTTCATGTTTTTTTACACGGGTCCGAGCGACTCGGATCTTCCCGCCTTGCTCGGTTAACCCGAGCGCGCCCGAACGTCATCATCCCGCTGTCGGATTCTCGCGAGGCTCGGATTCTATCGCGAGACTCGGATTCTATATAAGGAGCCGCGCGTCGCCGCCATTTTCACACGTGCATTGAGATTCATAGGGAGAGGACGTGGCTGGCGTCCTCTCCGTTTATAGAGAAGAGAAGAAGAGAGTGAGACTAGAGTAGAGAGAGACACAGTAGTAATTTTGGGGAGCATTAGGAGGAGTACTACTACTTGCTGAAGTGATAGATAGATAGATAGTGTGACTGTATAATGTATATCTGACTTGTGGGGGAGACACTGACAGTGGGGAGCAGTTAGAGTCTGAGAGCAGGACTCAGGAGTACTACATATAACGTACAGTGCACACTTTTGCTGCCAGAGTGCCACACTGCCATTGTGACCACACTGACCACCAGTATAATATATATTGTGATTGTCTGCTTAGGAGTACTACTTGCAAGTTGCTGATAGTGTGACCAGTGACCTGACCACCAGTTTAATAATCACCACCAGTTTAATATATATATATCCTGACGAAGAGGCTGCGTCCCCGAAACGTAGACTGAATAAAAGCACTTGATTTTTTCATCTTGCTGATCACGACTCCCAGTGCCGCTCTCATTGCCATTGCTATATATATATAATTGTATATAATATATATATAATATTGTATACCACCTACCCGTTTTTTTTCTTTTCTTTCTTCTTCTTTATACATACTACTATAGTAGCTTACTGTAGCAGTCTGCGGTGCTGCTGAGCTGACAGTGTCCAGCAGGTCCGTCATCAGTCATTACATAATAAATATATATACCTGTCCGGCTGCAGTACTAGTGATATTATATATATATATATATATATATATATATATTAATTTCATCTCATTATCATCCAGTCTATATTAGCAGCAGACACAGTACGGTAGTCCACGGCTGTAGCTACCTCTGTGTCGGCAGTCGCTGGTCCATCCATAATTGTATACCACCTACCCGTGTTTTTTTCTTTTTTCTTTCTTCTTCTTTATACATACTACTATAGTAGCTTACTGTAGCAGTCTGCGGTGCTGCTGAGCTGACAGTGTCCAGCAGGTCCGTCATCAGTCATTACATAATAAATATATATACCTGTCCAGCTGCAGTACTAGTGATATTATATATATATATATATATATTAATTTCATCTCATTATCATCCAGTCTATATTAGCAGCAGACACAGTACGGTAGTCCACGGCTGTAGCTACCTCTGTGTCGGCAGTCGCTGGTCCATCCATAATTGTATACCACCTACCCGTGTTTTTTTTTTTTTTTTTCTTCTTCTTCTTTATACATACTACTATAGTAGCTTACTGGAGCAGTCTGCGGTGCTGCTGAGGTGACAGTGTCCAGCAGGTCCGTCATCAGTCATTACATAATAAATATATATACCTGTCCGGCTGCAGTACTAGTGATATTATATATATATATATATATATATATATATATTAATTTCATCTCATTATCATCCAGTCTATATTAGCAGCAGACACAGTACGGTAGTCCACGGCTGTAGCTACCTCTGTGTCGGCAGTCGCTGGTCCATCCATAATTGTATACCACCTACCCGTGTTTTTTTTTTTTTTCTTTCTTCTTCTTTATACATACTACTATAGTAGCTTACTGTAGCAGTCTGCGGTGCTGCTGAGCTGACAGTGTCCAGCAGGTCCGTCATCAGTCATTACATAATAAATATATATACCTGTCCGGCTGCAGTACTAGTGATATTATATATATATATATATATATATATATATATATTTATATATTAATTTCATCTCATTATCATCCAGTCTATATTAGCAGCAGACACAGTACGGTAGTCCACGGCTGTAGCTACCTCTGTGTCGGCAGTCGCTGATCCATCCATAATTGTATACCACCTACCTGTGTTTTTTTTTTTCTTTCTTCTTCTTTATACATACTACTATAGTAGCTTACTGTAGCAGTCTGCGGTGCTGCTGAGCTGACAGTGTCCAGCAGGTCCGTCATCAGTCATTACATAATAAATATATATACCTGTCCGGCTGCAGTACTAGTGATATTATATATATATATATATATATATATATATATTAATTTCATCTCATTATCATCCAGTCTATATTAGCAGCAGACACAGTACGGTAGTCCACGGCTGTAGCTACCTCTGTGTCGGCAGTCGCTGGTCCATCCATAAGTATACTAGTATCCATCCATCTCCATTGTTTACCTGAGGTGCCTTTTAGTTGTGCCTATTAAAATATGGAGAACAAAAATTTTGAGGTTCCAAAATTAGGGAAAGATCAAGATCCACTTCCACCTCGTGCTGAAGCTGCTGCCACTAGTCATGGCCGAGACGATGAAATGCCAGCAACGTCGTCTGCCAAGGCCGATGCCCAATGTCATAGTACAGAGCATGTAAAATCCAAAACACCAAATATCAGTAAAAAAAGGACTCCAAAATCTAAAATAAAATTGTCGGAGGAGAAGCGTAAACTTGCCAATATGCCATTTACCACACGGAGTGGCAAGGAACGGCTGAGGCCCTGGCCTATGTTCATGGCTAGTGGTTCAGCTTCACATGAGGATGGAAGCACTCAGCCTCTCGCTAGAAAACTGAAAAGACTCAAGCTGGCAAAAGCACCGCAAAGAACTGTGCGTTCTTCGAAATCCCAAATCCACAAGGAGAGTCCAATTGTGTCGGTTGCGATGCCTGACCTTCCCAACACTGGACGTGAAGAGCATGCGCCTTCCACCATTTGCACGCCCCCTGCAAGTGCTGGAAGGAGCACCCGCAGTCCAGTTCCTGATAGTCAGATTGAAGATGTCAGTGTTGAAGTACACCAGGATGAGGAGGATATGGGTGTTGCTGGCGCTGGGGAGGAAATTGACCAGGAGGATTCTGATGGTGAGGTGGTTTGTTTAAGTCAGGCACCCGGGGAGACACCTGTTGTCCGTGGGAGGAATAGGGCCATTGACACGCCTGGTCAAAATAAAAAAAAAATCAGCTCTTCGGTGTGGAAGTATTTCACCAGAAATGCGGACAACATTTGTCAAGCCGTGTGTTGCCTTTGTCAAGCTGTAATAAGTAGGGGTAAGGACGTTAACCACCTCGGAACATCCTCCCTTATACGTCACCTGCAGCGCATTCATCATAAGTCAGTGACAAGTTCAAAAACTTTGGGCGACAGCGGAAGCAGTCCACTGACCAGTAAATCCCTTCCTCTTGTAACCAAGCTCACGCAAACCACCCCACCAGCTCCCTCAGTGTCAATTTCCTCCTTCCCCAGGAATGCCAATAGTCCTGCAGGCCATGTCACTGGCAATTCTGAAGAGTCCTCTCCTGCCTGGGATTCCTCCGATGCATCCTTGCGTGTAACGCCTACTGCTGCTGGCGCTGCTGTTGTTGCTGCTGGGAGTCGATGGTCATCCCAGAGGGGAGGTCGTAAGCCCACTTTTACTACTTCCACCAAGCAATTGACTGTCCAACAGTCCTTTGCGAGGAAGATGAAATATCACAGCAGTCATCCTGTTGCAAAGCGGATAACTGAGGCCTTGACAACTATGTTGGTGTTAGACGTGCGTCCGGTATCCGCCGTTAGTTCACAGGGAACTAGACAATTTGTTGAGGTAGTGTGCCCCCGTTACCAAATACCATCTAGGTTCCACTTCTCTAGGCAGGCGATACCGAGAATGTACACGGACGTCAGAAAAAGACTCACCAGTGTCCTAAAAAATGCAGTTGTACCCAATGTCCACTTAACCACGGACATGTGGACAAGTGGAGCAGGGCAGGGTCAGGACTATATGACTGTGACAGCCCACTGGGTAGATGTATGGACGCCTGCCGCAAGAACAGCAGCGGCGGCACCAGTAGCAGCATCTCGCAAACGCCAACTCTTTCCTAGGCAGGCTACGCTTTGTATCACCGGTTTCCAGAATACGCACACAGCTGAAAACCTCTTACGGCAACTGAGGAAGATCATCGCGGAATGGCTTACCCCAATTGGACTCTCCTGTGGATTTGTGGCATCGGACAACGCCAGCAATATTGTGTGTGCATTAAATATGGGCAAATTCCAGCACGTCCCATGTTTTGCACATACCTTGAATTTGGTGGTGCAGAATTTTTAAAAAAACGACAGGGGCGTGCAAGAGATGCTGTCGGTGGCCAGAAGAATTGCGGGACACTTTCGGAGGACAGGCACCACGTACAGAAGACTGGAGCACCACCAAAAACGCCTGAACCTGCCCTGCCATCATCTGAAGCAAGAAGTGGTAACGAGGTGGAATTCAACCCTATATATGCTTCAGAGGTTGGAGGAGCAGCAAAAGGCCATTCAAGCCTATACAATTGAGCACGATATAGGAGGTGGAATGTACCTGTCTCAAGCGCAGTGGAGAATGATTTCAACGTTGTGCAAGGTTCTGCAACCTTTTGAACTTGCCACACGTGAAGTCAGTTCAGACACTGCCAGCCTGAGTCAGGTCATTCCCCTCATCAGGCTTTTGCAGAAGAAGCTGGAGGCATTGAAGGAGGAGCTAAAAGGGAGCGATTCCGCTAGGCATGTGGGACTTGTGGATGGAGCCCTTAATTCGCTTAACAAGGATTCACTGGTGGTCAATCTGTTGAAATCAGAGCACTACATTTTGGCCACCGTGCTCGATCCTAGATTTAAAACCTACCTTGGATCTCTCTTTCCGGCAGACACAAGTCTGCTTGGGTTCAAAGACCTGCTGGTGACAAAATTGTCAAGTCAAGCGGAACACGACCTGTCAACATCTCCTCCTTCACATTCTCCCGCAACTGGGGGTGCGAGGAAAAGGCTCAGAATTCCGAGCCCACCCGCTGGCGGTGATGCAGGGCAGTCTGGAGCGACTGCTGATGCTGACATCTGGTCCGGACTGAAGGACCTGACAACGATTACGGACATGTCGTCTACTGTCACTGCATATGATTCTCTCCCCATTGAAAGAATGGTGGAGGATTATATGAGTGACCGCATCCAAGTAGGCACGTCAGACAGTCCGTACTTATACTGGCAGGAAAAAGAGGCAATTTGGAGGCCCTTGCACAAACTGGCTTTATTCTACCTAAGTTGCCCTCCCACAAGTGTGTACTCCGAAAGAGTGTTTAGTGCCGCCGCTCACCTTGTCAGCAATCGGCGTACGAGGTTACTTCCAGAAAATGTGGAGAAGATGATGTTCATTAAAATGAATTATAATCAATTCCTCCGTGGAGACATTGACCAGCAGCAATTGCCTCCACAAAGTAGTACACAGGGAGCTGAGATGGTGGATTCCAGTGGGGACGAATTGATAATCTGTGAGGAGCGGGATGTACACGGTGATATATCGGAGGATGATGATGAGGTGGACATCTTGCCTCTGTAGAGCCAGTTTGTGCAAGGAGAGATTAATTGCTTCTTTTTCGGTGGGGGTCCAAACCAACCCGTCATTTCAGTCACAGTCGTGTGGCAGACCCTGTCACTGAAATGATGGGTTGGTTAAAGTGTGCATGTCCTGTTTATACAACATAAGGGTGGGTGGGAGGGCCCAAGGACAATTCCATCTTGCACCTCTTTTTTCTTTCATTTTTCTTTGCGTCATGTGCTGTTTGGGGAGTGTTTTTTGGAAGGGCCATCCTGCGTGCCACTGCAGTGCCACTCCTAGATGGGCCAGGTGTTTGTGTCGGCCACTAGGGTCGCTTATCTTACTCACACAGCTACCTCATTGCGCCTCTTTTTTTCTTCTTTGCGTCATGTGCTGTTTGGGGAGTGTTTTTTGGAAGGGCCATCCTGCGTGCCACTGCAGTGCCACTCCTAGATGGGCCAGGTGTTTGTGTCGGCCACTAGGGTCGCTTATCTTACTCACACAGCTACCTCATTGCGCCTCTTTTTTTCTTCTTTGCGTCATGTGCTGTTTGGGGAGTGTGTTTTGGAAGGGCCATCCTGCGTGACACTGCAGTGCCACTCCTAGATGGGCCAGGTGTTTGTGTCGGCCACTAGGGTCGCTTATCTTACTCACACAGCTACCTCATTGCGCCTCTTTTTTTCTTTGCGTCATGTGCTGTTTGGGGAGTGTTTTTTGGAAGGGCCATCCTGCGTGCCACTGCAGTGCCACTCCTAGATGGGCCAGGTGTTTGTGTCGGCCACTAGGGTCGCTTATCTTACTCACACAGCTACCTCATTGCGCCTCTTTTTTTCTTCTTTGCGTCATGTGCTGTTTGGGGAGTGTTTTTTGGAAGGGCCATCCTGCGTGACACTGCAGTGCCACTCCTAGATGGGCCAGGTGTTTGTGTCGGCCACTAGGGTCGCTTATCTTACTCACACAGCTACCTCATTGCGCCTCTTTTTTTCTTCTTTGCGTCATGTGCTGTTTTGGGAGTGTTTTTTGGAAGGGCCATCCTGCGTGACACTGCAGTGCCACTCCTAGATGGGCCAGGTGTTTGTGTCGGCCACTAGGGTCGCTTATCTTACTCACACAGCTACCTCATTGCGCCTCTTTTTTTCTTCTTTGCGTCATGTGCTGTTTGGGGAGTGTTTTTTGGAAGGGCCATCCTGCGTGACACTGCAGTGCCACTCCTAGATGGGCCAGGTGTTTGTGTCGGCCACTAGGGTCGCTTATCTTACTCACACAGCGACCTCGGTGCAAATTTTAGGACTAAAAATAATATTGTGAGGTGTGAGGTGTTCAGAATAGACTGAAAATGAGTGGAAATTATGGTTTTTGAGGTTAATAATACTTTGGGATCAAAATGACCCCCAAATTCTATGATTTAAGCTGTTTTTTAGTGTTTTTTGAAAAAAACACCCGAATCCAAAACACACCCGAATCCGACAAAAAAAATTCGGTGAGGTTTTGCCAAAAACGCGGTCGAACCCAAAACACGGCCGCGGAACCGAACCCAAAACCAAAACACAAAACCCGAAAAATTTCAAGTGCACATCTCTACCTAGAACATGTCGACCTTCTGACCCTGTCGACCTAGTGACTGTCGACCTATAGTGGTCGACCTAAACATTGTCAACCTAGACACTGTCGATCTTCAGACCGGATCCCAATACTAACACGATCACTTTACTTCTGAAGATAGCATTAATCACTGCAGTCTATTGGTTGCACAGCACAACATTTTTCAGGCCAAGTTCTAGAAAGTGTAGCTTGGTAAATTACACAATATAGCAGCCCTTATACAAATCTATGGGGATTGCTTTTGCAAGTAAAAATTGGAGAGCCCCCTTCTTAAATTCTAGTGACACTTACTGCAGGTTTTAATGAATATGCCCCTATGTGTTATTATTTTCTTATGCACATATATTTTCATTTCACGTTGAACCAAAAGAAATAAAATATATATATGTTGTCTGAGCAGGTAAAAATCCAACATAACTCTTCTCAGGTGTACCTCAAATCAGTGGCAAACGCAGGATTTGTAAGGGGGGGTTTACAGGTAAGTGCAAAAAAAAAAATTAATAAAAACATATATATAATTATAATTATATATATAAATATAATATATATACATATATATATACAAACAAATATAGAAAACCACAGCACTCACCACCCCAGAAGCGGGGTGCAGTGCCTGCACTCACCACTCATAGGGTGGGGTGCATGCAGCCCATGGCCACCTACCTAAATACATACAAATAGAGAATTCAGCACTCACCATAGCAAGCTCACTTGTCCTCACAACATGGGTGTTGTGAGGACAAGTGAGCTTGCTATGGTGAGTGCTGAATTCTCTATTTGTATACATATATATATATATATATACACACACTACACATAACCGCACCCCATGTATATGGATAGATATAAAATAAAAACCGTTTACATATATTTATATATATATATATATATATATACATATATATATATAAATAAATTATATATATATTATGCACTCACACACACATACAGATGGGTCCATCTTGACCTTTAATAGGATTAACTGAGACTGGGCAGTCGGACTTAATCCCCTGCTGTAATGACTTAATACCCTGCTGTATTGTTCTGTGTATTGTATTGCAGCTGAGAACAATAGATGATGGGTTTATGTTAATAAACCATGTTGTGCCTAGGCGCAGAAAACTAGCCAAGATAACTGTGGACCCATCTGTATATCATATATTGTATGTATGTATGTATGTATGTATGTATGTACTGTATGTGCTTCATACATACAACTACATACACACCTACTGAGTCTGCCTATCACAAAATTACAGATGTCTCTGAAAGAAACATCCTTGTTTTACTTAATGCAAGTGGTGGTTGTGGAGTCAGAAAGTCACACTTTCATCTGAAGGTCTGGGAAGTGAGTATTGGTGGTGGTTGGGGGCAGTATGCTGAAGTAGGCTGAAGTTTTGCCTAGGGTGCCAAGAGACTTTGCATCGGCCCTGGCTGTGCGTCTGTGCAGAGCTGCTTGTCCAGGCATTTAGGCTGGATCAGCCCTTCTGGCAATTGCCAGAAGTGTTGGATGGCCAGTCTGGCCCTGCCTTACACTAAAGGCTCTTGGGTTTTCCATTGTGATGCCCACCTCCCAAACACCGGACTGCACAGGCTGCAGTCAAGAGGCCAGCACACATTCGGATTTTATTATTGTGCCACAAATGGTCACCCAGGAAGGATCCCATACCTCACATCAGATCTGGTAACATATTCAATCCAGGGAGACTCACTTCGAGGGTTCAAGCCAATTGTCCGCGATGATCACGCAGGTGCGAGTCATCGCAGCAGCGGCTGCACTTTACTGTGGCCTAAATTCGTACAAAAGTGCTTGCCACCCCATTGAGGTCCGAGCAGTTTTATGTGAATTCAGCCTGCGAAGGGTGTGAGATCAGGTGCCGTTGTCGGTGTTGAAGTGGCACATCGTACCCTTTGCGGCTAATTGGAGTGACACCTAGTAGAAGTTTCTGTATCCTCTGGGGCTCCATTAGATTATACCAATTGTTTTTTATATTTCTGTATTAGTATTATTTTTTTTTAATCTCTTTATATATGAACCTGCAGATACTCTCCCTGTGACTGATTACATTGCGATCTATGCACTCACATTTTTTTCACCATATCATTTTTATATGCTAATTCATTTTTATGTTTAGTGCTTGTGATATATTACGTAACAGCTAAAACTATGCACTATGGTTACTTGATGCATTTAGTGTATATTACTTAGGTACTGCTTATGGTTCAATACACTGTGGGGCCCGGGTGATTCATACCTGATCGCATGCAGGCGTTTTTTTTGCAGTGCTGCGATCAAGTAGTTGCCGCGATCAAGTAGTTGCTGCGATCAAGTAGATGATGTGCAGGAGTGCAAACGCTTGTGCAGAGAGCTGCACAAACAAAAGTTTGTGCAGTCTCTGAACAACTCAGTCTTACTCAGCCGCTGCAATGATCCGGCCAGGAGCTGACGTCAGGAATCCTCCCTCCAAACAGCTGGGAACGTCTGCGGTTTTCCAAATTTTCCCTAGAAACGGTCAGTTGACATCCACAAACGGCCTCTTCCTGTCAATCTTCTTGCGATCGCCGCTGTGATCTTTCTTCGTAAAAAACGTTGCTGTCCAGCGATGCCCGTCGCCGGCAGCCGAAGCACCTGCGCATTGCGGTGCATATGCATGCGCAGTTCAGACCTGATTGCACCGCTGCGAAAAAAGCTAGCGTTCGATCGGGTCTGAATGACCCCCTGTGTCGTCTCTACTTTCCTCTATCTATCTATCTATCTATCTATCTATCTATCTATCTATCTATCTATCTATCTATCTATCTGTCTGTCTGTCTGTCTGTCTGTCTGTCTGTCTGTCTGTCTGTCTACAGTATCTAGCTTAAAACATGGAATAGAGGAGACTTTGAATAATGTTAATGCATTTTCATTTAGATGATTGTGAAAGAAATGCAATCATTAGAGTAATCTAATGTTAAGCTCATTTCTCTTTTTTCTTAAAGCAAAAACACAGGAATGATAACTTCCATTAAAGGGACTGCTAGCAGTGTTATGAAAATGACTCTGTAAATCTTAGTTAAGGATTTTAATCTTCCAGTACCTCTGCTTCCAATCCCTCCATAATGTCAAGTAAGAACTGTAGCTGGTGTCAGAGTCCTTGACAAATGAGACACAAGCCAGTGTGATTTACATTGCTCTTGCATGCTTGTCTCATTGCCACCTCTTCATATTTATGAGCATTGAGACTTTTACTAGCTGCAAGTTAGACAAAATATGTAATCAGAAAATGTCTGGTATATATGTGTATTTGTTAAGATAGATAGATAGATAGATAGATAGATAGATAGATAGATAGATAGATAGATAGATAGATAGATAATCATCAAATTCAACTGTGCACCTGTAATCCTAGTTTAAAATCGATAACAACGCATGATTATACTGGTGTTGTAAAAATGTTTTATTAATATGGAAACAATAAGAAGTTATTCTGTACATAAGTTCTCCTTATAAATATCTATATGCTATGATGAAGATGGAAAGTATAGAGGTGGGGATAATTTACCAGAGGCATTGCACTGTAATCATTCCCTGCTGATAAGAAATCCAGTGTTCATGGAATTAAATCTCAAGGCACACCAAATTGTGCGGTTTGACAGGATGTATCTGGGCGTGTGCACTAGGCTGTGAACATCAAAGACGGTGGGTTTGACCTAGACGTGGCTATACCTGTGATCTGACTGTTCATGAGGTTTAGCAACCCACAAGAAGATGATAAACTACAATGCATGATTGTGTCCTCTGATAATGGGAATGATTTACTATTTCTAGAGAATCTGTCTTTATTCATCGGTGGATTACCTGGATTTAGCAGCACAAAATAATTTTTTCATGTAACACTCACTGCATGCATGCAAATTTCATTGTATTCATGTAGGATATTAATAAGGAGGGAGGGCTGCTCATCATATAATAAAAATACAGATTGTATGTATGTAAAGATTCAGGCTATAGAGAAAGGCGAAGGGCAGAACTGCAAGTTTTTTATAAAAGAAGTAGACATATTTGCATGTGCATTTTTACCATCCAGAAATCATATTGATGTAATTTCAGAATACGTTGAATACTAAGGCTGGTTTCCTATTAGCCACAAAAAAAATGTAACACAAAACAAAATAAATGTGTTTTTATAGCATTTGTTGCCTGATTGTCAGTATGGAGCTATTCAATTTGATCCCATTTCTTTCTTTAGCACAAAAAGGACCCATTAGTGCGCAGAAACACACAGGAATGGGGTATGGACCCGGACCCATGTGTTTTTGTGGCCGGAATTTTATTTCTGACTTCTGACTCAGGCAGGAGATAGACTTGTGATATATATATATATATATATATATATATATATCATATACATATATATATATATATATATATACAGTGTGACAAAGGTCAACGTTTCAATGCAACACATTTTCATCAGGACAATCATACAGAGTAGCAAAAACACTCACTTTATATCCCTCACACATGTGCGATGTGCGCTTGCCAAGCGGCGACCGCCTTCCGGCTGTGGTGCTGTAGAGTGACGTTATCGCGTTTAGCGTGATGCACATGATGTATAGTGTTTCCATGGTAGCCCGGTCTAAATAATAACATGGAGCAATAGCAATAAATGTACATGAGAGATAGAGATACAACATATATTGACAGGAAACATGATAGACATATAATATACTGTAATATTCAGTTACTACATCTAAACAAATGAGATAACAAGAATAGTAACCCGTGATATAGATGGAACATTACATGAAACGTGTTAGAGAAATCATATCGTTTAATCCGCGGGGTGTTATAACAGCAAGTTTGTGAATCCATCTGGATTCACATCTGAGAAGGCCCCCCCCCCCCCCCCCCTCTGTCCCCCCCTTTAAGTGAGGGTGGCATGTGATTTATCATATGGTATCTAATGCTTGCCAAATTATGCTTGGCTTGCAAAAAATGTCGAGCTACCGGTTGGTCACTAACGCCTTTTTGTAAGGTTATTCTGACAGATGATCTATGGGCCGACATCCGTTCTTTAAATTTACACATTGTTTTACCCACATAGGTGAGGGGCAAATAATTTGATATACCGGGTGCGTGGTTTCACATGTTAAGTGATGTCTGATCTGGAATTTAGTGCCTTTCTGGGGATGAAAGAAAGTGTCACCTGTTGTTGTGGGGATGAAAGAAGGTATCACCTGTTATCAAATATTTATAAGTTACACGGGCAGATTTAAAGCAACCTTTTTTTTGTGGGAAACGGAAACCAGTCTCAGAGATCTTTGATAGACCAGAGATGTCTGATTTAACTTATCGCGTAGATTCCTAGATCTTTTATAACAGTGCATGAGTTCTGTTTGGTTTAATGGTAAGATTTGGTCAGATTTTATTAGGTGCCAATGATCACGAGACTAGGCACTCAGCTGTCAGCATACAAGAGAGACCTTATCCAATTTAAAAAAGAAAAATTCATCAAAGTAGAGAAGGACTATGACAACCATCAGGTTTATAGATGGCTCTCTGGGAATAAAGCCAATGACAACAGATGACCCTTTTTCAGATGTCGCCAGCACCCTAAAACTACCTTAGACGCTGATACATCAGCAGATAACACCAGCACTGGGAGCGAACAAGAACGCACAGGCACTCGCCGCAAAATTACAGAACTCCCTTTAGGGGTAACAACATGCACAAAAACCCTCAAAAAGTGGACCCACTAGACGAGGAGTCCAATACAAACGCCTCAGCACATGGAAAGAAGCCACCTGTAACAGAGAAAAGGAAATAATTTTGAATCTGTCCAGTTTCGAACTGACAAACAGTGAGACCAGTGTATTGTCTAAGGGTTTATCATATGTGCCATCCAGGAAATGTATTTTTCACATTTCAGGGCAATTTTAACAATATTAATAAAAGTTATATTTTATATATATTTCTCTATAAGTGTGCCAACTAAGAGACAATCTTTCTCTGTACATTGCTATTTCATACTTTTATTGTCCATGGCGGCACCCCCTGTTGGTGAATAAAAATCTGATTCTTGATGAAGATTGGGGATTCTTTGTAAATATTTAAACATAAAGTAATAAATTAGAACATTAGATCTACCTACTAGTGCAGCAGATATCCACTTCCCATTTCCCTTTTTTCAGGCTTCTATAATCCACAATTTAATGAACTTTGACTTCTTCATTAAAGAAAATAATTATTTTAAGAGACTATTTTTCTTTAAAAAGAGTTAAGCAGTTTTCAAAAATTAGCATATCCATTCACCTTTAAATGTCACAATGTATACACTCCCCATGGGATGTAGAAATTGTGACATTCATCATACTCCGGAAAAGTATGAAAAAATTGTGAGCGAATACAATGAGAATTGAAAGCTAAAAATTCTCATTGCACAATATTTTCATGATGACTATACACCATAGCATTTGTCCCAACCTTTGAAATTATCAAAGAGGGTCTTCTGCGCGCGCGAAGCGTGTGCGTTCCAAAAGGGGCGTGGCCTGCGGAAAAGTGGGCATGGCTTCATGGTAGCACCGCGATTGCCAGCCACGCCCCGTTGTTGTCAGTAAGGGGGCATGGCCAGCACTCTGTGAGCTGCTGGCATGCCCCCAGTCCCCCTGTCTCCACTGAATAGACGCTGTACGCATGCACACAGCATCTATTCTCCGCTGTAGCAGAGCAGCAGTGACAGGAGCCTTCCAACTGCTCTCCCTCCCAAATTGGGACAGTTGGGAGGTATGCCCATAGTGAGAAGCCAGATAAACTGCAAATATATGGGTAAAGGTAAGAGTAAAGATTTGTATAATCTCACTCAGCTTGAAGCACCTCCATTGGGAATGTTCACTAGGACCCTCAAAGAGGTAATTCAGGGGCAGATTTATTAAGTTCGGTGAAGTGATAAAGTGGAAGCTGATAAAGGACCAGCCAATCAGATCTTAACTGACATGTAACAGGCTGGGTTTGAAAAATGACAGTTAGGAGCTGACTGGCTGGTCCTTTATCACCTTCCACTTTATCACTTCACAGGCTTAATAAATCTGCCCCTCAGTAGACCCTTCAGCAGGAGTGTAGCGAGAGTGGCTCCGGTGGAGCACAAGCTCCGGGCGCTGGAAAAGTTAGATGGCGCGCTGCCGACTGACTCCCCCCTCCCTTCGCCCGCTATACCGTGTGCCGCTGTACAGGCAGCCACATGGAAGGAGGAGGAGAAGCAGAGGTGGTGCACACTGACTCAACTCGGAGACTCAATAAGGAACAGGGTAGGTCAGAGGCGACAGCAGGACACACTGCCATCAGCACATGCTGGAGCTCTGCCACCCTCTTTATATGTCTCACTGTCTGCTTGTAGCTGTGCAGCAGAGTTACTTCTGTCCTGCAGCACCACTCTCTGCCCCCAATACTGCAGCACCTCTTTATGCCCCAGCTGCTGCAGCACCTCTCTCTGTGTCCCGGCTGCTGCAGCACATATCTCTGTGTCCCGGCTGCTGCAGCACATATCTCTGGCCCGGCTGTTGCAGCACCTTTCTTTGCATTAGAAGCTGCTTAGTAACATGTATAAGCGTCTCTAGTGTGGCATAACATATATAAGGGGCTCTACTGTGTTGTGTAACTTCTATAAGGGGCTTTACTCTGTGGCGTAAAGCGTATGAGAGGAGTACTACTGTGCGGTGTAATGTGAAAAAAGACAATACTGTGCTGTGTAATCTGAATTGGAACTATTATGTGGCCACACCCCTTCCCCATAAAGCCACACCCCTATATTTTTGATTAACATATGGACGCCCAAATGAAACTTTCACTCTGAGCTCCACAAAGTGTAGAACCAGCCCTATCACCAATTTAAGATTTAAAAAAAAAAAAAAAATATAGTTTCTTGTACCTGTAATACCATCCATGCCTGCCTTGAAGACGGTGCTTGCAGCACCGAAACGTCGGCCTTGTAAAGGCATCTTGTAACTTTTGAAATTATGCTTCAGTAAAAACTCTTCAACTTCAGAAAATTGAGTGCCGCAGTCTCCATGTGCATTATCTATTATTTTCACTGAAGGCACCGAACATCCACTTTTGGCAGCAAAGGAGTGACGGTTCTAAACAAATCTATATATATATATATATATATTTTCAAATATAACATTCACCCAATTCAGTAAAGTGGAAGGGGCGCCAAAACATACCCTTGCTCCGGGCACCATGGCGCCTAGCTACACCTCTGCCCTTCAGGGCTGAACTGGGTACATTGCCTGACCACACTGAAACTCTGGAGTTATGGAGAAGGGGCAGAAACAATAAATGTAAAGTTCAAATTTCTTGCGATTCGCCTGCCACGTGGTTTATGAAGAAATCAAAAGGATGTTGTCAAGAGTATCCGAAGATAATTTGGTTTTATGTGAGTGGAAAAGGAAATAAAGTAAAAGAAAAAGTACTTGCCAACATTTGTGTATGTGTAACATTTGTGTATGTGTAACACTTGTGTATGTGTAAACATGAGCGAGGTGAAGTCAAATTCTTAACAGTACAAGGATTACTATCTAAAATATACAGATTAGATAAATTAGTACTGCATTTGGCTACTAAAGTTTGAGGTGGCTGAATCTGAGGCGTTTGTTACACCAGATGATAGTATGGAATGCTGCGAACGCTGTGTTAATGAGTTTATCATTCTTCAAGACTATGGGCAGAATTTGAAGGAGGTAGACGAGCAGAGGCGTAACTAGGGTTTTCGGAGCCCAGGGCAAGATGAAGAGTGGCAGCGCCCCCCCCCCCAAAAAAAAACAAAAAACAAAACCAAAAACACACACACAAAAAAGAAGTATGTGCGTGCGCTGAAAAATGGGCGTGGTCACGCACCAGAAGGGGTGTGGCCACTGAAAATGGGGTGTACCAACATGACTATATCCTACCCCATGTGTCGCCTCTCAGCACACTATCACCTACCCCTTGTGACGTCTCTCAGCACACCGTCATTCAATTTTTGCACAGTACGCATGCAGAGTCCCCTTTTTACACAGTGCCAGATACACAATTGCCCCACAGTGCCAGATACACAGTGCCCCACAGTGCCAGATACACAGTGCCCCACAGTGTCAGATCCACAGTGACAGATACAGCACCCCACAGTGCCAGATACATATTGCCCACAGTGCCAGATATATGCCCCACAGTGCCAGATGCAATGCCCCACAGTGCCAGATACAATGCCCCACAGTGCCAGTTACAATGCCCCACAGTGTCAGGTACATGCCCCACAGTGCCAGATGCAATGCCCCACAGTGCCAGATGCATTGCCCCACAGTGCCAGTTACAATGCCCCACAGTGCCAGATACAATGCCCCACAGTGCCAGTTACAATGCCCCACAGTGCCAGTTACAATGCCCCACAGTGTCAGATACATGCCCCACAGTGCCAGATACAATGCCCCACAATATAGAAAACAAAGTTTCCCCAGTGCAAATCATAGGGTAATCAAAACTATGAATCAAATTTTTAAAAACATATGTTTATTTTGAAAAAGGAAGAATTGATATCTATTCTAAAACAGCGTAAATTATTACACTAGTGAAACAACCTATTACCGGTAAACATATACAAAAGACAAACTACATATAACATAAAGGATGGATTTTCACCAATTATTGCTCAGTTCTTTCAAATACTTTTACAGTCTCTATATAATTAAATGCGGTGAGGATGCGCTTCTCAGCGACTTACTCCTTCCCCTAGAAGTAATCAATGAGCTAGTAGCACTGAATATTCCACGTCTGGTGATCTTAAACAGAAGGGAAGTGGATATTTCACAGCTGTTGATTTTTCAAAACCACTATGGATGCTGTGTGCAATTAGTATGGTTGAAGCTGTGCTGATACCCTAAAGGTCTCTATGTAACTCAGTTTCAACAAGGGTATTTTATCCTTCCCCTAAAGTCAGTGAATATTCCACGTCTGGTGATCCGTGATTTGTCTCTATGAGCCCAGCCTCCAAAAGTATGAATGTAATTCAGGCTGTAGAGTACCTCATAGTGGTCTCTCCACAGACCTTTCAATGTGCAGTGTCCAAAGAGAAGACTGTCCCTGAAGTGAATAAGGTCCAGATTCCACCGGCGGATTCCCGTACACGCCGCTCTTAGCCCTAGACGGCGTTGTATAGGATCGATGCGTTCTGCGCTCTACGCGTTTCACCTGCAAGAGGCTTCGTCAGGATGCCATCCTTGAAAAAGGGGGTTCAAAGACGAAATTAAAGAGTTAAGGTGAGAGAGGTTAGCCCTAACATGTACTCGGAGACATAACTTTGCTGCAGAATGAGTAATTAATATTGAGAATGGTACATGGGAAATCATACATCAAAGACTAAATGAAAGCGTTAAGGTGAGAGAGGATAGCCCGGAAGTGTACCCTGAGACATTATAACTTTGCCACCAAATAAGCCATTAATATTGAGAATAGTAAAGTGGGGAAGTTGCCCATATCAGTCAGCTTCTAGCTATCACTTATTGTTCACAGTCTATAAAATTACAGTTGCTGACTGGTTGCTAGGGTGCAACTTCTCAACTTTATCTCTTTAAAGCTGGGTACAGACTTATACCCCTTTCACACCGCAGCTTGTACCCGGTAATTTGCCGTTTTTACTGGCTTCCTAAACGGTTTGAGCTGCGATGTGAAAGGGTCCCCTTCAATTACGGTTTACAAAATACCGGTATTTTGAAACGGTAAAAAAGCAGGGTCCTACCCGTTTCAGACCCGTTTAATTGGGCAGTGTGAAAGGGTCTGAAACGGTATTTGCAAGCCCCAGAAGGTGATCGGCTGTCTCCATGTGTGATCTCACCAGGCAGAAGCAGGAAATAAACATTTAAAATGACAACCACTGTTTTGTATGGGTTAAACGGGTTCAGTGTGAAAGGTACCAAAACGGTAATGAAATGGTAATATACTGGTTACAACATGCAATGTGAAGGGGGTTTAACTGCTCAGACCCGTTTTAAGAACCGTTTAAAGAACCGTTTGAAAAGCAGGTTTTGCGATGTGAAAGCAGCATAAGAGTTGTGTATCCAGCCCGACATTGCCACCGACGGGACCCAGCATGGGCCAAGTGCATAACACACTTGCCGATGCCGCTTCAGATGGGAAGGGGGGGAGGGCCACGTTACATTCTGCATTTTGCAGCATATAATTGTACCTTAAGGTACAATGAATAAAAGTTATATTTTAGATCACACATACTAATTTGTTTATCATAATCCATACAAGAGTGTGCCCACACAAGAGTCTTCTTTTCTTGTAAAATTTCCTGATAAAAATATCTGTCAGATCGACAGACCAATTTTCCGACATGCAAAAAGCATCAGATATCTTGGCCATACAAGTACAGGTATCCGGACTCCAGGTCGACAGCAAAAAGGTCGACATACCTTAGGTCGACATGGACAAAAGGTCGACATGGACAAAAGGTCGACAGGAACAAGGTCGACATGAGTTTTTCACGATTTTTTTCTTTTTTGGAACCTTTTCATACTTAACGATCCACGTGGACTACGATTGGAACGGTAATCTGTGCCGAGCCCGGTCACTCTACGAAGAAAACGACACCAAAAAAACATAAAAAACTCACGTCGACCCTTTTCCATGTCGACCTTGTTCCTGTCGACCTTTTGTCCATGTCGACCTAAGGTGTGTCGACCAATTGGCGTCGACCTAAGGTGTGTCGACCTTTTTGCTGTCGACCCTGAGTCCCAGACCCACAAGTACACTGATCCCAAAGCTGGACATACAATTATCTGACAGATCATCTGCCAGATCTGGCTGGTTGGAATGAAGGGCCTAATTCAGACCTGGACTCTGTGTGTGCACGGGCAGCAGCCGCTCTACGCATGCGCACACAGTGAGATGCGAAGGCTTCTCAGTGGTGTGATCGCCTCTGCCTGTCATTCAGAAGCGTGTCAACGGCGTTGTGGAACAACATGTGGAACTTTTCAAGCAGTGCATATTGTATTAGGCACTTTAATTTACCTGTATGCGTCTTAGGTCTATGTATTGCTTATCTCTCATATTGCAACCTATGTAATGCGCCCAAATGTCTGCCTTGCCAGGTACTCTCATGGGTAGGATGAGCAATGCATGGATCTGATGATTTTGTAAGGGAAGCAGTTAAAATACCGTTAGTTGGGATCCCGGCGGTCACAATGCTGATGCCGGAATCCTGACGTGCGGTTAAATGCCACCGTCGGAATACCGGCGTGGTAGATGATTCTCCCTCTGTGGGTGTCCACGACACCCATAGAGGGAGAATATAACCTGTGGCGAGCGCAGTGAGCCACCGCGCCCGCAGCTTGGCGAGCGTAGCAAGCCTGTAAGGGGCTTACTAGCGCCCGCCACGCTGCCGGCATACTGGTGGCCGGGATGCCGCTGTCGGTATACTGACAGCCAGTCATTCATACTGAACCCCCTGTTCCACTCAGTGTAACCTATGTAGTGCACCCAAGGTAGCTCCCTCTTCTGGAACCTTCGTGGGTAGGATAAATTATCCTTGGAATTTATTATCCAAAATGACTTTGTCAACTCTGTATTAATGTTCATTGGTTTCTGTATTTCCTGCAAATCTAAGATTCTGTATTATTTTCATGATTTATGTAAAGCATCTGGAGTCCTTCTGGAGAAGAATGCTATGCTCTATGAAGAAAATAATTCTTATTCTTGTTAATCCAATAAACAAACTTCAGGAACATCATTTGGGACTGAACTTGACGATCCAAATAAAACTCTGGTCATACTGAAACCTATTTTTATAAAAATTTTTGACAATTTAATTTCAGCATCTGCATGTATTTGAGGATATGAGCTATTTACTAGAGATGAGCGGGTTCGGTTTCTTTGAATCCGAACCCGCACGAACTTCACTTTTTTTTCCACGGGTCCGAGCGACTCGGATCTTCCCGCCTTGCTCGGTTAACCCGAGCGCGCCCGAACGTCATCATGACGCTGTCGGATTCTCGCGAGGCTCGGATTCTATCGCGAGACTCGGATTCTATATAAGGAGCCGCGCGTCGCCGCCATTTTCACTCGTGCATTGAGATTGATAGGGAGAGGACGTGTCTGGCGTCCTCTCCATTAGAATAGAGATAGATAGATTAGATAGAGAGAGATTGTGCAGAGTCGCAGACAGAGTTAGTTTACCACAGTCAGTGACCAGTGCAGTTGCTAGTTAACTTTTATTTAATATAATATATCCGTTCACTTCTCTCTGCTATATTCGTTCTCTGCCTGAAAAAAAAAACGATACACAGCACAGTCAGTCACACAGTGTGACTCAGTCTGTGTGCACTCAGCTCAGCCCAGTGTGCTGCACAGTCATCAATGTATAAATTAAAAGCTTATAATTAATTGTGGGGGAGACTGGGGAGCACTGCAGGTTGTTAGCAGGAGCCAGGAGTACAATTATATTAATTAACAGTGCACACTTTTGCTGCAGGAGTGGTGACCAGTGCCTGACCACCAGTATAGTATTGTTGTATACTACTAATATCTCTTTAAATATCAACCAGTCTATATTAGCAGCAGACACAGTACAGTGCGGTAGTTCACGGCTGTGGCTACCTCTGTGTCGGCACACGGCAGGCAGTCCGTCCGACCAGAATTGTATTATTTATTATTATATACCTACCACCTAACCGTGGTTTTTTTTTCATTCTTTATACCGTCATAGTGTCATCCTAATTGTTACGAGTATACTACTATCTCTTTATCAACCAGT
The DNA here is from genome assembly GCF_028390025.1 of Pseudophryne corroboree. Taxonomy (NCBI): domain Eukaryota; kingdom Metazoa; phylum Chordata; class Amphibia; order Anura; family Myobatrachidae; genus Pseudophryne; species Pseudophryne corroboree. Next base: position 426,162,933 of record NC_086449.1, on the reverse strand, counting down.
GTACAGTGCGGTAGTTCACGGCTGTGGCTACCTCTGTGTCGGCACACGGCAGGCAGTCCGTCCGACCAGAATTGTATTATTTATTATTATATACCTACCACCTAACCGTGGTTTTTTTTTCATTCTTTATACCGTCATAGTGTCATCCTAATTGTTACGAGTATACTACTATCTCTTTATCAACCAGTGTACAGTGCGGTAGTTCACGGCTGTGGCTACCTCTGTGTCGGCACACGGCAGGCAGTCTGTCCGACCAGAATTGTATTATTTATTATTATATACCTACCACCTAACCGTGGTTTTTTTTTCATTCTTTATACCGTCATAGTGTCATCCTAATTGTTACGAGTATACTACTATCTCTTTATCAACCAGTGTACAGTGCGGTAGTTCACGGCTGTGGCTACCTCTGTGTCGGCACACGGCAGGCAGTCCGTCCGACCAGAATTGTATTATTTATTATTATATACCTACCACCTAACCGTGGTTTTTTTTTCATTCTTTATACCGTCATAGTGTCATCCTAATTGTTACGAGTATACTACTATCTCTTTATCAACCAGTGTACAGTGCGGTAGTTCACGGCTGTGGCTACCTCTGTGTCGGCACACGGCAGGCAGTCCGTCCGACCAGAATTGTATTATTTATTATTATATACCTACCACCTAACCGTGGTTTTTTTTTCATTCTTTATACCGTCATAGTGTCATCCTAATTGTTACGAGTATACTACTATCTCTTTATCAACCAGTGTACAGTGCGGTAGTTCACGGCTGTGGCTACCTCTGTGTCGGCAGTCGGCAGGCAGTCCGTCCATCCATAATTGTATTATTATTATAATATATACCACCTAACCGTGGTTTTTTTTTCATTCTTTATACCGTCGTCATAGTGTCATACTAGTTGTTACGAGTATACTACTATCTCTTTATCAACCAGTGTACAGTGCGGTAGTTCACGGCTGTGGCTACCTCTGTGTCGGCAGTCGGCAGGCAGTCCGTCCATCCATAATTGTATTATTATTATAATATATACCACCTAACCGTGTTTTTTTTTTCATTCTTTATACCGTCGTCATAGTGTCATACTAGTTGTTACGAGTATACTACTATCTCTTTATCAACCAGTGTACAGTGCGGTAGTTCACGGCTGTGGCTACCTCTGTGTCGGCAGTCGGCAGGCAGTCCGTCCATCCATAATTGTATTATTATTATAATATATACCACCTAACCGTGGTTTTTTTTTCATTCTTTATACCGTCGTCATAGTGTCATACTAGTTGTTACGAGTATACTACTATCTCTTTATCAACCAGTGTACAGTGCGGTAGTTCACGGCTGTGGCTACCTCTGTGTCGGCAGTCGGCAGGCAGTCCGTCCATCCATAATTGTATTATTATTATAATATATACCACCTAACCGTGGTTTTTTTTTCATTCTTTATACCGTCGTCATAGTGTCATACTAGTTGTTACGAGTATACTACTATCTCTTTATCAACCAGTGTACAGTGCGGTAGTTCACGGCTGTGGCTACCTCTGTGTCGGCAGTCGGCAGGCAGTCCGTCCATCCATAATTGTATTATTATTATAATATATACCACCTAACCGTGGTTTTTTTTTCATTCTTTATACCGTCGTCATAGTGTCATACTAGTTGTTACGAGTATACTACTATCTCTTTATCAACCAGTGTACAGTGCGGTAGTTCACGGCTGTGGCTACCTCTGTGTCGGCAGTCGGCAGGCAGTCCGTCCATCCATAATTGTATTATTATTATAATATATACCACCTAACCGTGGTTTTTTTTTCATTCTTTATACCGTCGTCATAGTGTCATACTAGTTGTTACGAGTATACTACTATCTCTTTATCAACCAGTGTACAGTGCGGTAGTTCACGGCTGTGGCTACCTCTGTGTCGGCAGTCGGCAGGCAGTCCGTCCATCCATAATTGTATTATTATTATAATATATACCACCTAACCGTGGTTTTTTTTTCATTCTTTATACCGTCGTCATAGTGTCATACTAGTTGTTACGAGTATACTACTATCTCTTTATCAACCAGTGTACAGTGCGGTAGTTCACGGCTGTGGCTACCTCTGTGTCGGCAGTTGGCAGGCAGTCCGTCCATCCATAATTGCATTATTATTATAATATATACCACCTATCCGTGGTTTTTTTATACCACCTAACCGTGGCAGTCCGTCCATAATTGTATACTAGTATCCAATCCATCCATCTCCATTGTTTACCTGAGGTGCCTTTTAGTTCTGCCTATAAAATATGGAGAACAAAAAAGTTGAGGTTCCAAAATTAGGGAAAGATCAAGATCCACTTCCACCTCGTGCTGAAGCTGCTGCCACTAGTCATGGCCGAGACGATGAAATGCCAGCAACGTCGTCTGCCAAGGCCGATGCCCAATGTCATAGTACAGAGCATGTCAAATCCAAAACACCAAATATCAGTAAAAAGCCTCTTTTTTTCTTTGCGTCATGTGCTGTTTGGGGAGGGTTTTTTGGAAGGGACATCCTGCGTGACACTGCAGTGCCTCTCCTAGATGGGCCCGGTGTTTGTGTCGGCCACTAGGGTGGCTAATCTTACTCACACAGCTACCTCATTGCGCCTCTTTTTTTCTTTGCGTCATGTGCTGTTTGGGGAGGGTTTTTTGGAAGGGACATCCTGCGTGACACTGCAGTGCCACTCCTAGATGGGCCCGGTGTTTGTGTCGGCCACTAGGGTCGCTTATCTTACTCACACAGCGACCTCGGTGCAAATTTTAGGACTAAAAATAATATTGTGAGGTGTGAGGTATTCAGAATAGACTGAAAATGAGTGTAAATTATGGTTTTTGAGGTTAATAATACTTTGGGATCAAAATGACCCCCAAATTCTATGATTTAAGCTGTTTTTTAGTGTTTTTGGAAAAAAACACCCGAATCCAAAACACACCCGAATCCGACAAAAATAATTCGGTGAGGTTTTGCCAAAACGCGTTCGAACCCAAAACACGGCCGCGGAACCGAACCCAAAACCAAAACACAAAACCCGAAAAATTTCAGGCGCTCATCTCTACTATTTACATGCCCTTGGTGTGCTGACGCGATCTTCACCCAGTGTCTCTTCCTCTCCGTCTCCTGCGGCCCCCGGCTCCCGGCTCTGGCATGCTGCCGGCTAGTGATAAGGTGCATGCGGTCAAGGACCTGCAGCGGGTGCAGGCGGTAAACTGGATGTTAAACCGAGATGATGTTTTATGTCTATACCAGGTGGTTTTAAGCCCACAGAGCTATTGTTATAGGTACAGGTTGAGCATCCCTTATCCAAAATGCTTGGGACCAGAGGTATTTTGGATATCGGATTTTTCCGTATTTTGGAATAATTGCATATCATAATGAGATATCATGGTGATGGGACCTAAGTCTAAGCACAGAATGCATATATATTTCATATACACCTTATACACACAGCTTGAAGTCAATTTTAGCCAATATTTTTTTATAACTTTGTGCATTAAACAAAGTGTGTGTACATTCACACAGTTCATTAATGTTTCATATACACCTTATACACACAGCCTGAAGGTAATTTAATACAATATTAAACAAAGTTTGTGTACATTGAGCCATCAAAAAACAAAGGTTTCACTATCTCACTCACACTCAAAAAAGTCCGTATTTCGGAATAGTCCGTATTTCGGAATATTTGGATATGGGATACTCAACCTGTACTAGCATTGTACTTTATTTGGCTCTGTGGGGGAGATTTACTAAGCCAGAAAAGTGATAAATATCACTGTGATAAAGCACCAGCCAATCGGCTCCTAACTGCCATGTCACAGGCTGTGTTTGGAAAATGACAGTTAGGAGCTGATTGGCTGGTGCTTTATCACAGTGATATTTATCACTTTTCAAGCTTAGTACATCTGGCCCAATGTATTTAAATAATAATTAAAAAAAGACGTTTTCATGCACGATAGAGCGACCTTTTCTTCCTCTTTTCATACAGATATATATATGGATAACAATCTGTCGACGGGCATGGGCCCGAAACGTTGATAATAAAAGGCATGTTTTGCAGCCATTGGAAGTCTCTGAGTGCCGCCATGCTGCCAGCATACATTGGTCAGCAGTCCCAATGCAGTAACTGCCACCAGAAGAAGTATCAGTCACTGCGCCAGCCAGGCTAAGCGACGTTGAGGGACCATGCCCAGGTCGAGCTTCTACTCTCACCCGCACACAAAATTATTAATACTTAAAAAGTAGGTGACATTAACCTCTCGAGGTTTTGGGTGTGAAAGCACAGACAACAGATCTAAGATTAAGATCTTTTTAATCCAAGTCAAAACTTCAAAGCTTATTGTTAAAGAAAAAAGATAGTTAAAAGAATATAATAGATAGTCACACAAGCGATTACAGTTTCTGATAAAATAAAAATAGTAATAAATAAAGCTTCACCTGAAGTTGTGCTGGCGGATTGAGGCCTATCCTTGATGCACGGGTGCACTTCATAAAACTAAGTCTTCCTGACCTGTTTGCCTCATGATAAAATGACAAATTTAACTACATTCTGCCACTCCTCCCAAGTCTCCCTTCCTCTTGGGAATCCTTTCACCCTCTCCAAGCCAGAGTTAATTAATTCTCAGCTTGTACTGTAATGTCTCTTAAGGGCCCTATACACGGGAGAGATGTGTGCTGAGCGAACCGTATGGGGGGCCGCTCTTTTCACCCAGCGGTTGAAATGATCAATGTGCTAGATTGAGCCTGCATGCAGGCCAGTCTAGCACCGGCGATAGCGATGCGGGGGGCCGCGCATCACTATCGCTGTGGGGGGTACACACGAGTGGTCTTTGCTTAAAATCTAAGCAATCTAGTCAGATTGCTTCGATTTTAAGCATGGATCTCTCTGTGAGTACCCCCCTTTAGAAATACGACCAGGCTGGTTGGCCTTATCTGTTAATTGTCTGTTTAAAGCTCTGGGTGAGGGTTTACAACTGCAGGATGAGGCCTGTATGAATATCATTTACAATTTAGTAAGGAAGGGCTTAACACCTAAGTGGACAGGGTGCCTCCATAAAATTGCAGGTGTGACCCCTGTGGTGCGTAATCACAGATTCCTGTATACACAGGATGTTAGGGTTGATTAGCATCTTGTCTCTGACGTTCTGTGGCTATAATGAAATACCAGCAATTAAGTTTCTACCATTTGACTGGTATAATACAATGGTACATTGATACATCAATCAGAATAATAAAATGTTTTAAATCATGCCCATTTCGATATAATCCAGATGCATTAGCATCACCGCCATTGATACACCACTCAGATATCCTGATATCACATACATTGATATCACACTACTTTTTAACAGGCCTGTTCCTACTTGAAATAGCCCGGATCATGACACTGCGGACAATTGGTTCCCAATGAGCACATCATGCTCTAAAGGTAAATGTCAGGGATTGGTTGGCAACATTTAGCCTGGGGGTCAGATGCAAGAAAGTGACCCTAGTTTTTCTACTGGCATATGATATTAGAAAATGGTCGTGAACAAAGCATTTGCAAGTACAAGTAATGCACAGTCATATGCATTTTAAGAACATCTTCCCTTATGACTGAAGATGTGTACGGGCAATCTAATAGATAAACTTCAGTGATTACATGTTGGTGGAACTGTGAGTCACATACTTGGTTGTAAGAGTAAATATGCCTGTTTCCTGGCATTTCTTTTGTAGCAAATGTACTGTAAGGGATGAGGACTTATCACTACCTAGTCTAAACTGTCTAACAGAAGCTAATCTAGTCTAACTTATAAATACCCAATCTAAACTGCCTAACACCCAGCTAAAGTAGGGAGACTGCAAGTAACAAAATAAGCAGAGTGTGGAGATCACTCTGCAGAGTGGAAAAGAATGATGAACATAATACTATTGGATCCTCTATGATGATAATAGGTGTCAGCAGTGTGCAATGGAGGTTAACCCACATACTAGATAACTTAACCAGTGTTCACTTTATTAACCAGTATGAAGCAGGTGCAGAATAACATGAAGTTAAATAGTATACAGCTGTTACAGGCAAAGTAACATACTCAGCTAGGTTAGTGGACATGCCTCCATCAGTTCATGGCCCTAGTGTCCAGGCAACAAATACAACATGTAAATACAGGAAAGCTCAAACAGACATTCTATAATAGGTGCTGCGTGTGTGTATACTTTCCCCTCTAGAGTCCTGCGATGTGGGTGCAAATCACATGGAATATGTCCACTGCGGCCATTTCCAAGTCATTTGCGCATGCGCACTGGAGTTGTCCCTGGGATCAAGGGATGAGTGCCATGTTCCTGGAGACCTGTGCATGCTCGGTAGACAGGAAGGAAGAGGATCAGTACAGGAGGAATGCTTGAACCTAGAAGACCGCTAGGAACCATGAGGATCAAACAGCAATGTAGTCAGGAACAAGAAGTGTTGGCGGCAGGTGATCAGCAGGATACATGATGAGTAATGCAGCAGCACAGTCAGAAGCCAGCAGAAGTTATACATAGAACTCAAGCAGAGAATACCAGAGATGAAGGTTGACAGTGTGAGTGCACACAAGGAAACCTAAACCCAAGGTCTGATTCTCTGGCAACCAGCAGGTGATACCAGGGAAGTAGATATACAGTAGGGATGACAATTGATGGCTAATACAGTCAGGGCATGAACCCATACTAAATTAAGTTAAACAGCTCAATTGAAACCCATTTTAACCAGACTTGCCAGAAGTGTGTAATAGTTATAACCGGGCTGGTTACTGGAGCACTATGGACCGGACTGGTAATGGTGAGACTTTGAACCAGGCTGGTTACTGGTGTGACCGAGGACCCGGCTAGTTACCAGTGTGACTGCTAACTGGGCTGGTTACCAACGTGCCTGGACCGGGCTGGTTAACAGAGCACTATGGACCGGCTGTGGATGCAAGGGCTAGGAAAAACCTCCTGGAAGGGAGCCTGCAACATTTCTGGAAAGTGACAATATTCAGGCGCCAAGGCTTTGCCTGGCACTTCCTTTTAAACCTCCTGCTCTGATCCTACTGTTTGAAGGAGTCATGTGATGTCCAGAGTCCTGCAATTGGTCCCTTATTGTCATGTGACCACTGGGAGAAATAGCGACACCCATGGACTGGAGACAGCGGGAGCTCCCGCCGTCACCTCGCCCATCTGACAAACCACACCACCGCCTCAGGGGTCCCCACACGCAGCGGAGTGGTAAGCACGGCAGCCGCCGCTCCCTGCCTATGACAATAATATTTCTAAAGGATGTCTGCCAATATTCAATATTTCCATTAGCCTGACATGGCAGTATACATTCCACCTTTAATTATGGGGTCACTGTATCTATAATTACAATATTGTTCACAGTATCTCTCAACCCCAAATCTTGGACCGAATATGCTATAAATGTTCTTCTCCGATTCCACAACCTCAGTGCCACTACCAGGACCATTCTCCATCACCTGGTTTTCTCTGCAAAAATAAACTTTTTTTGAGAAAAAAATCCAACAAACTGTTGCTTCATACTGTGGAAGTAAATCTTTTTCTGGGTTTTGGCTCAGGTGTTCAATGACAATTGCTCCCTTATGTCTCACAGAAAAGATTCACAAGTGACGATGAAATAAGATCAGTCTCTGCCTTGTCTGGAATCTTACTGACTTTCTTGCAATGATTGGTGTGCATTATTTATTTATTATTTATTACCAGTTATTTATATAGCGCACACATATTCCGCAGCGCATCCAAGTATCCCTTTCGGCTACTTCACAGGATGTAGTGCTGGTCATTAAACTTGGTATGTTCCTTCCCACCTGTCTACCAAACACCCTGAGCCTGAGAAATTGTGGATCATAACATATTCTCCAGGCTTGATATCATGGCACTTTGTTTCAGGCATCTTTGGAGACAGCAATTTTAAGTTCTTCTGTTGTTGCCTTAAGCGCTTACTCATTTTTATGAGGTACTGAACAGTCACTTCATTGTTGCACTTCAAATTATCGTGGGGATTTATCATCAAATGTTTTTTTTTACCAACAAGTGTTTCAAAGGTTGACAGGCTAAGAGGTGGTCTAGTAACATAGTAACATAGTATCTGAGGTTGAAAAAAGACAATTGTCCATCGAGTTCAACCTATTAGTAGTTGTCCTTATGCTGTGTTACAGTAAGGGCAAAGCTTCTGGCCATGCTAACCTAGTCTGATCCATCACTTTGCTCAATTTTTTCTTGATAGTACTGTTAATCCCTCTCCACTTTCTCACTGGTCTGTGGTGTATTGGGAGTATGTAATCTGCTATCAAATATCATAAGTTTACATGGTATCTAGTCTATAGAGCAACACTAAACAGGTTTACAGTCAAAAGGTAGACCACTAATGGTCAACATGCATTAGGTCAACGGGGTCAAAGTGTCAACAGGGTCAAAGGGTCGACATGTAAAATTTTGACAGTTCAAAAGGTCAACAGAGTCAAAAGGATGATATGACAATGGTCGACACTCATATGGTCAACACAAGTGTTTTTTTATTATTTTTATTTTTCCCCCTGATTTTTTTATACTTTACCATCCATGTGGAATACGATTGGGAATAGTAACCTGTGCCAAGTTCAGCGGTATGCCATTTGAGGGAACGTGGTACACTAATGGGGCTTATTTGTGGCAGAAAAGTGCCACAAAAAAATAATTGTGTCTACCTTTTTTTGTGTCAACTATACATGTTAACCTTTTGACCCTGTTGACCTTTTCTGCTGTCTATCTATTCCATGTCGGCCTTTTGAACTTGTTGACCTTCTGACCCTGTTGACCTAAAGCATGTTGACCATTATTGATCTACGTATTGACTGTAGACCTTTTTTGTGTAGCTCTAATAATCCACACCCAGTTTACACATGATTTTAAAGACCTCACCAGTGAAATGAGTACCTCAAATCACTCTCCATTACTTTGGGGATACCTAACTGACAGACAAATTCTTTAACAATTTTCTTAGCAGTAAAAACAGTAGTCTTAGAAGCATATGGATAGGCTTCTGTCCAGTTAGAGAAAATGTCAATACACACTAACACATACAAATTCCTGCAGGGTTGTCATTGGATGAAGTCAATTTGTATGACCTGGAAAGGTCCACCTGTAGGAGGAATATGGGATGGCTCTGATGGTATAATTGTCCCAATATTCTTTCTCAAACAAGTCAGACATTGCTGTCTTACAAGCCTGTGAGGAGAAGCCAGGCACACACCAGTATGCTCTTACAAGTTTAGGCAAAACCTTCCTTATCCAAATGAGTCAAACCATGTGCAGCCTCCTCTAGGCTTGGAAAATATGCCTTGGGAGTCACTGGTCTAACTTGTCCATCGTGCCAGGACCATAAAGACTCCTGACCATATTCCTTCAACTTCCAGATGGGCTTCTCCTTTTGGGAACACAAATTGTACATTTTGTAATCGATTAATTTGTGTACACTAAGAACTTCAAAAGTCATTATTTTAGTAGCACTTGCATTTACAGGTAGGCTAGATGCCCACTTAGCAGTGTCATCTGCTGTACTGTTACCAAGTGACACAGAGTCTTTGTCGTGTGTGTGCCTTACACTTGATGACTGCTACTTCTCTTGGTAATTGTATAGCTGTCAAAAGTCCTTGTATGTGTTGTGCATCTGCCACTGGTGTGCCTGCTACTGTCATAAAATTTCTAAGGATCCACAAGGTGCCAAAATCATGTATAACTCCAAAAGCAGAGATATATACAAAAAGCAATAGAGGCAGCGCTATACCAGATGTATTGTCGTATAACAACACGTTTAATACAATTAAATAAAAATGATTAATATAAATTACAACAGGTTAAAAATTACTTCATAAATTATACACTGTAACCATAATGCTTCTAGTCACCATATAATTGCATACCGCATCACGTCTGTTCCAAATACATCTCATAGGACAAGGTAAACTTTGCAGGTGGCCATAAATGGTTTCTTAGGGCTAACAGCACAGTCCCAGGAATGGTATATCTCACTTCCAATGCTGGAGGAATATCAGTCCCAGATTGATGAAATTCAGAAACATGGGGAGTCCTCACCAGAATTGCGATGGCTTTAGGAGAGTCCAATCCTTTAAATGGAAATCAGTCCAACAGTTGTTGCTTTACCGGTCCAATGATGGTTCAGGTGACGGTCTCTTTTTCCAATGAATTAAGGTGACATAGAAGCATATACCTAATGCGTTTCACAGCCAGAACTGCTGCTTTTTCAAAGGTAACTAGATTTGTGAACTGACAGTGTATTTATACCTAAATTAATTATCCCAATTACGCACACATGATTAGACAATCCATCTGTTACTTTAATAATAAATAAAACCCTTAGTGTTTATTTAGGTCTTTAATAAAATTAGACTCATAGGCAAAAGAAATGTGTAAATCTAATTTTTTGGTATTAAAAACCAGTTCGCTAACTATAAACTTAAAACTCTTCCGGACTACGGGTGCTGGAATGCACACCGAGTGACCGGGTTTCCGGTCCGAGAACTGCAGCCATTAGTCTCTCCTATTAGTACATCCCAATTCCCCTGCCGGCCAGTGGATGTGAGCTGGGTCACGTGACTTCCATTCCATGACCTGCAGCCTGTGTTCCATGGCGCCCAGACTGTACTGCCTCCTTTACGAGGGTCTGGATGAGGGTACATAATGTGAACACCATAGCACGTGACCTCGCAGGATTTCATTCGTCATTCATGCACCTCGCAGGATTTCTGAAGAGGTGGAACCTAAATAAAGTCATGTGATTTAGTACACAGAAAGTAACGTGATCGCCAATTCAGTTTATTCATTATCTAAACCGTTTATTTAGCAATGATTTCACACTGAATTAATTATAATTACACAGAAATGTATAACCACTATCATTTAGATTATATAATGTTATTTCGTACATATAGCTCAAGTATTGAATCGTGCACTAATAATTAGTATGCATACCCCATATTTCAAATAAACTACAGTGACCCAATATAACTGTTCTAGCTAGTTTTAGTTAGTTTTAGTAAAAAAAGAAAAACATGGGAATGAAGAACCAGAAAGTGATCAGCTGGCGCTCGGCAAATGATGGTTAGCATTACAACATATATAGGGAATGAAATATATCCGAAAAATCCAATAAACAATTTTATATAACACAATTCAGTTCTACTGACTCATTGAGACCCGCAGGGAATATGCTATTAATTTTAAGCATCCAACATACCTCTTCTTTACACAGTTTCTTATAATGGTCACCCCCTCATGTTGTTTTTGCAATAAATTACAAACCCAACACTTTCAAACATTTGGGGTTCCCGTTATGATCTTCATAGTGTTTGGACACGCTATGTAGTTGAACTTTTTTCAGTATATTCCTGCAGTGTTCAAGAATTCTCATTTTGAGTGGGCGGGTTGTGCTTCCTATATACTTTAAATTGCACCCACAAACTAACATATAGATTACATAGGAGGTATCACTATTTATATGAGTCTTTATCTCATATGAACTCTCTCCCCCATCTATAGTGACCCTTAGTGTATGGTCAGCTGTGTGGTTACAAGTTAGACATCTATTCTTTCCGCACTTGTGGAAATCTTTTATTTTAGCACTTTGTTGTGTGAGCCAATTTCATTTTTTGGAGATGTATTGACTGGATTTTCTTCAATACTTTTAAGATAACTCTGTGCCAATACATTTGTAAGAGACTTATTTCTGCGAAAAATGAAAGTGGGTTCTTTAGGGAGAATATTAACCAATAGACTGTCCTGTTTTAGAATATTGTAGTTTTTTGATACGATTTCTCTAATCTCCGAATGACAACTATTATATGTTGAGATAAAAGATAAATCATTATCGAGATCTTTGTCTTTACTATTCAATTTGTTCTTAGAAGAACTCAAAAGTTCTTCTTTTTCTATCTTACCTCTTTAAATTCCTTTTGTACTAAATGACTAGGGTAGCCTCTAGCTAGAAAGGAATCAACCATCATTTCTGCTTGTTTGTCAAATGAGATTAGGTGAGAACAGTTCCTCCTCAAACAGAGTAGTTGGCTTTTTGGAATACTTTTTTTCCAAGGTAAGTGGTGTGCGCTATTAAAGTGCAGATGAGCATTGGAACCTGTTTCTTTTACATAATTACAAGTAGAAATTTTATTTTCTTTAATTACCACCGAGACATCCAAAAAGTCGATACAATAAGTATTAAATTGATCGGTGAATGTGAGATTAAATGGATTTTGATTGAGATAAGTGACAAAAGAAAGAGTGGAGGTGCTATCCCCATCCCAAATAATAAATAAATCAATATAACGGCCATAGAGGACCAGGTGCGCACCGAAATCGCCCCCCCCCCCCTCCACGAGTCGGTCCTCAACCTCACCTATGTAGAGGATGGCGTAACTCGGCGCGAACCCGGTCCCCATGGCCATACCCATCACCTATAAATAAGTGTTAAAAAATAAAAAGTAATTGTGTTTTAAAATAAAAGAAATAGAATCCAGGATGAACTGTCTATGGTTCTCCCTGAGGTCACCATCAGCTGATAGTCTGTTCGCAATTGTGCGAACCCCCAAATCATGAGGGATATTAGAATATAGACTTTGTATGTCTAATGTAAGGAATGCATAATATTCCATTCTAATTCCTTTATCATATTACGAAAATGAGTGGTATCTTTGATGTGTGACCTCAGGGAAGAGACATGTGGCTGAAGAAATTAATTGACATAAAAAGATAAATTAGATGTGAGGGAATTGATACCAGAAATAATAGGAAGACCCGGGGGTGAGGTGAGGGATTTGTGATTTTTGGGATGTTGATGATAATAAATGGGAACAGTGGGGTGTGAAAAAAAAAGAAACCGAAATTCTTCTTTTGTGATAATGTCATCATTCACCGCTTTTGAAAGAAGATCATTAAGTTCTAACAAGGAACTTTCTGTTGGATCTCTCAGTAGCACTGTACAAAAAGCTGTGTTTCCCAACTGTCTATTTGCTTCCATTACATAGTCTATATACGATCCTGTATTATGAGCCCTCCCCCTTATCAGCAGCTTTGATGATAGTCGAACTGTCTTTAGTGAGTTTGTACAAAGCTCACTTTTCCCATTTATTCAGATTCTCTTTTTTCTTGGAAATTTTAGTATTATCTGCACTGCACTATACTAGTCCCTTTGAAATTGGGATAAATCATAGATCTATTATTAAATCATTTGGGATCACTTTTAATATCATAGATCTTGGTTGCCTTAGGAGAAAGATCTGCTGGGACTTCTTCCAAAATTCCGTAAGCATTTGTAGAGCCATTATATCTCCTGTATCAAGCAAACTTGGATAGGCTACTTCTGCATTTTTATTTACATTTTGTTTTGCTAAATATTTTTCCTGCATAGAGTCCTCACAAAATTATTTAATTCTATAAACAGATCGAAAATATTGGGGGCTGAGGTAGGGGAAAATTTTAGGCCTTTCGCTAATACTTGAATGTCACTTTCTGTAAATTTTTTAGATGATAAATTAAATATATTCTTTGTTTGAATCTTTTGTCTCATTATTTTCAATCTCTTAAGTACCTCTTTCTTCCCTCCTCTCCTTCCTCTAAACTTGAATTTCCACTTCTCTTTTGGGGATCTTTTAGCCCCTCCCTGTCCCTGTCTCAAAATCCCGTCTGTCGCTGTTCTAAAACATTCTCTGTGGAGGTTGAGGAAACTTCCTCTCTTAGTTTGGGTCTAGCTCCTAATTCTGAAATGGTTTTTCTCTGATCCATAGGATCTACTTTCCTTCCTCTTTCTGGGGCTTGCTCTCTATAAGTATAGCAGTTGGGGTATTGAGGACAATTTTGTTGCCTTCGTCCTTTCCTATAGTTCCTAGAGCTATTTAGTTGTGCATCTTAATTTCTATCATGGACGGGATCTATGTCCCTACTGGTATTCTTCACTGGATTCAAAGGTTTATTCCTAGTGTTATTTTTCTGTTGTCTGTATGACCTAACATTCCCTAATTTATAATCATCTAGATCTTGTTGGAATTTCTTACATTTAGAATCGATCAAGGACTGTTCAATTGTAATAACTTTTTCAGTTATAAAAGAATCCCTTTCTTTGTATTGCTTGACTTGACTAAACGGTTCTAGTTTGGCTTTAAGACGTTCAATCTCACATTCCAAAGTTTTAACTTTGCTGGTTCTGAATTCAGTAACAAGTTCCATCAGTGATAACGAACATTTATCCAATAATGCATCCCATTTCGTCTGGAACTCCGCATTATCTTGAAATATGGTATAAATGTAGGTATAAATACACTGTCAGTTCACAACTCTAGTCACCTTTCAAAAAGCAGCAGTTCTGGCTGTGTATGCTTCTATGTCACCTTAATTCATTGGAAAAAAAGACCGTTGCCTGAACCATCATTGGACTAGTAAAGCAATAACTGTTGGACTGATTTTCATTTAAAGGATCGGACTCTCCTAAAGCCAATGCAATTCTGGTGAGGATTCCCCATGTTTCTGAATTTCAATAATCTGGGACTGATATTCCTCCAGCATTGGAAGTGAGATATACCGTTCCTGGGACTGTGCTGTCAACCCTAAGAAACCATTTATGTCCACCTGCAAAGTTTACCTTGTCCTATGAGATGTATTTGGAACCTGCGTGATGCAGTATGTAATTATTGGTGACTAGAAGCATTATGGTTAGAGTGTATCATTTATGAAGTAATTTTGAACCTGTTGTAATTTATATTAATCATTGTTGTTTAATTGTATTAAACATGTTGTTATATGACAATCCATCTGGTATAGCGCTGCCTCTCTTGCTTTTTGTATATATCTATCCTGTAGGTGTGACTAACCTAATTTAGGCAGCTGCTTTATTTATATATTTATTGGAAACACACCCCAGTAGCGCCCTTCCAACCTAGGTTGGTATTCTCTTTTTTCACACAAAAGCATACCTTGAATCAGTATAATTATTAGCTGATTTACCTTCTGCGAACTCACATGCTCTCATCAGTGCTATTAGTTTCACTATTTGTGCTGAGTGAGGTTGCCAGAGGGGTTCAGCTTCTATTATCTCTTCATCATCTTTCACAGCATCCTATGCATTGCTCTCAGTGTCAGTCTGTCTATGACAACACCTATCTGTGTAAAAAGTCAAATCTGCATTGTCTAAGTGGGTGTCACGTATTTCAGGCCTTGCAGTAAAGGTTTGACACAGGTAATCCATGCATTTATGCTCATCTGTATACCTGCTAAATCCTCCTTCAACTAGTCTCATCCACCTTTTGTGCATCACACAATACATGAGGTAGATAAGTGACCGAATTTAGCGTATTGCACCTTTTGATTGTGATGTTTGCTGATGCCATTAGTGCTAACTCCCACCTTATAAACCTTGCTGATGAGACATGTCTAGTCTGGGCTTAGTTTAGCAGAGCAGACACTGCATGTGGTGCGTAGACTGTTAAGTCAAGGCCTTAGTCAAACTCTCCTTAAGGTTTAGAAACTTTGTGTCCTGTTTGTGAAAGGTGAAGCAACAATTGTTTAGTATCAGACTGTGATGACATGAATGAATCAGAACACAACAACAAATTATCCACCTATTGGATCAAGACTGTTCCATTGTCAGGTTGGAAAGTGCGTAAGCAGTCATGCAGTGCTTATGAAAAGATACTTGGACTATCAATGAAGCCTTGAGTCTTGTCCAAGTATACTGTACACCTTTGTAAGTGAAAGCAAAGAGATACCGACTGTCAAGAGGAAAAGAGACAGAGAAGAAAGCAGAACAAAGATCGATGACAGTGAAATATGTGGCAGAAGGAGGAATTTGCAAAAGAATGAGAGCTGGATTAGGCGCTATGGGGATTTGACTTTCAACAACTTTATTTACTTCCTTAGGTCTTGGATGATTCTCTAGCCCCTCCCACAAATATTTCACGGGAAATATGGGACTGTCGGCTGCACTAGAGCTACAGATTATTATTCTTTGTTGCAGCAGCCATTCAAGGACAGGATACACCCCTAATTCCACTTCCTGTATTAAAGGATACTTTGTTTTTTTATTAGCTTGCCTGTTTTGTTTTAGATGTATCATCATGGGGTCTATATTAGCCATTAATCCAGTGTCCTGTCCATCTTTAGTCCATTAGTCCATAAAGAACCCGGTATTTGGGATAACATTTGTTGTACCTGTGATGGATATGTTTCTATAACAATAGAGTGCAACATTAGCCTTTGTGGGATGTCCTGCACATGATTTCTGGAAATATCTAAAATCGCACCATCAGGGGTAAAATAAACCACACATCCCAATTTGCATAAAAAGTCCTGCCCAAGCAAGTTACTAGGAGAAAAAAAAATGCTTAGTTTGCGATGGCCCAATTGTAACCTCCACTGGTGCAGTCAAAGGGTAATGTTGAACTTTTTACTGTTACTCCTACAGGCGGAATGGTTTTCCTGGTGATTGACAAATTTAGAGAAGTTAATACAGATCTGATTAACTCTGTACAATAAAAGTTTGATTATTTCAAGAAACATACATTTTTACATTGGGTTCACCATTGAGGTTAGCGGTCAATCTAACTGACTGTAGTGTACAGTTATGACCTAAACTTCAGGAGTTATTAGCATATTCATGTATGGCATTTGGGTTATTATCTACGTAAGCCTCTGATATGAGGCATCAGGAGCCTGTACATGCTCTGAATAAGTCCTGTGATGTGGACCCACTTCTAGCCCTTGATTCCTTCTAGATCAATCATACTGATTCTGGTTATGTGTAGGATAATTTCCCCCATGTGCATAGGAATAGACTGAACCTCTGTTTCCACTGTGCTACTGTCCTGATCTACATGCTTGGTGTCCTGTCTGTCCACATGTGTAACACTTACCTGAATGTGGCTGCCTTACCGCCCCATGATGTTCACTATATGTTATGAACCACTAGCAGTGGTTCATTCCTGTTTGCTTTCTGTTCATGAATTTTATGTTAAAGATCGTTTTGCATGCCAGGATTTATCTTGTACTTGTTTAGAAGACTCTTGGCCGCCGGTGGTGAGTCTTTGTAACTGCAGCCTGTTTTCTATGTGTTAAGCCTCATCTGTCAGATATTTGGTCATTATGTGGTGAGTCTGTGTACTGCAGTCTGGGTCTTGTCTGTGTAACCTCACCTGCCAGTATTTTGGCCATACCTTGTGCCTGGCTTCCAGCCACCCTGATTGGGGCGTGCTTTCCTTATTACCCAGCTAGCCCTGCAGTCCGGCGCTGGTGATAGAAGTTTGTTATGATACCTGTATGTTCCAGTTCTTGGTTAGCTTCCTGCAAGCCTGTTCACAGTCACTGTCAGCAGCTTCCAGTGGAGCCTGTCTTCCAGCTTGTGTACTCCAGTTTCCTGTGTCCAGTTTCCAGAGTACGGTCTGAGGGATCGTTTCCTGTTGTCCTCTGAGTTTGTCTTCCAGTGGAGTGGTCTGGTGTCCAAAGTCTTAGGGTTCCGGTCGTTTCCTGCGCGCACCTTCAGTGGTGTCGTGAGTAGCGGTTCTGCCACACCTTACGGCTGAAGCCGTGTTCTCGTTATCTGTTTTTGGTCGAGTCATTTTGGCGGAGGCTTCCGCATGGTTGTCTTTGCCGAAGTACGACGGATTCGTATTTGGCATTTGGGCAGCGTTAGTTTGGTTACGGTTTATCTTGACGCCCGCTCCGCACATAAATTAGTTTATTATTTTCTGTGGTTTCCCCTTTCGCTTTTGTGTCTGTCTTAGTTAGTTTTCCCCTTGTTCTCTCTCTGTCTCGGTTAACGCTTGTCACCTACTAAGACCGGGGGGCATCGGAGTTCGGGCAGACCTAAGCCGCCCGTTCAAACGCGGCTGCCGTGGGCCCAAGAGACCATAGTTTCGCAGGCGTTAACCGACCACTAGGGATGGACAACGGAGTCAGGGTTTTCCGTTAGGTATTGCTGCGTACCCCAGTTTTGTCGCAGCTTCACGCATCTGTACTTGGAACTCTTTTGCTGCCACCCTATCTCCTGGATTCCAAGTACAGAGAACATAACACTATATGTTTGCTGCTATGGACACTGTTCCTGCATTGCCTGTGTACTTACAGTCATTCATTTTTGACTTTGCAAGTTTTTTGTCATGATCAAACACTGATTATCTAAGAGCATGTACCGTGACTCCTTTACAATTTGGGATTGAGGTCTGAACCCTTGTTTTTAAATTTAATTAAGGCCATCCATTAAGACTGTAACTGCAACCGCCCTGTGATTCACAATATATTTTATATCTTATACGCCTGAATATTTAGCCATTGTTAACAAGGGACTGTGAAAATAATATGATGCATTCTCAGTATCTTTTTGTTTTATGGAAAAGATTTTATGCCAATTAACAACCACCCGAAAATACATGACTAATATTCCCTTGATTATGCTCAGACCTACTCCATGGATAATGCATAGCTACATGTCTAACTGGAATCGCCATCTTTATCTGTCTTCCAATTAGGTATACAGTAGCTATTGTATGTACTGGTTGCAGCTGCCCTTCAAGTACTGTATACTACTTTTAGTTTCAGTTGTAGGGACTATTGTTTTAGAAGCATGAATGATCCCATCTGCCCATATTATCTGTGCATCTGCGGCTGTATCTGCATACGAAAAGGTACATTTCAGTGTTTCTAGGAAAACACTGTAACGTACAATTTTGTTTGCAGATACAGCCACGGCCACACACAGAATATAGTCATGCCGCAATAAAATAATATTTAAAATAAAATTATATAAAATTATATTTACAGTGATAGTAATATATGCAAAAGTCAATTTTTTCATATAAAAGTAATGAAAGACAAATAACTAATCTGCATTAAGGAATTCCGCAACACTATATAATATGCCCACAATACTAATGAAAAAAGCCCAATCAGCTGAAAGGGTCAATAAGCAAGTGGCCAATCAAAAGCAGCTAGACAGAGTTGGTTGTGTCATCGTCATCACCAGCAGCAGCCCCTAATTAAATACCAAGCCTTACGCACCCTCAAAGCTTAAGCCTCATATGAAGTGTATATGTAGAATCTATTTAGGTCTCAACTCCAGTGGACATGCTACACAGTACACTTAATGTACACAAGAAAATTGACACATTGCATAACCATGTTATATACTTTATATAATTTACAGATTTGCTTCAATAAAGAGAGGAGTCCATATTATTAATATTATTGATAACATTGTAAAATATTATTCACTTTGTTGCGCTGCGTGCTGCAAAAGTAGTCATTTGTCCACCTCAGCAGCTAGCTCGTGTCCTTGTTGGGCCCTCCAGCAGACTCAGTAATTAGTACCCACCTCTCCTCTTTCAGCACCCGTGTAAATAGATAAGGAAATAGGAGTACCCTGCTCTCAAGTTCCTATCTATAGACTATCAAGGACCATAGGTTGCCCAGATGATCAATTGTGAAATCGATCGGGCGTCTTTGTACACAAGCGGCAGCTCAGAAACATCATCAGGGGCATCTTTGAACAAACCCCTGAAGCAACGTAATTAGCATGACCTACTGCCTGCATGATCACAGTAGAGGTTAATTAGTCCTATAGTTTCACCAGTGCTGTAATGTTTCACATTGTGCTACAATTCTAACAGAAAAATAAACATAACATTTTTTTCCTTAATCAAATCTCATATATTTTTTATAGTGCAACATTTATATAACTTATACGTGAGGTTTGCAAATTGATCTCTAACATCAGATATGTTGCATTTTACTGTTCTTTTAAAATGTCATATGAGGTTATAATATTTATATAATTATATTTTTATATTGCTTGTCTTATTAAATGTGGATTGCTCACAATTTCTCAAGTTTATGGAAAGTAATAAAATATTTACATTGCAGACAGTTTGGACTTAGGGCATAGACTCACTTAAAGTGAGAATATTAACTGTAAAGTCTGCAGCCTTCTTATTGCAGTCTAATTTAATATTAAATCACTCAATATATAAGGTATAAAATATATATATATAAATAGAGAGAGAGAGAGAGAGAGATTTGATATACGGCAAACAGTACTTAGCATTATTAGGTTTTAATCAGGGGCATAACTAGAACTTTGGGGTCCCCATAGCAAAATCTTGAAAGGGCTCCTCCTCGCCAATTTCACTACAATACCCCTTATGGTAGCAGGAGAGAGAGAGAGTGAGTAAGGGGAGTGAGAGTGAGAGACACACACATAGGGGGGTTTGGGGGAGAGAGAGAGAGAAAGGAGCAAGAAATAGAGAGGGAAGTCAGGTAGAGAGAGCGTTTCATGAAAAAAGAGGGAATGAGAAAAAGAGACAGGAGTGTGAGAGAGAGGGTGTCAGGGAGAAAGTGAGAGAAATGGATGGGAGAAGGGAGAGGGCATCAGGGATAGAGGGTGTCAGAGAGAGAGAATAGGGAGGAGGAAGAGAGTGAGGTGAGTGAGTGAGAGTGTCAGGATGGGAGAGAGGGAGAAAGAGAGGGGAGCAAAAGAGAGTAAGAGTGTCAGGGAGAGAAAGAGATGGAGAGAGAGAACGAGAGAGATAGGTGTCAGGGAGGGAGAGAGAGACAGTGTCAGAGAGGGGGAGAGAGAGAGTGTCAGGGAGAGAGTGACAGTGTTAGGGAGAGAGTAAAGGAGAGAGACTGTGTTGGAGAGAGAGCGAAAGTGTCAGGGAGAGAGAGATAGAGTGGCACTGTCAGGAAGAGAGAGAAGGGGGAAGGCAGTATCATGGAGAGAGAGGGAGAGAGTGTTACAGAGAGAGTGTCAGCGAGAGAGAGAGGGAGAATTATCAAAGAGAGCAGGAGAGATAGTGTGAGAGAGAAAGAGAATGACTCAGCGAAAGAGGGAGAAGAGGGAGAGAGCGACAATGTCAGGAAAAGAGAGAGAGAGGAACAGTATCAGGGAGAAAGGGAGGGACAGTATCAGGGAGAGAGACAGTCTCAGAGAGTGAGTGAGAGTGTGTCAGAGAAAGAGAGGACGGGGAGGAGGAAGAGAGAGAGAGTGAGGGGAGCAAGTGAGAGTGTCAGGGAGGGAGAAAGAGAGTGGGCAGCAAAAGAGAGTAAGAGTGTCAAGGAGAGAATGAGAGGGGGAGAGAGAGAATGAGTCAGGGAGGGAGAGAGAGTGTGTCAGAGAGAGAGATAGTGTCAGAGAGAGAGACAGTATCAGAGACAGAGAGAGAGAGTGATAGTGTCAGGGAGAAAGTTTCATGAAACTCAAATATATCACATGAACGTGTACACCTACAAATGCAAGATTTAATTAGAAATGCCATTTTGTGGTGAGGTTGCTTGAATTTTCTTCAAAATGCAAACTGGGAGAAGTGCTTGAAAAATCCTGGAACCCCAAAAAGTGGCAAATGAGATAGTAGGACAATATATAAGGAAACTACTGGAGGTTCTTAAAAAGTGTCATATGGCTAATTTGTGCAATTTTTATGAGATGAGCGGGTTCGGTTTTACTCGGATTTACCCGAATCTCCTTATTGGCTCACGGACGTCACGTGTTTTGGTTTGCCAATAAAAAAAAATCCAGAAAAAAAGAACTGCGATAATTGTGGCGTTAAGAACCGAGTAAATCCGAACCCGCTCATCTCTAATTAAAAACAAAAGATGTTCGTATAAATACAAATTAATTAAATTTAAAAAATGCAGAAAAAGTAGAAAAATATAGTGATTTAGGGGTAATTTAAGGGTTTAAGGCTAAAAAATACAATTTTTTTTAAAAAAGCTGTTATTTTTCATTTAAATACATTCATTTAATTTGATGTGCATAAAAAATGAAAAAAGTTGATTTTGGGGTGATTTGAAGAACAATTTTTTAACCCCAATAATAACATGTAATTATTGGCCCAATTAAGCTAATTGAAAACCGGACCGTTGGGGAGGGGGGCAGGCCGTGGCGGCTGTGTGATGTCACACGCAGCTGCTGCGATCTGGGATGCGGCCAGTAGCTCCCTGCCAGTGCGCAGGAGCTGCGCTGGCAGGGAGCTACTCATCAGGTAAAAAAGCATCGCCGTCGTTCAATGCTTTTGTACCTGTGCAGGGATGGGGGGGTGCCTGACATGCGGGGCGGACTAGCTCCGTGCTGGGCGTCCCTCCGCATGTCAGAGCAAACTGATCGCACATCTGCGATCAACTCTGAATTGCCAACTTTGTTTCTGCTTGTGAATGGAGATTCAGCATAGGGTAAACAAGTGGTGGTTGACTACATTAAGGATATCAATTATGAGTGCCTGTGGCCTGGAGCAAATACATGCTGACGTTGTTGATGGCCAACACTAGCTAGCCACTTCTTATTGGCTGATTGGATTTTCACTTATGAAGCTTCGTTCTTCATGAATACAGTATATTATGATTTTACATACTCAAAAATAGATATTAGATATAAATGATTTAAATAAAAAAAGTTTAATATAAATAAGGCATACTAGCAAATGTGTTTTTGTTATCAATGCAAAGTCTGATTTTCACTTGGTTGTGTGTAGTGTGTGTATCTGGGTATAATACATTTTTTACCATACCCCTTAAATGAAATGTTTCATTTCTTGAGTCTTAATATAGAATAATGCTTGCAGCAATGGTTGTTCATTCCTAGGTCACAGTGATAATTATAGCAGTGACTTTGATTAGTTTGCCTTTCTCAGAGGCAGAGCAGAGCCTGGCGGTGAGCTGCACTACTGGGGGCTTTGTGGGGGTATATTGTGTGTATCTGGCACTCTGAGGGCATATTTGTATCTGGCACTGTTGGGGCATATGTGTGTTTGGCACTGGGGGCATATCATGTGTATCTGGAACTCTGGAGGCATATTATGTGTATCTGGCACTATGGGGGCATATGAGTATCTGGCACTGTGGGGTCATTATGTGTATCTGGCACTATGGAGGCATATTATGTGTATCTGGCTCTGTGGGGTCAAATTATGTGTATCTTGCACTGTGGGGGCATGTGTGTATCTGGCACTGCACTACTAGGGGCACATGTGTATTTGGCACTGTGGAGGCATACGTGCATCTAGCACTGCACTACTGGAGGAATTTGTGTATCTGGCACTGCACCATTGGGGTCATATGTGTTTCTGGCACTGCACTACTGGGGGCATATGTGTACCTGGCACTGCAATATTGGGGGAATATGTGTATCTGGCACTTCTGGGGCATATGTGTATCTGGCACTGCTGGGGTCATATGTGTATCTTGCACTATTGGTGGCATATGTGTATCTGGCACTATTGGGGGTATATGTGTATCTGGCACTGCACTACTGGGGGAATATGTGTATCTGGCACTGCACTATTGGGGGCATATGTGTATCTGGCACTGCACTATTGGGGGCATATGTGTATCTGGCACTGCACTACTGGGGGAATATGTGTATCTGGCACAGCACTATTGGGGGCATATGTGTATCTGGCACTTCTGGGGGCATATGTATAGCTGGCACTATTGGGGGCAAATGAGTATCTGGCACTATTGGATGCATATGTGTATCTGGCACTGTACTACTGGGGGCATATGTGTATCTGGCACTGCACTACTGGGGGCACATGTGTATCCGGCACTGCACTACTCGAGGAATATGTGTATCTGGCACTGCACTATTGGGGGCATATGTGTATCTGTCACTGCACTACTGGGGGCATATGTGTATCTGGCTCTGCCCTATTGGGGGCATATGTGTATCTGGCATTGCTGAGGGCATATGTGTATCTGGCACTTCTGGGGGCATATGTGTACCTGGCACTGCTGGGGGCATATGTGTATCTGGCACTATTGGGGGCTTATGTGTATCTGGCACTATTGGAGGCATATGTGTATCTGGTACGGCACTACTGGGGGCATATGTGTATCTGGCACTGCACTATTGAGGGCATATGTGTATCTGGCACTATTGGATGCATATGTGTATCTGGCACAGCACTACTGGGGGAATATGTTTATCTGGCACTGCACTATTGGCATATGTGTATCTGGCACTGCACTACTGGGGGCATATGTGTATCTGGCACTGCTGGGGGCATATGTGTATCTGGCACTACTGGGGGCATATGTGTATCTGGCACTGCTCGGGCATATGTGTATCTGGCACTGCTGGGGGCATATGTGTATCTGGCACTATTGGGGCATATGTGTATCTGGCACTATTGGAGGCATATGTGTATCTGGCACTGCACTACTGGGGGAATATGTGTATCTGGCACTTCAATACTGGGGGCATATGTGTATCTGCCACTGCACTACTGGGGTCATTATGTGTATCTGGCACTGCACTATTGGCATATGTGTATCTGGCACTGCACTACTGGGGGCATATGTGTATCTGGCACTGCTGGGGGCATATGTGTATCTGGCACTACTGGGGGCATATGTGTATCTGGCACTGCTCGGGGCATATGTGTATCTGGCACTGCTGGGGGCATATGTGTATCTGGCATTATTGGGGCATATGTGTATCTGGCACTATTGGAGGCATATGTGTATCTGGCACTGCACTACTGGGGGAATATGTGTATCTGGCACTGCACTACTGGGGGCGTATGTGTATCTGTCACTGCACTACTGGGGTCATTATGTGTATCTGGCACTCTACTGGGGTCATTATGTGTATCTGGCACTCTACTGGCATCATTATGTGTATCTGTCACTATATTGGAATGTTATGTGTAAGGAACACCGCTGTGGGCGTTATGTGTTTTATGTGTACAGCTGCTAATTGTGGCCCTCATTCCGAGTTGTTCGCTCGCAAGCTGCTTTTAGCAGCTTTGCACACGCTAAGCAGCCGCCTACTGGGAGTGAATCTTAGCTTATCAAAATTGCGAACGAAAGATTCGCAATATTGCGAAAAGACTTCTCTGTGCAGTTTCTGAGTAGCTCGAGACTTACTCTTCCAGTGCGATCAGTTCAGTGCTTGTCGTTCCTGGTTTGACGTCACAAACACACCCAGCGTTCGCCCAGACACTCCTCCGTTTCTCCAGCCACTCCCGCGTTTTTCCCAGAAACGGTAGCGTTTTTACAAACACTCCCATAAAACGGCCTGTTTCTGCCCAGAAACACCCACTTCCTGTCAATCACATTACGATCACCAGAACGAAGAAAAAACCTCGTAATGCCGTGAGTAAAATACCTAACTGCATAGCAAATTTACTTGGCGCAGTCGCACTGCGAACATTGCGCATGCGCAGTTAGCGGAAAATCGCTGCGATGCGAAGAAAATTACCGAGCGAACAACTCGGAATGACCACCTGTGTGTGTAGAGGGGGTGGGAAAATATATATTTATAGTTTGATAATATAAAGTTGCAAGGCCACGCCCGCTATTGGGTGGGGGCGCTTCAAACTTTCTCACTCAGGGTGCTAGTAGGCCTGGAGATGGCCCTGCTACTGACTAAATGATGACTGAGACGGCTGAGACAGAGAACTCATGCTCAGCTGCTGCAAACAAAGAAAACCAGACAAACAATGGAGACAAATGATGAAATGCTCAGCTTTTCGTTGCTCAGTAAGGGGTATATTTACTAAAGTGCGGGTTTTTAGAAGTGGAAATGTTGCATATAGCAACCAATTAGATTCTAGCTATTGTCTTCTAGAAAGTGATAGACAAATGATAAGTAGAATCTGATTGGTTGCTATGGGCAACATCTCCACTTCTAAAACCCCTCACCTTAGTAACTATACCTGTAAGTGTCCCATAATGCAAAGCAGTAAGAGAATTACTGGCACGATAAATGCCTGGTAATACCAGAGTGCTGGGACTGCTCTAGTGGTTGTGACAAGCATTGCAAAGGATTATGGTGAGTATATGGATCTGGGGCCTCCAGAAGTCTGCACTGTAATACTGTCATTGGTACGGAGATCTGTATTGTAAAGCAACCAGATATTATGGGGTTTAGTACATAGGCCCTTATTCCGAGTTGTTCGCCCTCTGGGAGTGTATCTTAGCTTAGCAGAAGTGCGAACGAAAGGATCGCAGCACTGCTACAGAAAAAGATTGTGCAGTTTCTGAGTAGCTCGAGACTTACTCCTAGCTAGCGGTCACTTCAGACTGTTTAGTTCCTGTTTTGACGTCACGAACACGCCCTGCGTTCGGCCAGCCACGCCTGCGTTTTTCCAGGCACGCCCGCGTTTGTATCTGGCATGCCTGCGTTTTTACACACACTCCCCGAAAACGGTCTGTTACCACCCAGAAACACCCATTTCCTGTCAATCACTCTGCGGTCAGCACTGCGACTGAAAAGCGTTGCTAGACCTTGTGTGAAACTACGTCGGCTTTTGTGAAAGTACGTCGCGCGTGCGCATTGCGCACCATACGCATATGCAGAAGTCCCGGTTTTTGGCCTGATCGCTGTGCTGCGACCGAAAGCAGCTAGCGATCAACTTGGAATGAGGGCCATAGTCACCAAGGGATCTACATAGCATAGTGACCTGATTTTGTTTTATATTGTAAAATGGTCATCAGAGGATCTCTGTATTGTGCAGGAGTGTTTTAACATGCTCACCTGTAGTGGATTCCCAGGAAACTATTGGGATCTTTCACAGTCAGCTGGCACAAGCTCCATTTGGGATTCGATTCCAATAGGGTCTACTTGCTTTAGCAAGGATCTTCTGGAGCCCAGTGCTAATATAAGGCTCTTCTATGCACTGTTCAATTTCAAAGCAGCAGACAAGTTACACAAGTAGCAGTATATGAAGCACACAACGGGTTCAGTATGTATTACCGATGATCGGGATGCTGTGCATCCATATACAGACAACAGCATCGCTGCACTCGCCATGCTGAGGGTTCGGAGGCTCAATGCACTTGCCACAGGTTCTGTTCCCTCTCTATGGGTGTCGTGGACACCCACGAGTGGGAATAGACTCTGTGTACCGTGATTCCGGCTGTCAGTATTGTCAGCTGTCGGGATTCTGGCATCGGTATCCTGACTGCTGAGATCCCGACTGCTGTCAATTTAACTGCATCCCCACACAACAGGTGCATGCAGTAGTCCCTGTCATCCTACAGTAATACCACTTGTGCACCTTTCCTTGCTCTTCAGCTCCTCACAGGTCTGTTGAGGGAGGGTACTTTAGTAAACACGGGGAATGAGAGGGTGGGGTGACCAACAGCAACCACAGGAAGTGTAGGAGTAATATTTAGGTGGCTACTACTATAGTTAGAGAAGCAGAGAGGGATACATGTGATTCCACAGATACATGAGGAATGGTGGAGGAATGATAGAGTGACAGTGGAGGACAGAACTTTTATATTGTATAGTAGCTGGCATTTAATTTGTGTGTGAAATGCTGTAGTGCATTTTGAGATAAATAAGTCTTGTATAAAGTAGTGTGTTTATTGCAGAAAGTATATGGACCTGATTTGGAGATGGATGCAGAAGTACCAGCAGCTGCCTCTATTGGTGGTCACCCTTGTGTGACTTTATACAAATGCGGTTAAGAAAGTCCTTCCTATGCATATACCTACGTATTTCAAAGTTCAAGGACTGAGACACCCACTATAAGTGTCCATACACACAGTAATACCAATTGGTGCATCTTTAAACGCCACTATTGGTCGCACCATCGAAATTTGCACCAACCATTGGCAGGTGCAATTTCTCCCAGTGGCGCTGAGTGTGGGGGAGCGGGAACAAATTACCTGGGCTGCTGGAGAGGCCTGGGTCCGCTACCCCCCTCCAGTATACCTGTGCTGTGACTGGTGGCAGCGCCATCATCCCGGTGATCTCTTCGGGAAGATGGGGCTGCAACTAGAAAGCAAAGACTCTGACACTGTGCCACAGTCTTTGCTCTCTAGTAGCCAGTGTCATCTTACCAAATATCACTGGGGAAGGAGGGACCCGCTACCTGCTCAAGTAAAGTAGGAAGTGGGTGTCCTCCCCCGCACCCCTCCCTGCCCCTCTATAAATAATATATTGTGATGGGCGTCATCACGCCCCCTTTACTGGGGCCTGGCATGACTCTCTACGCCCCTGATTTCTCCATCCGAGTATGGCCTCATATGTGAGCGGTTGAGCGTCTTTGTACACAAACACTTTCACCAACATGCCTGCGACACTCCTATATCACGGACCATCTCTGTGTGTGCGCTAAGACACCTCCCTATAACCGCCCAGGAACACCAACTACATTTTCAATACACTTCTCCCTGCGTGTGCCTGAAACCAGAACATGCAACTCTGCAAGGATACAATTGGGGTGCATGCAGTGTGTACCATAGACACATTTGCAGTAGCAAAAATGTGTGTACACCTCTGAATCATGCCCTACCAGGAACGTGCAGTCAGGGGAGGCAGTGCCTCCCCTGTCATTAATGATTACAATAATACAAAGAAGATACGTATGACACATATTCTGTGCTATAAGTATCTGCTTTCTATTATTGTAATCATTTTGACATTATAAAACAAGTTTAAGTGTGTATTGGAGGCACAGACAGCGGTGCCTCCCGCGGCTAATGATAAAGTGCAGGAAGCGGGGGGCGTGGCCAAGCGGAGGGCTGTAAAAGCCCATTAAATAAAGCAGTGCAAGCGGCACTAGCATAAGTGCCTCAGTGACAGGGGCGTGTTTTCATCCCATATGAAAGCACGCCCCTGTCATTGTGGCAAATATCATTGGGCAGCTGATTCTAATCTCTCCTTGGGGTCCAGCCTACTTACGGTGTCGCGACTCGCGATCACCCCGGCTTGCAGCAGCTTTACTCCTTCCACCCTCGGCTGCTCTCCTCAACCCTAACCCTACCCCTAACAGAGAAGGTAGCCTGAATGCAGTCCCCGGCGACATGAAGAGAGAAGGGTGATGAGATCATTCATCACCCTTCTTTGAACTGTGCACCGCGTCCACGCTGCTGCGGGCCGTCACACAGTTCACACTCCTCTGACCAGCTCTGTGTCTCCCTGCTGGCCGAGCCCACCACTGCAACATGCTGGGAGAAGAGGGAGGGAGAGCCTCGGTCCTCAGGAGCGCGCTGTCACTGTGGAATACGGATGGACGCATCAGACCCACTGAAGAGCGCTGCCAGCCACAGTATGTTGGGGGGGGGAGGGGGGGATTTTGACAAAAAAAATGTAAATACGAGAGATATAGAGAATATATATATATATATATATATATATATATGTCTGTTTAGCTGTATGTTTATTTGTTTTGCTGTCTGTGTGTGTGTTTATTTTGCAGTGTGTGGATTTAGCTGTGTGTGTGTTTTACTATAGGTATTTTGCTGTGTGTGTATATGTTTATCGGGTGGTCTTCAGTTTGCCGTCTGTCGGGATCCCGGCGCACAGTATACCGGCGCTGGAATCCCGACAGCCGGCATACCGACACTTTTTCTCCCTCTTGGGGGTCCGCGACCCCCATGGAGGGAGAACAAATTGCGTGGCACGTGTAGCGCGCCACTGTGCCTGCAGCGTGGCGAGTGCAGCGAGCCCGCAAGGGGCTCATTTGCGCTCACCACGCTGTCAGTATGCCGCCGGTCGGGCTCCCGGCGCCGGTATGCTGGTCGCCGGGAGCCCGACCGCCGGCAGCACACACTACACCCTGTTTATCTATAGGCGTAAGGTGCTGTGTGGCGTGACGTGTATAAGGAGCGCTGCTGTATAGGCGTGGAAGGTGTATAAGGAGCGCTGCTTTGTAGGCGTGGAAGGTGTATAAGGAGCGCTGCAGTGTAGACATGGAGGGTGTATAAGGAGCGCTGCTGTGTAGGCGTAAGGTGTATAAGGAGCTGTGTAGGTGTAAGGTGTATAAGGAGCGCTGCTGTGTAGGTGTAAGGTGTATAAGGAGCGCTGCTGCGTAGGCGTAAGGTGTATAAGGAGCTGTGTAGGTGTAAGGTGTATAAGGAGCGCTGCTGTGAAGGTGTAAGGTGTATAAGGAGCGCTGTTGTGTAGGCGTAAGGTGTATAATGAGCTGTGTAGGCGTAACGTGCATAAGAAGCACTGCTGTGTGGGGAAGTTTAAATTGTTGGTATTATTGTGTGGCGATGACCCTTCTTAATAAGACAAGACCCCATTTTTTGGGTGGCGCGTGCTGTCCCTATTTTGAAGATGGGAGGGGGGCAGGCGGCCCAATGCATATTGTTGCACCTGGGCCCACCACTCTCTTTTTCTGCCACTGTGAGGGATGGTATCGGGATCCTGGCGCTTGAGATGCCGACGGTCCGAATACCGACAGTGCCATCCCGATGTGCAGGATCCCGACAACTGTTAGGTTATTGCCCTAACCCTAATCTCCAACCCCCCTAACCCACTCTGCCTGCAGCCTGACCCTGTTCTTGGTCCTTTTGGCTTTCTTCCCTTCAAAACTGCAACACAAACCTCTGACAGCAGGCTTATGTCCACAGCAAGCTCCCCATAAAATAAGTGTCTAGATATGCCCCTGCTGGTGCTGCTGTTCAGGTATTATTCTGCTAATCTCCAGCTTCCACCACATGCAGCAGCTCTCCCTGCTGCTGCTGGCGGAGGATGAAGGCGAGCAGAGTCTGTCCCCATGCTGTCCGAGAGGAGGCTCCGGAATCTGCCCCTACTGCAGTAGTGCAGGTAGAAGAAGCCAAAAGCACAGCAGGCACAGCCAGGGGCTGATGACAGTATATAGTGCTATGGATTCTATGAGGAAGGGGGCCCTAAATTGGTTTCTTGCTTAGGGCACCATGTGGGCTAAATCCGCCTCGGCGGCAGCCATAGGGGCGGCCTTATCGGGCATGCCTCACCAGCCACTGACCTCACCGCACGCTACTGTGCCCTACAAGTCATAAAAGCTAACAAAATAATCTGTTTTAATACAAATATATTAACCCTGTCAATGCTCATGTGAATAATCAGGAATGCTTATTTTTTTTGTAAATATTCATGTGTAGTCTGATTTGCGAAAATGGCCTCAAGAAAATATTTATTTGTTTACAATTTCTTTTTTGCTTTGTGACTGGTAGAATAAGCTGCAAGTCCCTTGGCTTTACCACAAATGCATGCCAGAAACCAGCAGATGGTAAACAAGTAGGAACCGTCAGCCTTCTCATTAGTACTATAGGGAAATTGTAACAGACCCCATTTTTGCTTATTTATATTCTACCCTTTGAACTAGTGTTTTTGTTTCAAGTCAACAACCATCATGTATTTTTTAAAAGGGTTTAGCAAACACATTTTACTCACAACATGTACTAACCCTGCACTCTTAATTGGCTTATATTAAGCTGAAGTCATAAAGAGATATATATTTTCTTGCCAGGAAATTATCACTAATTAAGAATAATTAAAATTATCTGTGAACAGTCATGGTGTTATTAATTAACATGGAGCTGGTCCTGGAAGTGACATATCAATAATACTTTTATCTGTCTAATCAAATTTTCATTAGAAAATACATTTTGGTGTTGCTGTCTCCCAAATGTAGATCTTCATAATATTCACAGGCCTTATACTTTAGTAAAACAATTAAATTACATTTCCTGTAAGTTTCTGTAGTGTTTTTGAAGCTCGAACATCATTACACGGTCATTTGAGAAATATTGAGGATTGTTTGCCTTTCATGAATTGCAGATGTACTATAGGTAGATAATTAGATAGATAAATATAATAGTAAGTTAACAATGAGGTAAGTTACAGACTTGAGGGTGAATTTCAGTTTTGGATGGGGCTTGGACCGGAGACAGTTGTTTCTTTTGGGTGCTACAAGGTCTGGGTCTTAAAACTCAAGGCCTAGTTAATCTACAGTATTGGGCTCTGTTGAGTGTCTTTAATCCTGCTCCTGGATCCACCAGCATTTGTGGCCAACCTCGAAGTGCTGGATCTGTGCTCGTAAACAAAGGGAGATTATGCTGAATCAGCCTCTTTTTGATACAGCCAACTCTCCTCATCAGACCTTTTTCTCACAAGTACAATCTCTCCATTACCACAGGAACATAAAGAAGTCATTGTTAATATCAAAAAGAAGACATCCTGCTAGGTTATATAGATTACTGCTGCAACCTCACATATCTCCTCTGCTATCCTTGGCGGCATAAGTAATTTTGATTTCCCTTGCATGGAGACCACTACTGGTAGTTTCTTTAATACTTGGACTTAATTGTAACCTATCTAGTAGATGTGGCGATTATCTTCTTTGCTTCACTTTGGAGGTTACTCAGTCCAAGGCAGCTTTATTTGCTGAGATGGAGCCTCACAGCTGGAAACACATGTACACCTAGGTTTCTGCTTTATCAGGGTCTCCACTACAATTAGACTTCTGCTCCAGCAAAGCTCTCTGCTCTACCAAGACCTCGTAATTCCTTCAATTCTGCACCTTCTATCACTTTGCCCCGACATGTCTCTCCAACCTGTACTCTTCCTGTAAGTCCCCATACTAATGATGACATCTGCGGAATAAGAACAGTGGACATAATAGTCTTTGCGCATATTTTCACGCGTGCAGATTCCCGCATTAGCATATCATGGTAAGTAGGATGCCACTGTCATATAGAAAAGCAGCTGCAGATAAGTACTGCTCAAAATCACGACCATAGTTCCATGTGTTTTGGCTGCCTTACCTTCTTTGTATCACGTGTTTTGGAAAGTAAATACAGGTTGAGTATCCCATATCCATATATTCCGAAATACGGAATATTCCGAAATACGGACTTTTTTGAGTGAGAGTGAGATAGTGAAACCTTTGTTTTCTGATGGCTCAATGTACACAAACTTTGTTTAATACACAAAGTTATTAAAAATATTGTATTAAATTACCTTCAGGCTGTGTGTATAAGGTGTATATGAAACATAAATGAATTGTGTGAATGTAGACACACTTTGTTTAATGCACAAAGTTATAAAAAATATTGGCTAAAATGACCTTCAGGCTGTGTGTATAAGGTGTATATGAAACATAAATGCATTCTGTGCTTAGATTTAGGTCCCATCACCATGATATCTCACTATGGTATGTAATTATTCCAAAATACGGAAAAATCCCATATCCAAAGTACCTCTGGTCCCAAGCATTTTGGATAAGGGAGACTCAACCTGTATCTATGTTTTGTTTTGAGTTTATGTATTATTATCTTGTTTATTGAATCATGTTTTTGTAAAATGCTTTGAGTGCTATTGAAAGAAATATATAAATAAAATTATTGTAATTATTGTTATACATTATAAGTAGTATAATTTATAGAACAAAATACCAAAGAGGTATTGGATCAATAGTCTGCTTCTATGGTAATAGTGACCCAGAGCAGTTAACCAATTCACTGGACCAGTTTTCATAGTTTCATACTGTAGTTTCACCAGCAAATTCAGCCTTTCAGTAACATTAAAAAAAAATAGTGTAACATATATGGTGAGGGTAGAACAGGTATTGCAACATTTTAAGTACTGCCACGAGTCTTGATGTGGAGACTTTTCAATGCAGAAGTATGGGGTAGCCTTCACTGTGCAAAGCAGACAATAGGGATTGTCACCCTTTTCATAAACACACTCCTTAGACTTTGTTTTGACAAATAAATTGCAATTGTTTCAGATTAAGTTGCATGTACAGCATGGTACTGCTCTGAGTGATTATTAATTATATATAGATGGTAAAAGTAGCTATACTATATTTCAGTTCCAAGAATCTGTGCACTAAATAGAAAGTATGCCGAATAGTCTATTTTTATATCATTTGTAGTATTTATTTTTAAATACTAACATTGTCTGGATGACCAGAAGAATGGAAAATCATTTTGAGACAATATTATCTTTTCTGTATACGGTTAAAGATGTCCATTGTCACTCAGATTCACTTGTTGTCCAAGTGTCAAATGCATGCTTCTCACTGATTTGCTTTAGAAAAAATATTGTATGGTTCATTTAATCTGTTTATGGAATACAGATGTACAATAAATATGCCTTTCAGAAAATCAGTAACATATCTAGTACATTTCAAGGTATCAGGGGAAAAGCTAGACTGTCTTTCACACAGGACAAAGACCCAGCCCTTAGAAAGGGTAAGCCTCACCACATGTCATCAGACCTCTTTATATCCACTTACATGCCCTACAAACTGCCACTCAATTTCCCACATGCTCGTCAGGTCTCATCACACATCACACACAAAGTATTCACGAAAATCATCAGCACAGCTCTCACTTCACTGGTGTGTCCAGTGTCCAAATAGTCTGACTCTTTATATTTGACCACGTTGCTATTGTATCCACAATCGCTATGGTAGGTACTGTTGAATTGGGGAGAATAAAAAAAGTAATTGAACATATCCCTCGCGTAGGCAAACACAGAATGGATGGGGATGTGCAGGCAATTACACAGAAGGAAGTCCATTAAGCCAGAATCTCCCCCTTCTCTTGGCTTGTGTCTCACTTCATAATCTATATATACTTTTGCGATTGTGGTCATGATTTGAAAACTAAAGCTAATTTTGAGCCAATTTTAACAATTCCGTTCTGAAAATTCATTAGTCAAAACATATACAGTACATTGAGGTGAAAAATATTAGACCTGGAATATCCGTGGATATCCAGAGGAAATGTATGGAGACAGAAGCACAAATAAAGTAATAGGGACTATAGTCTTGTCCAATACTGTATGTGGTGCTTTCGAAAGCATCACATATTGGACAATACTATAGTCCCTATTACATTATTTGTGCTTCTGTCTCCATACATTTCCTCTAATGAATTTTCAGAACGGAATTGTTAAAATTAGCTCAATAACTCATTACACTGAATGTGGAGGTTAAAACTTTTTAACTTTTGTGTCCTTCTGTGTATAAATTCCTTTTACTTGACATACTGTAATTAAAAGTTAAGTTTTAATATTTTCATCATATCAAGTGTGCCCCCACACAGTCTTTCTTTTCCTCTCCGTCTATACCACTGTGTCTCTCCTCAACATGTCTCTTTCTCCCTGACACTCTCTCTCTCTCTCTCACACACACTTTCTCTCCCTTTCTCTCTCCCTGATACTGTCGCTATCTCTCTACCTGACATTGTCTCTCTCATTCTCTCCGTGACACTCTCTCTCTCCCTCTCCCTGATCCACTCTATCCCTCCCTCTCTTCCCCTGACACTGTCTCTCTCTCTCTCTCCCTCTTTCCCTGACTCTCTCTCCCTGACATACTCTCTCTTTCTGACACTCTCTTTCTCCCTCACACCTTCTCTCTCATTCTCTTTCTCCCTTTGTCTCTCCCTGACACTCTCTCTTACTCTCTATTGCTCCCCGCTCTTCTTTCTCCCTCTTTGAGACTCTCTATCTCTCGCTCCCTCTCGCTCCCCTCCCTTTCTTGCTCCTCTACCTTCTCTCCCTGACACACTTTTTCTCTCTCTCCGACACCCTCTCTCTCACTGATGCCTTCTCTTTCTCCCCCCTCTCATTCCTTTCCTTATTTCTGACTTCCCTTTCCCTGACCCCCCACACTCTCCTCTCTTTCTCTCTCCCCCTTACACTCTTTTTGTCTATTTCTTCTGCTCTCCCAAGGCCATTGCAGAGACAATGGCAGGGGGACAACAAGCAACAAGCATTACCCCTTGGCAATGAGCATTACACACCCAGCGCATGAAACCCCTTGAAACAAGCATTAGCCCATGTCAACGAGCATGAAAACCCCTTGGCAATGAGCATTACACACCCAGTGCATGAATCCCCTGGCAACAAGCATTACACATTGGCAACGAGCATTACACACCCAGTGCATTAAACCCCTGGCACAAGCATTACCCCTTGGCAACGAGCATGACACCCAGCACATGAAATCACTGGCAAAGAGCATGACACCCAGATCATGAAACCACTGGCAATGAACAGGTAATTTAAAAGTAAGTAGAAGCCTTACTGTAAGGCATAATGTGTAATCGGCATTGCGGTGTGTGACATAATGTATCACGGACAATGCGGTGTGTGGCATAATGTATAACGGGTATTGTGGTGTGTCGCATAACGTGTCACAGGCATTATGGTGTGTGCTATACTGTATCACGGGCATTGCGGTTTGTGGTATATGTGGTAAAATGAGAAGAGGCTGCACAGTGGGACTCCAGGGTAGCAGCACCACTCGCAAATCAGATGATAGGGAAGGGGGAAACTGCGTCTTTCCGCCCCACCCACAGACGGAAGAGCGAGACAGAAAACAGCAGGAGAGGAGGAGAGACAGAAGGGAGGAGATTCCTGCCACCTCTGGCTGCTGCTGGAGAGAGGAGAGGGGGTGAGGAGGAGTGAGGGCGGATATCACTGTGTAACACTCCCCCACCCCATGGTGTCCTCCGGTAACATCAGCTCCCCCAACCCACCTGTGTGACAGGTGCTGCTGCTGTCTCTGCAGCAGCTCCTTCAGTGAGCCCAGGGTCAAAGTGCTTAAACACACTGTAGACTGTCTGATTCAGTCCCACAGTGGCAGTAACAATAGACTCAGCTGGACAGCGCCCCCTCAAGTCCAGCGCCATGGCCTCAAACTTGGTTATGTGTCATTTTCTTTGTGTTACAGGACACAGTGGTTACATTTATTTTTTGCTCTTCAACTGGAATGTAGCAGACTGTAATTATTCCTTTCCTCTGATCTTCACAATGTAAATACTCAGTGGGAATGCACTTCTTTAATTACAGTTTAGTAACATTTGCCTGAGAGTATGACCACGCAAAATATCCTAACGCTGTTGTTTACTTCTTTAAGTTTGTTACTTACAATGACCTTTATAGGTAGTTCCTGCAATTAATGATGAGAGTGTAGACTACTGTGTGTTTGGAGTAAATAAAAAATCTTCTTAAGTAAGGCATCTATTTTATTAAGAGAAGCCTAGCATATAGGTAAATCAACTTAATGCATTAAAATATATATTTATAAAGAGTACACACATTATTAAACTGTTGTATGAGGCTTTAGCCAAAAATCTAGAAGATCACCAGCTAATGTGCAATAGTACATCGTTGTACAGTTCCTAGTGTGCACATATGTTGTCATGTTGTCATTGCCTCAGTTTTTAAAAATCAACAAAAATAACAAACCCTAACATATGATGAGGTCTTGCTTCGTGTGGAGCAGCAAAGCAAATTACAAGCC
This sequence comes from Pseudophryne corroboree, assembly GCF_028390025.1. NCBI lineage: Eukaryota > Metazoa > Chordata > Amphibia > Anura > Myobatrachidae > Pseudophryne > Pseudophryne corroboree. The sequence goes on along the minus strand of NC_086449.1, from coordinate 426,125,895 downwards.
ATGTACCATTATTAAATTGTTATTTTTATTCTCTTTACAAAGCTACATTTGTGCTCTCTCTCTTTTATTAGTTCTTAGGTGGTCATTCCGAGTTGATCGCTCGCTAGCTGCTTTTAGCAGCAATGCAAACGCTAGGCCACCGCCCTCTGGGAGTGTATCTTAGCTTAGCAGAAGTGCGAACGAAAGATTAGCAGAACTGCACAGGAAAAATTTCATGCCGTTTCTGAGTAGCCCCAGACCTACTTCTGTCTTGCGATGAGTGCAAGCTGTTTAGTTCCTGGTTTGACGTCACAAACACGCCCTGCGTTCGGCCAGCCACTCCCCCGTTTCTCCAGCCACTCCTGCGTTTTTTCCTGGCACGCCTGCGTTTTTTAGCACACTCCCTGAAAACGCTGAGTTGCCGCCCAGAAACACCCACTTCCTGTCAATCATACTACGAACACTCGAGTGACTGAAAAACGTCGCTCGAGCTTGGGTAAAACGACAAAGCTTTGTGTGAAAGTACTTAGCGCATGCGCGCTGCGTACCATGCGCATGCGCAGATTTGCCGCTTTTTCACTTGATCGCTGCACAGCGGAAAAACGGCAGCGAGCGATCAACTCGGAATGACCACCTTAGTCTTTTTGTGATAAACGTAGATTGTCATATGGGAGCAGTATATTATTTCATTTAACAGTGTTGGCAATCCTTACTGATATACTAATATATTGTCTATTATTGCGCCTGAGATTATATCCTAATACTATTGGGGTTTTATTTGCAAGCCATGGGCATGTCTGCAAGCACTCAAGTCAGCTGTGTTGTTCAGATTGAATAGAGTGGTAGAAAGCTGATTGGCTAATTGCTTATAAACCCCACATGGGTTATGAATGAAGTTTATTTTATCAATGATGTTCATTCATGAAAGTTTCAATGAACCTTATTTATACAGTAAAGTTCGTCATCTGCTCAATAGGCTGGGCCTGTGTCCCACTATAACTGGAGGAACCCACACTATTGGTTTCTCTGTTTTTGGTTTTTATTATATATTATTTATTACCATTTATATACCACACACATATACTTCAGCGCTTTAGACAATATTTCACTTATTCACATCAGTCCCTGCCCCAGTAGAGCTTACAATTTATGCACAGGTGTCACAAGAGGGGTGCAGGCAGCACCTGCGTGTCACCCTTCATATCTGATGCCTAGAACACACTACTCTATGAGCAGAAAGCGTGACAGTGACACAATGAAATCAGTCTTGAAATACTAATCGTGGCTCCGTCTGTGCCTGGGCGCACCCCATTCACTACAGTGGGAGCGTCTCTATGCACGTTTTAGATGGAGCCGCAATAGATGGGTGTGGCTCCATCTGTACACACTAGAGTTATAGCAATGAATGGTAACTGAGGACTGCTGGTAGTGACAGGCACTGCACACAGGCAACTACGGACTGTGGGGGTGATTCAGACCTGATTGTAGATGTGCTAAATTTAGCATATCTATGATAAGTTACTCAGACATGCAGGGGTACGTCCAGCACAGGGCTAGTCCACCCCGCATGTCAGGCCCTGCCCCCCTCTCCGGCAGGCGGCTACCCGCCGCATCCCGGGTCGCAGCGGCTGGGTGTGCTGTGGCCGGCCCCCGCAATGGTCTCAGTTGTCCGGACCGCGCCCCACCAACAATGTTCTAATGCTGTTGGCACGCCCCCTCCCACCCCGCGACCACCTCTGCATCTCACTGGGCCTACCGGTGTGTGCGCACTCCCCAAAAGGCTTCAGACTGCGATCGCTGCCGCTGCAGCAATCCAGTCTGAATTCGGCCCTATAGCTGGAACTTCACACTGATTAATGAAGTCAGTGATAGATACATAGAATTTTATATGCAGGCTGTGGGTACTGCACGTTAATATAACAGACAGTCCACTGGGGTCTATTTATGAAGCAGTGAAAAGTATGGAAAAGCGAGCCAGTGGAGAAGTTGTCCATGGCAACCAATTAGCATTGAAGTAACATCATTTGCATACCATAAAATTATACAGAGCAGCTGATTGGCTGCCATGGGCAACTTCTCCACTGGCTCACTTCTCCACACTTTTTACTGCTTCATGAATAGACCCCAGTAGCTGGAAGCACATGTTGGAAATTGCAGGCTAAAGGCAGAGAGCACACTGGTGTAAGGGAGCAGTGCTGCTGAAATGAAATAGGGCTGAGCACAGGACTGAAGGTAAAGAGTAACCGGATATGAAGCACACTGCTGAGAACCAAAGAGCACAGGAGCCATATTGTACAGTGGGAGAACCAGTGGTGCAAGTGGGCGGGTACGGGTGGGTACGGCGTACCCGTAAGAATTTAGCCGTGGGTACGCCGTACCCACACCGACGGGCCGCCGCTCCTCTTCCTTCCCTCCCCTGCTCCACGCCGCACCCGCCGTCCCCGCCGCACCCGCCGTCCCCGCCGCTGATGTGAGGGAAGGAGAGCGCAGCCTGCGCATCTCGTTCCCCTCAGTCTCCGGCGGGTGTCTCAGTATACTTCAGCGCCGATCCGTGAGCCAATCAGAGCTCGCGTCCGCGAGCTCTGATTAGCTCACGGATCAGCGCTGAATTAAACTGAGACACCCGCCGGAGACTGAGGGGAACGAGAGGCGCAGGCTGCGCTCTCCTTCCCTCACATGACAGACAGGACGGCGACGGCAGCGGCAGCGGTGAGTAGGGGAGGGGGGCATGTTTACCTGGCACTGGGGGGGGCATGTTATACCTGGCACTGGGGGGGCATGTATACCTGGCACTGGGGGCATATCTGGCACAGGGGGGCATATATACCTGGCACTGGGGGATATCTGGCACAGGGGGGCATGTTATACCTGGCACTGGGGGATATCTGGCACAGGGGGGCATGTTATACCTGGCACTGGGGGATATCTGGCACAGGGGGGCATGTTATACCTGGCACTGGGGGATATCTGGCACTGGGGGGGCATATTATACCTGGCACTGGGGGATATCTGGCACTGGGGGCATATCTGGCACAGGGGGGGTATATATACCTGGCACTGGGGGATATCTGGCACAGGGGGGCATGTATACCTGGCACTGGGGGCATATCTGGCACAGGGGGGCATATATACCTGGCACTGGGGGATATCTGGCACAGGGGGGCATGTATACCTGGCACTGGGGGATATCTGGCACTGGGGGGGCATGTTATACCTGGCACTGGGGGATATCTGGCACTGGGGGGGCATGTATACCTGGCACGGGGGGATATCTGGCACTGGGGGCATATCTGGCACAGGGGGGCATATATACCTGGCACTGGGGATATCTGGCACAGGGGGGCATGTATACCTGGTACTGGGGGATATCTGGCACTGGGGGCATATCTGGCACTGTAGAGGCATTTCTGTATCTGGCACGGGGGGCAATGTATATCTGACACAGTGGGGGCATTTGTGTATCTGGCACTGTGGGGCAATGTGTATCTGACACTGTGAGGCAATGTATGGCACTCTGGGGGCATTTCTGTATCTGGCACTGTGGGGCAATGTGTATCTGGCACAGTGGGGCAATGTGTATCTGGCACTCTGGGGACATTTGTGTATCTGGCACTGTGGGGCAATGTGTATCTGGCATTGTGGGGCAATGTGTATCTGGCACTGTGGGGCAATGTGCATCTGGCACTGTGGGGCAATGTGTATCTGGCACTGTGAGGCAATGTGTATCTGACACTCTGGGGACATTTGTGTATCTGGCACTCTGGGGACATTTGTGTATCTGGCACTGTGGGGCAATGTGTATCTGGCACTGTGGGGCTATGTGTATCTGGCACTGTGGGGCAATGTATATCTGGCACTGTGGGGCAACGTGTATCTGACACTATTGGGGTCATACGTGTATCTGGCCCGCCCCCATTTTCATTGGCCACGCCCCATGTGGCATTTGGCCACACCCATTTTTTGCACGCGCGCCTTTGGCGCGCACACACAGTGCCCGTAAGACATTTTTTCTACTTGCACCGCTGGGGAGAACACAGGCATCAGAATTTAATTGCTGACGCTGGACCCAGGAACTAGAGAAGACATGTTCTACTTGGAATGAGTGTGAACAGTATAACCTTTTCATGCATAGGGGTCATTACAGTGGACAGTTGTTTTTGAGTCATTGGACGGTATTCAATTCTTTTCCCTCCCTTCCCTGCCTTCCACTCCCTTCCACACCCGTAGCGAGGGCGCCCAACCCTTTATGCAGCTAAACATGATTACTACGGACAGAATATGCGCGATTACGGGGATCACTTTAGAAAGGACATTGGGCGTGATATATCATTTGAATACCGCCCATTATCTCCTATAGAAATTCTCTTTTGACATCACTAATTCATAGTGTCCTCTTCTTTGGACATTTACTTTTACTTTTTAGCTTTTAATTCCTTCAAAAAACAATGATCTCTTTTGTAATTTCTGTAAAATATTTTTAATCAAAGATAGCAAAGCAGGTAAAAATCTTTTTAAGAAAAGTAAGGGTTAGGGCATAATATGGTAGATAGAGTAATATAGTAGATGTCTTGATCAAATACTCAATTTATTATTTTCACAGTTTCTGGAAAATCATATATCTAATTCATTGGGCGTTGTGCAATACAAAGGTCCTTACTACAGGCAATGCGTACACTGGCATATAGGCCTAACCTAAGTATTTTCCTCATATTTTCAACATATATGCCAGTTTTGACAGCTTATAGTAGGGGTGGGCAACATGCGGCCCGCGGACCGATTTTGCCTGGCCCGCTGTGCCCCATCAGAGTGCAATGACAAGCAGCCCGACAGGCTGAGCCGCTTGTCATTGCGCTACCCTGCTCCCAGACGCGGCGCCGCTAAGGAAATCCCGGTCACGTCACAGGGTCAGCTGACCGGGATTTCCTCTGTTGTTATGCGCTGGGGTCAGCTGTCCGGAACTCTGGTAGGCTGACAGCCAGTCCCCGTGTGACGGAGCTCTAGTCACTCGCGACCCTGCATCCTGACCTCTCCGAGTCCTCCCCTTCAGTGTGAGGAGCATGAGTGGCCAAGGAGGAGCGGGACTCAGGCAGGCTGGCAGCTTGTTTCTTAGACGTCACAAGGAGCCTGATTAGCAGCGGCTGTGTGTTGCTGGTAAGTATGTGCGCTGCAGGCGCGCTCTTTTCTCCAGGAGTTTGTTTGGGGCAGGCTGCGGGCACATATGGATGTATCTGCAGCCGGCAGCTGCTACTGTGGGGTGGGATGGGCAAGAGGGGGTTTGTGGATGGCTGCTGTGTGTGGAGTGCGGGAGGCAGGTGTTGGATGCCGGCTGCTGTGTGTGGGGAGGGAGTGTCAGATGCCGACTGCTGTGTGTGTGGAGGGGGGTGTCGGATGCCAGCTGCTGTATGTGGAGGGGGTGTCGGATGCCGGCTGCTGTGTGTATAGGGGGGTGTCGGATGCCGGCAGCTGTGTGTGGAGTGGGGGAGGGGGTGTCGGATGCTGGCTGTTGTATGTGGAGTTGGAGAGGGGGCTGTCAAATGCAGTGGGTGGGGGGTTTCTCTGGCTGCAGCTATACTGACAGGGGGTATCTCTTTGGCCAATGTTATGTACTGGAGGGATGATGGATTGGGGTGCTGGATGCTGCCTGTTGTGTGCTGTGGGGGAGAGGAAGGGGGGTGTATTGTGATTGTGACTCCAGCCACTGCTCTGTATTGGAGGGGGAGGTAATGTTGGCCACTGCTGTGAGTTTGGAAGACGGGGGTTGTGTAGGACGGCTGCTGTGTGCGATGGTGGGGTTTGCTTACTGCTAAGGTTGGGGGTCAAGGGTAAGGGGGGTATGACAAGGGGGGCCCACAGATATATCAGTGTACCGGGCCCCAATATTTCTGTTGCCAGCCCTGGCAGCGGCCAGTGACTGAGGAGAAGAGCACACGGGGGAGAAGGAGGGGGAGGAGGGAGCCGCAGCAGCGCTGTGTAATTGGTAGAGGTGCTGCTGCTGCTGCTGTCCCTCTGCTTCACCATAGGCTGCCCTCCGCCGCTGTGAATGCTGGGAAGCGCATCCCAGCATTCACAGCGGCGGAGAACAGCCTATGGTGAAGCAGAGGGACAGCAGCAGCGCCTCCACCAATTAAACAGTGCTGCTGCGACTCCCTCCTCCACCTCCCTCCTCCTCCTTGCCCGGGATCTCTGCAGAAGCTGCACCGAGGAGCCTGAGCCAGCGGAGAGAGTAAGTATAATTTCTTTCTTTCTTTCTTTCTTTCTTTCTTTCTTTCTTTCTTTCTTTCTTTTCAGGGGCGCTGTCTGCTGTAATGTGTAAAAAGGGCACGCTGTCTGCCGTAATGTGTAAAAAAGGGGACGCGGTCTGCCGGAATGTGTAAAAAAGGGGACGCTGTCTGCCGTAATGTGTAAAAAGGGGGACGCTGTCTGCCGTAATGTGTAAAAAAGGGGACTCTTTTTGAGTATTTTGTGTGTGGCCCTCGAATATTCGCTGGAAGTGTTAAGCGGACCCCCAGCTTAAATAATTGCCCACCTCTGGCTTATAGCCTTATATTTACCATTATAGGTTATCTTAACTTTTTTAAATAGTAAATGATTTAAAATTATTACCATTAGTAGCAGCTGTGGTAGTAGTTGTAGATGCTTTGTTAGTATTTTTTTATTTTATCAAGACATCAAGAGCATCTAATAACAGTGTTAGGTACAGATCAGTATAACACGCACATGGAGAGAGTGGATCTCATGGATCAGTGTGTGGCGATATACAAACACAGACACAGGAGATGGTACATTTGGGTGTTCTTTCACTTTCTTGTAGTGACTTGTGTAAACACATGGCTGCTGTATTGAATGTCTGCATTGAATGACGAGAATCCGTTGGATTATAAATCATTCATTGCCCATGCACTGATAAACACTGACTCTATGGAGCAACGTTGAAGTGGAAAACACCACCTCCGTTGAAGCGCATGGCTGTGTCAAAGGCACCAGTGTGGAAAATCACTCGCCAAAGCATGCTAACAGGTGCCATGAAGCAGCTTGTTAATGTAAAACTAAGTACATATTCAAGCAGTGTCTTCAGCCTTCGTGTTCAGGGTGTTTCTCTGACGTCCTAGTGGATGCTGGGAACTCCGTAAGGACCATGGGGAATAGCGGGCTCCGAAGGAGGCTGGGCACTCTAGAAAGATTTATGACTACCTGGTGTGCACTGGCTCCTCCCACTATGACCCTCCTCCAAGCCTCAGTTAGATCTTGTGCCCGGCCGAGGTTGGATGCACACTAGGGGCTCTCCTGAGCCCTTAGAAAGAAAGTATAGATTTAGGTTTTTTATTTTCAGTGAGACCTGCTGGCAACAGGCTCACTGCAGCGAGGGACTAAGGGGAGAAGAAGCGAACTCGCCTGCTTGCAGCCGGATTGGGCTTCTTAGGCTACTGGACACCATTAGCTCCAGAGGGATCGACCGCAGGCCCAGTCCTTGGTGTTCGGTCCCGGAGCCGCGCCGCCGTTCCCCTTACAGAGCCAGAAGCAAGAAGAGGTCCGGAAAAACGGCGGCAGAAGACATCAGTCACTGCAGCTGTGCGCCATTGCTCCTCATACACACTTCACACTCCGGTCACTGAGGGTGCAGGGCGCTTGGGGGGGGCGCCCTGAGCAGCAATAAAAACACCTTGGCTGGCAAAAATACCACAATATATAGCCCCAGAGGCTATATATGTGGTAAATACCCCTGCCAGAATCCTGAAAAAAAGCGGGAGAATAGGCCGCGGAAAAGGGGCGGAGCTATCTCCCTCAGACACACTGGCGCCATTTTCTCTTCACAGTGCAACTGGAAGAAAGCTCCCCAGGCTCTCCCCTGTAGTTTTCAGGCTCAAGGGTAAAAAAGAGAGGGGGGGCACTAAATTTAGGCGCAATATTGTATATACAAGCAGCTATGGGGGAAAATTCACTCAGTTATAGTGTTAATCCCCTCATTATATAGCGCTCTGGTGTGTGCTGGCATACTCTCTCTCTGTCTCCCCAAAGGGCTTTGTGGGTCCTGTCCTCAGTCAGAGCATTCCCTGTGTGTGTGCGGTGTGTCGGTACAGCTATGTCGACATGTTTGAGGAGGAGGCTTATAAAGTGACGGAGCAGATGCCGATAAATGTGGGGCCGACACCAGAGTGGATGGTTAGGTAAAAGGTATTAACCAACAGTGTCAACTCCTTACATAAAAGGGTGGATGACGTAACAGCTGTGGGACAGCCGGCTTCTCAGCCCGTGCCTGCCCAGGCGTCTTAAAGGCCATCAGGGGCTCAAAAACGCCCGCTCATTCAGATGGCAGACACAGATGTCGACACGGAGTCTGACTCCAGTGTCGACAAGGTTGAGACATATACACAATCCACTAGGAACATCCGTGACTTGATCCCGGCAATAAAAATAATGTGTTACACATTTCTGACATTAACCTCTAAAAAAGGGGGTTTTTATGTTTGGGGAGAAAAAGCAGGCAGTGTTTTGTTCCCCCATCAGATGAATGAATGAAGTGTGTGAAAAGCGTGGGTTCCCCCTGATAAGAAACTGGTAATTTCTAAAAAGTTACTGATGGCGTACCTTTTCCCGCCAGAGGATAAGTTACGCTGGGAGATATCCCCTGGGTGGATAAGGCGCTCACACGGTTGTCAAAATAGGTGGCACTGCCGTTTTAGGAACGGCCACTTTGAAGGTACCTGTTGATAAAAAGCAGGAGGCTATCCTGAAGTCTGTATTTACACACTCAGGTACTAGACTGAAACCTGCAGAGCGTGCTGCTGCAGCGTGGTCGGTGACCCTGTCAAACATACTAGTTTGCTAACATGAGAACATATTAAAGACGTCGTCTTATATATGAGGGATGCACAGAGGGATATTTTGCCGGCTGGCATCCAAAATGAATGTAATGTCCATTCTGTCAGGACAGGTGATGCTGACCTTAAAAGGCGCATAGAGATTCTGCCTTATAAGGGTGAGGAATTATTTGGGGATGGTCTCTGGGACCTCGTATCCGCAGCAACAGCTGGGAAGAAATATTTTTACCTCAGTTTTCCTCACAGACTAAGAAAGCACTGTATTATCAGGTACAGTCCTTTCGGCTTCAGAAAAGCAAGCGGGTCAAAGGCGCTTCCTTTCTGTACAAAGACAAGGGAAGAGGGAAAAAGCTGCACCAGTCAGCCTGTTCCCAGAATCATAATTCTTCTCTCGCTTCCTCTGAGTCCACAGCATGACGCGGGGGCTCCACAGGTGTAGCCAGGTACGGTGGGGGGCCGTCTCAAAAGTTTCAGCGATCAGTGGGCTTGCTCACTGGTGGATCCCTGTTTCATTCAAGTAGTATTTCAGGGGTACAAGCTGGAATTCGAGATGTCTTCCCCCCGCCGTTTCCTCAAATATGCCTTGCCGACAACTCCCTCAGGCAGGGAGGCTGTGCTAGAGGCAATTAATAAGCTGTATTCCCAGCAGGTAATACTTAAGGTGCCCCTACTTCAACAAGGACGGGGTTACTATTCCACACGGTTGGGGTACCGAAACCGCGTGGTTCGGTGTGACCCTTCTTTATATTTAAAATCCTTGAACACATGCATAAAAAGTTCAAGTTCAAGATGGAATCGCTCAGGGCGGTTATTGCAAGCCTGGACGAGGGGGATTACATGGTATCCCGGGACATCAAGGATGCTTACCTGCATGTCCCTATTTACTATCCTCGTCAGGAGTACCTCAGATTTGTGGTACAGGATTACCATTACCAAGTCCAGACTCTGCCGTTTGGACTGTACATGGCACCGAGGGTGTTACCAAGGTAATGGCCGGAATGATGATACTCCTTCGAAAAAGGGGAGTTTTAATTATCCCGTACTTGGACAATCTCCTTATAAGGGCGAGGTCCAAGGAGCAGTTGCTAGTCGGGGTAGCACTATTTTGGAAAGTGCTACAACAGCACGGTTGGATTCTAAACAGTCCAGAGTCACAGCTGGTTCCTACGACACGTCTACTGTTCCTGGGGATGGTTCTGGACACAGACCAGAAATAAGTGTTTCTCCCGGTGGAGAAAGCCAAGGAGCTGTCATCTCTAGTCAGAGACCTCCTGAAGCCAAAACAGTTATCGGTGCATCATTGCACGCGAGTCCTGGGAAAAATGTTAGCTTCCTACGAAACAATCCCATTCGGCAGGTTCCATGCAAGAACTTTTCAGGGGGACCTGTTGGACAAGTGGTCCGGGTCGCATCTTCAGATGCATTAGGCTGATAACCCTGTCTCCAAGGACCAGGGTATCTCTACTGTAGTGGCTGCAGAGTGCCCATCTTCAAGAGGGCCGCAGGTTCGACATACAGGACTAGGTCCTAGTGACCATGGATGCCAGCCTTTGAGGCTGGGGGGCAGTCACACAGGGAAGAAACTTCCAGGGACTTTGGTCAAGTCAGGTGACTTCCCTACATAAATATTCTGGAACAGAGGGCCATTTACAATGCCCTGAGTCAGGCAAGGCCTCTGCTTCAAAACCAGCCGGTCCTGATCCAATCAGGCAACATCACGGCAGTCGCCCATGTAAACCAACAGGGCGGCACAGGAAGCAGGATGGCGATGGCAGAAGCCACAAGGATTCTCCGATGGGCGGAAAATCATGTGTTAGCACTGTCAGCAGTGTTCATTCCCGGAGTGGACAACTGGGAAGCAGATCTTCTCAGCAGACACGACTTCCACCCGAGAGTGTGGGGACTTCATCCAGAAGTCTTCCAAAGAATTGTACACCATTGGGAAAGGCCACAGGTGGACATGAAGGCGTCCCGCCTCAACAAAAAGCTATAAAAGATATTGCGCCAGGTCAAGGGACCTTCAGGCGATAGCTGTGGACGCTCTGGTAACACCGTGGGTGTACCAGTCGTTTTATGTGTTCCCCCCTCTGCCTCTCATACCAAAGGTACTGAGAATAATAAGAAGGCGAGGAGTAAGAACGATACTCGTGGTTCCGGATTGGCCAAGAAGAGCCTGGTACCCAGAACTTCAAGAAAATGTATCAGAGGACCCATGGCCTCTGCCGCTCAGACAGAACCTGCTGCAGCAGGGGCCCTGTCTGTTCCAAGACTTACCGCGGCTACGTTTTGAGGGCATGGCGGTTGAACGCCGGATCCTAAAGGAAAAGGGCATTCCGGAGGAAGTCATTCCTACGCTGATTCAAGCCAGGAAAGATGTAACTGCAAAACATTATCACGGCATATGGCGGAAATATGTTGCTTGGTGTGAGGCCAAAAAAGGCCCCAACAGAGGAATTTCAACTAGGTCGATTTCTGCATTTCCTACAAGCAGGAGTGTCTATGGGCCTAAAATTAGGCTCCATTAAGATACAGATCTCGGCTCTGTCGATATTCTTCCAGAAAGCATTAGCTTCAGTACCTGAAGTTCAGACATTGTAAAAGGAGGGCTGCATATTCAGCCCCCGGTTGTGCCTCCAGTGGCACCTTGGGATCTCAACGTGGTGTTGAGTTTCTTAAAATCCCATTGGTTTGAACCACTAAAAACCGTGAATCGAAAATATCTCACGTTGAAAGTGGCCATGTTATTGGCCTTGGTTTCGGCCAGGCGTGTATCAGAATTGGCGGCTTTGTCATATAAAAGTCCTTATCTGATTTTCCATATGGATAGGGCAGAATTGAGGACTCGTCCCCAGTTTCTCCCTAAGGTGGTATCAGCTTTTCACTTGAACCAACCTATTGTGGTGCCTGCGGCTACTAGGGACTTGGAGGATTCCAAGTTACTGGACGTAGTCAGGGCCTTGAAACATTATGTTTCCAGGACGGCTAGAGTCAGAAAAATTGACTCGCTATTTATCCTGTATGCACCCAACAGGCTGGGTGCTCCTGCTTCTAAGCAGACTATCGCTCGCTGGATCTGTGACACGATTCAGCAGGCGCATTCTGCGGCTGGACTGCCGCATCTTAAATCAGTGAAAGCCCATTCCACAGGGAAGGTGGGCTCATCTTGGGCGGCTGCCCGAGGGGTCTCGGCTTTACAACTTTGCCGAGCTGTTACTTGGTCAGGGGCAAACACGTTTGCAAAATTCTACAAAATTGATACCCTGGCTGAGGAGGACCTGGAGTTCTCTCATTCGGTGCTGCAGAGTCACCCGCACTCTCCCGCCCGTTTGGGAGCTTTGGTATAATCCCCATGGTCCTTACGGAGTTCCCAGCATCCACTAGGACGTCAGAGAAAATAAGATTTTACTCACCGGTAAATCTATTTCTCGTAGTCCGTAGTGGATGCTGGGCGCCCATCCCAAGTGCGGATTGTCTGCAATACTTGTATATAGTTATTGCCTAACTAAAGGGTTATTGTTGAGCCATCTGTTGAGAGGCTCAGTTATATTCATACTGTTAACTGGGTATAGTATCACGAGTTATACGGTGTGATTGGTGTGGCTGGTATGAGTCTTACCCGGGATTCAAAATCCTTCCTTATTATGTCAGCTCGTCCGGGCACAGTGTCCTAACTGAGGCTTGGAGGAGGGTCATAGTGGGAGGAGCCAGTGCACACCAGGTAGTCATAAATCTTTCTAGAGTGCCCAGCCTCCTTCGGAGCCCGCTATTCCCCATGGTCCTTACGGAGTTCCCAGCATCCACTACGGACTACGAGAAATAGATTTACCGGTGAGTAAAATCTTATTTTCTCCAACTTTTACACCAAGCCCTAAAATCAGTCAAATTCAGACTGTGAAAAAGCCAAAGTTTCTACGTATGAAGCAAACTCAGAAGTAAATCAAAATATTATTAATTCGGAGGGCATTTTTGTTTCTGGATGAATGTATCCATTAAATACACATAAAAAATGTGTTGTTTTCAATTTGGAGGATTTTTTGCTTCTGGAGAAAACATACAGTATGCAACACGATAACAACATATTGGAACCACACCGACATTTGTTTTTTCCTTTTTATCTTACTTAAAAAACAAGGGGCGGCCGCAGAAAATGCAATCGCCTCTGCCTGTTAATCAGGGGGCGGGGGCAACGCTCTGTTTCCAGGGAGGAGAAGGAGCGATGCGGGGCGGAGGCGGCCGAACAGGGGCGTGTCAGAAGCATGATCACGGCAGCTGTGTGACATCACATGCAGCCGCCGCGATCAGGAAGATGGCGGCGAGTCTCCTGCGGCCGGCAGGAGGCTTCCACAGTTTCTGCTAACAAGCAGAAATTGCGAAGCGTTCGCATTTTCTGCTTGTTGAAGTGGGGGAGACTCCAGTCAGCATGCAGTGATGGGCAGCCCCCAGCATGCGATCCAAAGGATAGCAAACTCTGCTAATTAGCAGAGTTTGCTATCCTTACCCCAGAGTTTGCTATACTTACTGAATTAGACCCTGTATGTACTATTTGTTCAACATAGGCCAATAAATATGGTTTTTGAAACTTCACTGCAGTGAACCCAAAAAAAATCCTCTGTAAAGGTTTCAAAAGGAGAATGCAATTAAGTAGAAACGAGGCCGCGCCTGTGATGTTACCATACCGGTGGTTCAATTTAAAATTGTTTAATATAAATAAAAAATAAATAAATACAATATATATATATATATATATATATATACAGGTTGAGTATCCCTTATCCAAAATGCTTGGGACCGGAGGTATTTTGGATATGGGATTTTTCCATATTTTGGAATAATTGCATACCATAATGAGATATCATGGTGATGGACCTAAATCTAAGCACAGAATGCATTTATGTTTCATATACACCGTATACACACAGCCTGAAGGTAATTTTAGCCAATATTTTTTATAACTTTGTGCATTAAACAAAGTGTGTGTACATTCATACAATTCATTTATGTTTCCTATACACCTTATACACACAGCCTGAAGGTCATTTAATACAATATTTTTAATAACTTTGTGTATTAAACAAAGTTTGTGTACATTGAGCCATCAAAAAACAAAAGTTTCACTATCTCACTCTCCCTCCAAAAAGTCCGTATTTCGGAATATTCTGTATTTCGGATATTTGGATATGGGATACTCAACCTGTATATAAATGCGAAAGCCCTCACTCACTTATTACTAATTCTCAAACTTCCCGATATGTTAGGAAAATGAAATGTAACATATGTATTCTGCAGGTGGGAAATAGGAAAATTACTTAATTAGAATTTGAATAAACCTCCCCTAAGGGGATGAAAAGGGGGTTGACATAATGACATCATTACGGATGCGTGGATTGCGTTGTTTGACTGATAGCGCCCAAACGGACAGTCGGATCAAAATTTGTATTGCACCTCCAGTGGGAAGAATTTAATAAACTACAAAAATGGTCCTGTCACTTCTTACCGTATCTGCTACAGGTGCTCCTCGGGTAATGCCAAGAACTGTGGATTAATATTTACTTTCGTTAAGACATCTCAAATTTACATTTCTATAGATGTACCAAATTTTTTAGTCATTTATATTTACAACCATGAAAATCAGAAACTCCCATGCGAAGAATGGGTAGAACAGCTAGTATAAACATACAGACAATAAATCCACTTGATATATTATAAGGTACAAAAGATTTTTATGTTGCAGATGCATGCTAATCACTCAAGTAGACAATGGTATACCTTCTTTAGTTTTATAGTTTAAATATAAAACTTTTGGTGTTTTTTATAAGCTAACAAAATACATGAAAAAAATATTAGGTTATAATTCATGAATGAAAGGGTTAAATAGGGCAGTTTGGACAGGGACTGGATACACAGAGCATGTGCAATCCAGTCCTCAGCAACAGGGCACAAACTGAATCATTTGATGAAAGTAAGACGGGGCACAGATGCAGTGCCATCATGCATAATAGTATGCATCATATTGGATGCATATTGGATCCCAGAAGACATACTAGGAGGTTGTGGTCCCAGTTGAACCTCCTGTTGATGTACGCTGGCCAGAACTTTGATCCAAGGAGCCTGCTCTGTGCCTTCCACTGGATAGATTTTAAGGAAAACTTCACAGAGTGGCAACATTGGATGCCAGAAGACATACTAAGGGGCTGGGGTCCCAGTCGGACCTCCCATTTGTGTACGCTGGGCAGAACTTTGGGCCAGGGAGCCTTTTCTGGGCCTGTCACTAGAACTATTTGGATGAAAACTTTAGTGAACTGTAATAACTGACAGAAATAACCATAATTCAGTGACCTGAAATAACTGACTGAAATAACTATTGTCACGTCTGAGGATTGATTTGGTTTGGCCAGGCGTTTGTGGATGGAGCTAACACAGAAGGAGCGTAAATGAATTGAGGAGACTTTAACCAGGTACGATGTATGTACTTGAAAGAATCGTTGGTGTTCTAGCAGTGACAAACACAGAGGTAGATATAATAATAAATGAAGCTTTTGTTAAAGAACAACATCCATGATTCACTGTAGATACTGTATGATGACAGAAGATACCAGGTTAGCGACAGAAATGATAACTGGAATGAAACTGGAGTGGACTGAAAAGACACAGTTCAAATAACAATAATATCCAAAATGAAACTAGATTGGACTGAAGAAGACAAAGCTCAAATAACTATAATATCCGGAATGAATCCGGAACGGACTGTAGTGCTGACCGGGCTTCATCCGGAATCTTGACACAGGCAGTATTGAAGAAAGACACAGTTCAATAACAGTAGTATCTGGAATGGAACCGTAACGGACTAAAGTGCTCGCCGAGCTTGATCCGGGATCTTAACACTGGTAGTATTGAAGAATGACACAGTTCAAATAACAATGGCATCCGGAATAGAACCGGAACGGACTGGAGTGATCATCGGGCTTCATCCGGAATCTTAACACTGGTAGTATTGACGAACGACACAGTTCAAATATAATAGCATCTGGAATGGAACCAACACGGACTGGAGTGCTCACCGGTCTTGATCCGGAATCTTAACACTGGTAGTATTGAAGAATGACACAGTTCAAATAACAATGGCATCCGGAATAGAACCGGAATGGACTGGAGTGATCATCGGGCTTGATCCGTAATCTTAACACTGGTAGTATTGTAGATCGACACAGTTCATATATAATAGCATCCGAAATGGAACCAGCACGGACTGGAGTGCTCACCGCGCTTGATCCGGAATATTAACAGTGATAGCATTTAGAAAAACACAGTTCAATCAAAACACAATGGTAGCCGGTGTGGAATAGGAACAGACTGGAATGCTCACCAGGCTTGGGTGGTCATTCCGAGTTGTTCGCTCGCTAGCAATTTTTAGCAGCCGTGCAAACGCTATGCCGCCTCCCACTGGGAGTGTATTTTAGCTTAGCAGTAGTGCGAACGAAAGGATCGCAGAGCGGCTACAAAGTTTTTTTGTGCAGTTTTAGAGTAGCTCAAAACTTACTCAGCGCTTGCGATCACTTCAGACTGTTCAGTTCCTGTATTGACGTCACAAACACGCCCTGCGATCGCCCAGTCATGCCTGCGTTTTTCCTGGCACACTTGCGTTTTTTCAAACACTCCCTGAAAACGGTCAGTTGAAACCCAGAAACGCCCACTTCATGTCAATCACTCTGCGGCCAGCAGTGCGACTGAAAAGATTCGCTAGACCTTGTGTGAAAGTACATCGTTCTTTGTAATAGTACGTCGCGCATGCGCATTGCGCCACATACGCATGCGCAGAAGTGCCTTTTTTTTGCCTCATCGCTGCACAGCGAACGAATGCAGCTATCGATCAACTCGGAATGACCACCTTGATCCAGAATGTTAGGATTGAAGAAAGGCAGAGTCCAAATAACAATGGTAGCTGGAGTGGAATCGGAACAGACCGAAATGCTCACCGGGCTTGATCCGGAATGTTAGCATTGGAAAAAGGCAGAGTCCAAATAACAATTGTAGCCGGAGTGGAATCGGAACAGACTGGAATGCTCACCGGGCTTGATCCGGAATGTTAGGATTGAAGAAAGGCAGAGTCCAAATAACAATGGTAGCCGGAGTGGAATCGGAACAGACTGAAATGCTCACCAGGCTTGATCCGGAATGTTAACACTGAAGAAAGGCAGAGTCCAAATAACAATGGTAGCCGGAGTGGAATCGGAAAAGACTGGAATGCTCACTGGGCTGGATCTGGAATGTCAGCATTGAAGAAAGGCAGAATCCAAATAACAATGGTAGCCGGAGTCAGGGCCGGTGCAAGGTTTCTCAGCACCCTAGGCAAATAGTCAGCATCCGCCCCCCCCCCCCCCCCCCGGCAAAATACCGAGCCCTCAGGTAAAATTTAGGGATAAGATATCAGTGTTGTTTTAGCAGTTTGGGTGAAGGTGTTCAGATTAGGGGTTATTATTATGGAGAGGTGTGGTGTGTGTGAGTGTATATATATATATTTTTTTTTTCACACACAGTGGGCGAAGTGGAAATTTTTAAGTAGGGGTATGGAAAAGTGAAGGTTGTAATTATGCGCGTGCCGACCGAAAAAGGGTGCGTGGCCACTTAAAAGGGGGTGTGCCCTTCAGTGTAGTTTACCACCCCTTATACACATTTTGCACCACAATACTAGGACCCCTTATACTTTCTAGTACTGGTGCCCCTTTCACATTATACCACACAGTATGAGCTGAAAATCACATTATAGCACACGCTATTAGCCAAAAATCACATTATAGCACACAGTATGAGCTGAAAATCACATTATAGCACACGGTATGAGCCGAAAATCACATTATAGCACACGCTATTAGCCAAAAATCACATTATAGCACACAGTATGAGCCGAAAATCACATTATAGCACACGGTATGAGCCGAAAATCACATTATAGCAAATGGTATGAGCCGAAAATCACATTATAGCACACGCTATTAGCCAAAAATCACATTATAGCACATGGTATGAGCCGAAAATCACATTATAGCACACGGTATGAGGTGAAAATCATATTATAGCACACGGTATGAGCCAAAATTCACATTATAGCACACGGTATGAGCCAAAATTCACATTATAGCACACGGTATGAGCCGAAATTCACATTAGAGCACATGGTATAAGCCGAAAATTCACATCATAGCACACGGTATGAGCCAAAATTCACATCATAGCACACGGTATGAGCCGAAATTCACATTATGCCACGAGGAATGAGCTGAAATTCACATTATGCCACGTGGAATGAGCCGAAATTCACATTATGCCACACACATAGCCACATATCTTCATACTCACAGCCACATACAGTATACACACACACACACACACACACACACACATATACACACACAGCCACACACATATATATATATATATATATATATACACACACACACACACACACACACACAGCCACATATATACACACACAACCACATTTACACACACACACAGTGTCCCCACCCTGATACTCTCCTCCATCAGTTCCCCTCTGCTCACCATTTGCCAGGTAGCCGGGGTATCAGCATATGGGAACAGGAGCTGGGCAGCCGAGTTGTCATCAGGAGAAAGCCGGAGCTGGGCAGCCGAGCTGTCAGGATGGCGGGAGCCGGAGCCTTGCCATAATCATGCCGCATGCAGGAGCTGCACTGTACTATTTCAAATCTGCTGTGGACCGGCAGCCAATCAGGAGCAGCCGCTCCTGATTGGCTGCCGGTCCGCAGCAGATTTGAAATAGTAGCGCTGCGGTCAGCTTGATGTGGCGGCGGACCGGCGGGAAACAGTACTCGAAGAAGTGCCGGTATACCAAACCATTGTACACAAGCCCACTTCAGGCTTTTTAAAGAAAAGGAGGAGTTTGGCTGGGCTGAGGCTAAGCGGTGCCGCCCTCCAGTGGTTGCCACCCATAGGCAGCTGCCTAAAGCTGCCTAGTGGTAGCGCCGGCCCTGGCCGGAGTGGAATCAGAACAGACTGGAATGCTCACCAGGCTGGATCTGGAATGTTAGCATTGAAGAAAGGCAGAGTCCAAATAACAATGGTAGCCGGAGTGGAATCGGAACAGACTGGAATGCTTACCAGGCTGGATCCAGAATGTTAGCATTGAAGAAAGGCAGAGTCCAAATAACAATGGTAGCCGGAGTGGAATCGGAACAAACTGGATCATTCAAAGTCACTGGAATGAGGAGCTCAGCACAGAGCTGTTACTTCCTGGATAAAAACTGTTGTACTGACGATTCCTGAGAGCGAGAGACTGGAAGATAAACTCCTGGGTTAACTGGGATAGGCTGAATCAGGTGCAGTAGCGGATCTTGCCACGGGCAAGCAGTACTTTTGCCAGGGGCGCCGCCTTCCGGAGGGCGCCGGCGCCATCCGGAGGGCGCCGCACCATGGCAAGATCCGCTGCTGCTGTGCCCCAGTGCCGCTGCCCGCTGTGAAGGGAAACTAGACGCTACGCATCTAGTTTCCCTTCGTCGGCTGCCCGTTGTGAAGGGAAACTAGACGCTACGCGTCTAGTTTCCCTTCGTGGAGAGGACATTTACTGTAATGATGTGCGGTGCGCGTTGACGTCATCGCGCACCGCACAGCAAAGGTCCTCTCCACGAAGGGAACTAGATGCTTAGCGTCTAGTTTTCCTTCGTGGAGAGGACCTTTGCTGTGCGGTGCGCGATGACGTCATCGCGCACCGCACATCCTACTACAGTACAGGGGGCGTAACTGACCACGCCCCCTGTATGAAGCCACGCCCCTAATGCCGCCCGGGGCACAAGAAGCCCCGGAACCGGCCCTGATCAGGTGGTACAGGGAAGTGCTGCAATCAGGTGATCTGGACTTGTCACAGCAGTACTCCAGGCTTAGGCGCTGATGTGGATTGAGGCCTAGTAGGCCCAAACACTAGGAAGCAGACTATGGGCTGTATTCAATAGCTGTCGGAAGCTGCCGTCATGTCGGAAAGATGGCAGCTTCAGACAGATTTCTGTTGGAAGGGATTCCAACCTATTCAAAGAGGGCACTTTTTTTCCGACAAGTCGGGAATTCCCGACTTGTCGGAAAACACGTGGATCGGTGGAATAGGCGCCGATCCGCGTGCTTTTGTCGGAAATAGGGCCAAATCCGACAGATTTTGGCCCCCTTTCCGATAATCTCAATCCGACTTTAAAAAAGTCGGATTGAGCAGGGCGTCAGTCAGCTCCCCGCCCGCTGCCGCTATCAGTTCCCCCTGCCGCTGTCAGCGCACAGGGGGATAGGTGTCATCTGGGGGGTCCCCCACTTCCTGATGAAGGGCAGCTGCTCCGGGCCCGGGGAGGGGAGCAGCAGCAGCCACTGCACCGGGAATCAGGGTGAGCAGCAGCAGCAATGGCCAAATCCGATAGTTGGATTTGGTTCAAATTCGACAGTCGGATTTGGGAGCATATTGAATAGGTCATTGTCGGATCCTTTCCGACAATGCTTGTCGGAAAGGATCCGACACTTATTGAATATACCCCAATATGAATAAACACATTTAAAATGTATACACATTATGCTGAGAGAGCTATGCAGGAACAGCATGTACAGACTTTACTGCCAGCTGGGTGTGATGAACAGAGAGCCCAGTTGCTAAACATAGGATCTTGGCAATTACACAGAGGGATTTCTACTCAGGTGCTGATCAGTAAGCAATCAAGGCTGCAGTTAGTATGTGAAGCAGATGCATGTTTGCAGAATATGCTGAGGTAACATAAGAAACTCAGCCAAGATTGTGACAACTATAAATCAATGAACTAAAATAAATGACAGAAACTGAGGTGGGAAGACAACAAATGTTGTTGTTGTGTACCCCATCTCGCAATGGAAAAGTGATTATAAAACTGAACAGAAAGAAAAGCTGAGGATCAGGACTACTGGCGACGCCCCAAAATATAAAACAACACTGGGCAGCCACCCCATAGGTGTGCTGGAAGAGCTACTAAGCTACTAATTATTTTTAATATGTTGACAGTCACATCGAACTCAGTGACAACTTAAAAACTGGAAAATTTAAACCCAGGCAACGCTGGGTACTTCAGGTACTATATATACATATATATATATATATAGTGCTATGCAAAAGTTTCAGGCAGGTGTGGAAAAAATTCTGCAAAGTAAGAATGCTTCCAAAAATAGAAGTGTAATATATTTTTGAAAACCTGTACCTTGTTTTGTATAGCTGTTTCCAGAGTGCCATTCCATTCTGCTCATATATCGTGTTCTGGCTCTTGAAAGAATATCTGAACATCTGTCAAAGTCAGAAAAATATCACGATGCACACTGCCATATCTGCACCTCATACAGGTCCGCGCTGCGCATGCGTGCGCTCTCCCATGCGTGCGCATACTCGCTGTTGCGGGCACCCGCGGGCGCGCAGTGTGTGCATTTACGGTAGAGTTCATGTGTTCGTAGCGTGCGACTCAATCGTTACATATTTTCACTATATAATGTATTTTGTAGATTATGGTCCCTTTGATAGAATCTGAAAGTTTAGTTAATGTAGCATGTTCATGGACAGAGAAATCCCTCTTTGTTTGATACGAAGGGTCAGACAGGAGTAATACAGTGGTGTTTAGTATCCATCGGAAGAGTATTTAATTAGCAATATTCCGGTGTTGGTTTGAAGCGGATTAATCGCTCGTGCGAATAGTTATGGACATAAGAAGTTTATGTCCATTTACTATTATTTGCACTTACTTATCCATGCGGCGGGAAACCCAGTTTCCCACCCACCTGAGCAGTTGGAAATCGTCACAGCCCACCTGTATGAATCAACCTATGACCTTTTGTTATAATGCGGGGAGGAATTCCTGTGTCCAATGAACAATGAGATTGTAGGGACCATTGAATTGTATTGTGTGTGGGGCATAAATAGACAAGCCGATCACATCCAGCTCTCACTCTTCAACGGTTCTCATTGCTGAAAATCGGGAGCTGGATGTCCAGAGGCGCATGCGATCGTTCCCCTTGTGCGTAAGTTTTCTCCGCAATCATATTGTCTTTCTTGTTATTATGGGCCATATCTCTCTCTCTCTCTCTTCTCTTTCTCTCGTATTCTCTTAAACGTAATAGTATTGTATTGTATTTCCTGTGTAGTTACCTGGTTAGTTAGTCTATGTTATATTGTAGTGTGTGACTTGTATTGTATTATTCTTTTTGCAAGTATAACATTCATATAAGGCGTTAGACCCTAAGCACGGTATCTGTGTATTTCTTATAGTGTTAAGTATTCACAGAGCGTCGGTGACGCTCAAACAGCTTTTAAGTTAATAAGGTTATACTGTGTTGCATCTACACCCTATCTCTACACTAAGGTTTTACTGCATATTACATTGTTTATGGTTTAGATTTAAAGGTTTAACATTGTGAGCGTCTGCGCCGCTGGTGATCTCCTCGTAGTCCCGAGCGTCCGCTACGCTATAGCGAACCATTATGTTAGTCGGCAGCCAATAGCGTGCCTGCCTGTGATCTCTTGGCCGTGAGCGAACGTGACGCTTGAGCGTCTCGACCTCGGCTAAGCGATCGCTACGCAACGTGCGTACCCTTACGGTACTCCATACGTAAACAGCGTACAGTGTTCTTAGGCCTCTTAAAGGGTTTTAAATAAGATAAATATTTAGCTTTATCACATCTTACACCTCTTACAAATATACTGTACGGTTTTCCTTTTAAAACAGGTAACACACAGCAAATCTATAAAGTAAATACGCATACTAATTAACCACTAGAATACTTAACAGGAATTTGCTTACATTTTTTGAAAACCAACCTTTGAGAAGCTCATGATCATGTTAATATATTATTTTCTTAATTTCAAATTAGGCCATTATCATGACAGATACCAAGCATGGTTTTGGTGTAATTGAAGATTATTGGTATTATTATAAAGTACTGTATCTGATATTTATTGCCTTGTAAAAGAACTCCATTGTGCCCCTTCTGTACTCTTAGCATCAGTGCAGACACGAACATCTTGGCAGACTAGGGACAAGGCTCACTAATTCTGTTCACCTTATTGTGTTATAAACATGTCTTGCAAGGATCCTTCTCGAAAGGAAACAGTTTAACGTGAATGGTGTGAAATGAACAAGTGGCATTTATGGTGCTCTTTGTTGACTAACATCTGGGCTTCCTTTATACATTTTCAATAGTTGAAAATCTAGAATGGTTTTCAGTGAATGACTCTTAACACATTTTGTATCATTAATCATCCTCTCTTCCATGTCCGACATGACGTTTCAATGCATCAATTATTGCGCAGCAGAGCCCAAGTGTTATGTCTGTGCTGCTGTCTAAGCACAGTGTACATACACTGGAATGCATAGCAGCCATCTTCCTGTTAAAGAAGACCTTGCCACTTAATTAACAGTTTTAATTACTTGTAAATAATCCATTTGATTGTTAATTCTGAGCAAAGTCTAAGATGGTTGTAAAACCAAGACTCAGAGGTCAGTCATTGGTATCACAAGCCATTGTGTAACTGTAAAATGTGAATGTTGGTAAGGGACCAAGGGGCAGATGTATTAACCTGGAGAAGGCATAAGGAAGTGATAAAGCAGTGATATGTGCAAGGTGATAAAGGCACCAGCCAATCAGCTCCATTATGTAAATTATCAGTTAGGATCTTATTGGCTGGTGCCTTTATCGCCTTGCACATATCACTGGTTTATCACTTCCTTATGCCTTCTCCAGGTTAGTACATCTGCCCCCAAGGGTTGAAGGATGAGCAAAATCAGCATACAACATTTCTGAGTAGACGTGGGTATGTGAAAAGGGGTATAATTTTATTGGAGTGATTGGTTTCATATTTTCTAGTAACATGGCAGTGGTATATTTTTATTCCAATCCTGTGTGTCACATGAAGTTATATCTTGGGATTTCATAGATCTGGAAAAAAAGAAGACTGCAAATTGAATAGATGGAGTGTACAGTATATGTTAAAAGTCAATTTGCTAGTCAGTCTGTTGCACAGCTCTCTCTATTGGACATTCCTTCTCGTTGCCTGTTATTGCAGTAAGCAGGCAGATGCTGTCATCACTGTTCTGATCTACTGTGTAGGTCTTTCCACTTTCTTGCTGTTCTTTGGGGGAGATATATCAAACATTCTAAAGCAGTGATGGGCAACAGGTGGCCCCAAGCCATCAGTTTATAGAATATACTTGATAAATTCTAGATAGAAAATGATTGGTTGCTATGAGCAACTTCTTAACTTGTCCACTTCTTCACCCTTTAGATGAGTTGATTAATTTCTCCCTAGTCTAAAGGTTATTATAACAAATTCTTCCTAGGTATAATAGTCTACCAGCAGCTGTCACTACGCACGCATCCTTCATACTGTATGTTTCCGTTTCGATGAAGTGCATGGGCTAAATTATACTGTAGCTATATATGTACAGTACTATTTGTACTAATCAGTGGATTTAAGAAGGCTCCAGATCGGTAAACATTAGTACCACAAATTCTGAAAACACAGAATCCGCAGCCTTGTAACTAAACTTGTCACTAGTGTTTATAAGAGGCATTTACAGTATGTGAGGGGAGACAGAAGTCTACTGAGCTCTTTTCTCAATAAGCCCTCACTTTTACTATTACATAAATTACATGTTTCAACTAGACACAGTTTGTGTGAGCTGTATTTATCGTACTTTAAAGCAATGTGTTCAATCATTTATGAACTTGACTCTTATTCAGCAGAACCTAATGGTTAGTGTGCACAGATTTTTATGAAAAAGCATGCTGTATCAATACCACATTATATATGGATTTTTACCATTATTAATCTGGCATGAAGTTTTACTAGAGCAGAGACACCTTGCCGTGGCTGATGGCTTACCATATGTTTCCAACTGTATGTAACTGAGATATCTGCATGCATTACTATTATCATGTAGGATTTATGATGGCTGTTTCTTTTGCTGGTCCATTATGGTGTGCTGGGGGATTTATTTTTTTTCTAAATGAAACAACTGAATGAATTATTATTCCTATTCTGTATTAGATCTAGAGTCACATATAAATAAGCACATATTTTTTAAGTTTTAAAATGCTGATTCTGTAAACTGGCTTTTAACATTAGCCTAACAGTTGGTAATGATTATGGCTAATAATATGTGATGTATCATATTGATTTAAAGGGAGCACATGCAATAATTACCTTGCACAAGTGAATAAAATACAATGCTGTATGTACAGTATGATTGCAATACATTACAGTGACTCAATAAAAAGCTAATGATGATATTTTTGTGTTAAACTGAATATTGTGTGTTAACTGGGCATGGTTACAATTTGCTGTGATAAATCAATTAATAACATTGTATCCATTAGGTATGTGCATGTGTAAAGAGGCAAACAAAATTCAAAGAGATAAAAAAAATTACGATCTGAATACAGTTGAAAATGGGAGTAGATTTCGAAGTTAACCAAATCTATGTTCTAGTCCAAAATATCTAGATGGCCTATAAAACATGGAGAACTTTATTTTTAGTACATAATGGAGAGATACAAATAAAACATCAATTTACAGTATCTACAGATCCATTACTTTGGGCATCTGTTCTCCACCTTTAGAATATGATATAGATTCACCAAGCAAAAGTCATTTTTCAAGAAGAGCTCATTTGAATGAACCAAAAGATTCACCTCACAGAAATCTAAAAGGAAAAAAAAAAACCTTAGCTTCTCCTATGAAGACAGGTGTTCCCAAAAACTGGAACAAGAAGAAAATACAAAAAGGCAAGAGGAATACACATATACCAGAAATAATAGAACTAGGAACTTATGAAACATTACACTTGTCCAATAATGTTCTTGCCAGTAGTGAAATGTCATTACTTAAGAAAGGTCTATATTTCACCCCAACTAATAGGAGCAATTATTTTACTTTATTTTTGATCTTAGCCAAAGCTATTAGAAAACTTACTTTAAACATATATTTTTATACACTCTTTGAGATATTCTCCTCCATAAAAAATAGGACTACATAAAGGATTAGGATGTTTTGAAATCAGGTCTTAATCATCCAAATTATTTTCATTAGAATCAAAGGAAGGTATATTGCTATTTAATATGAATTGCTTAAACATAGTTTTCTGAATTAGAAAGGATGAATACAAATAAAGAAAAGAATAGAACATTCCAAGAGCAATCATTTTTAAGCAACTAATAGATAATCAGAACATTATTATGAAACAAGTACATAAGGGAGGGGGATTAGCCCTTTAAATGGGGATTACTATATTGAATGGACCATTGGGTGCAAAATTATACGAAATTACTAATTAGGACCACACAAGGGTTTATTAATTGGCTTTCAGTTGTTGAAGCTTTAAAGGTAATATAAACAAAAATTAATGTTGTTACATATTTGTCCATAATCCAGTTATCCCAATTTTTATTGTCTACCAAAATGCAGAAATGTTTTCAAAAACATTATAGAAGGCCCACCATTACAGGAACCTATTAATTTACATAACGTGCATCATTATGCGGATACATCTTTCTTAAAAAATATGTTGCTAACATGTAATCGTAAAAAGATACCAAAGCTGTATTAAATTGCTTCAATTGGATTCTACTGTATTTGAAATTATGAACTTGTGTTGATCACCAGAAATTTGCAAAGTTTATATACTTTTATGGAACATAGAAAGGGAATAACTGCATGTGACAAATATATCAGTTGGGAAACTAACAGAGGTTCATAAATATTTAGTTTTACGTGTGTGTAGGTGTGTGCTGCTAATGGTGGCTTGGTCCATATGATACAGTGGTGACACAATAGTAAAATCAGGTTCTTTAGTGTAATAAACAGTTTCCATACAGGACTGAGACACTCACGGACACATCCTCTGCCATGGTTGATGGAGAGAAGACACATGGTCAGGTTAGTACTCGTCTGTGTTTGCGGTTCATAGAGGCTCAAGAGAGGACGCTCTCCTTAACAAAGAATGTATTTCCATCCGTGTATGATTCTGCATTGACAGTATCAGTTCAGGGTTAGTCTGTGTTCCTGGAATGTGGCCGAGTGAACTAGTTGGAGTAGAGACTGTATGCAGAAAGCTGGGTGGCTTAATAAAGTTCCTGTGCATGGAAGATGCATGTGGATAAAGAATACTGGCAAAAGGTAGACCCTGTTAAGAAACGTAGACTCAGAAGACCTTGGATGCAGGAGAACTAGGTGCTAGTATAGAGAGGTAAGAGTTGGACCATGACCAGTAGTGAATATCTCTGGAACTGGGCTGAAACTGGTGATGCACATCTCTGGAACTTGGCTTAGAACAGTAAAACGTGATACTAGAGCCAAGTTGAAAACAATGTCTTGAAGGATCTGTGGTTCTGGTAGTTTGGATGGAACTGGACTTGCTGTCCAGACTGGAACTGGTTGGGCTGAACAACAAGCTGAAACTAGCTGAGCTGGAGACCGGGCTGGAATCAGACTTGCTGGAGACCGGGCTGGAAACGGCTGTGTTGGGGGCCAGACTGGAACCGCATGTGCTGGCAATGAGGCTGGAACCAGCCATGCTGGAGACTGGACCAGATCTGACTGTCCTGGAGACCGGGTTGGAACCGGCTGTGCCAGAGGCGGGGCTGGAACCAGCTGTATTTGATGCTGGGCTGGGATCAGCTGAGCTGGATGCCGGGCTGGAACCAGCTGTGCTGAATAGCGGATTGGGACCGGCTGAGCTGGATGCCAGGCTGGGACCAGCTAAGCTGGTCAGTAGCCACAGCTTGTGAGACACCAGTGCAGTTTCACATGCAGACGGCCGGAGGACTGTGGACCCCCACAACCACCGTGTTAGAACTCAAACTGGTAAGCAACGAGATCTGGGTCTGAGGCACCCTAAGCCATGGCAGACAGCATATGCACCCACAATTCATACATTTTGTTTGGGAATTACACATACACGCTTAGACTTCAATATGACTTAAAAATAAAAACTCACTAATACAGCAGAAATAACTCTCTGGGGCTGATGTTATAGCCTGTGAGGTGCAGGCTGTGCAGGAATTCCAGCAAGTCTGACCATAGTATTAAATCAGAAATCACTTAAAAAGCCCCTTTATCTTGTGTATGGAGAAAGTTTATTTTTCTAAAACACGAAGCCAAAATCATAATATATACACGTTTGAACAGCAGTGAAAACACCTATCAGCATCAGTGGTGTATTCACAATCAGCCAATCAAAGGTGGCTTTCTAAAGAAATTTGCACCTGGCTCTGACTACTCGGATGTCCCACATGTAGCTACTGTTCTGCCTTTGTGTTACACTAATATTTCCATACTGCACTCTACTGTATCTACATTAGATTGCCTTACTTTGTCCCACTTCTATTCAAACACAAGTGGATATAAGTGCCAGAATCACAAGTCTACACAGGCACTTTAATGTGTCTCCATGTTTTTTCCATGTGCCAAGCAATTTCATCCAAAGTAAGTTACTCTACTAGCATAATACTCACTCTGCTGCATTAGACCACTTATATTTTGAATTAAAGGCAACATGAAGCTAAAAACAAATTCAAATTGTCTTTTTATTACAGAATTCAATATAAAGAAACAATGTTTTAAGGAGCGAGGTCATGCAACTTTTTTACAATAAGGGACCTGACAGAAGAACATGAAAAACTGGGAAAATCATACTGGTCCCAAAAAACTGTCAACTAAGATAGCAGGACAGTCTAGAAGACTCTTAGGGGGAAATTAAATGTTTGAACAGTCGGTTGGGCGTCTGTTTTTCCCCTGTCTATTAGATAGGAAAAAACAGACACCCAAATGACTTTTCAAACATTTGAATCCCCCCCCCCTCCCAAGGTGACAATAAATGTTTTTCAGCAAATGAAAAAAGAAATCTGTATCCCACAATACTGTAAAGTGATTTTTTTTTGTGGTTATGTACAAGTTTTACAAATTTGGGAAAAAAACAGTATTATACCACTTTCAGACAGAAATGTCCCTAAAACCCGGGAAAAGCAATTCACAGAGTCAAGCATTTCTACTTGGTAATTTGCAGATTAACACGGGTATTTCCTCTGTGTGAAAGGGTCAACCCTGGGTTGAAATTGACAATACTTTGACCCTGGTAAAATCCGAAGTCGAAGTCCCAGGAATTTCGACCCACGCTGACCCTATCACACAGAAAAAGGACCTGTGATGATTTTCAAATTACTGAGTAATACCCCTTTCAGATGTAAGAGCCGGGAAATACACGGGTATGACCCAAGCCTATCAGCGTAGGAATTTCCCGGGTCTCACTCTGAGTCCCCCATTCACAATACACCACACATCTGGGAAATTTCTGGGTCAGATGTGACTTAAACCGGGTCTGCCCTGGAATTTGGTGTGTATTTGGGGACGCTTTCATGTATATTATTCAGCCTTTGCTGTAATGGTGCCCATACACTTGTGCGATGCCCCGCGCCGCAACAACGCGGGGCATCACACCGGCAGTTCAGGTGCGAACCATGCGATAGACACAGTGCAGAACATGTCAGACACAGTGCAGAACATCTGGTACACTTGGAAGGGTCTAAACTCCCAGAGGGCGGCGGCCTAGCGTGTGCAATGCGAGCGAACAACTCGGAATGAGGGCCATAATGCGGATGCGGGCCGCGCACCAAGTTCTTATTTTAGCAGGGTGTGCAGCTGAGATTACAAGGTGGTCCCCCTTGTGCAATTCGAATAAGCAAACACGTTTCCAGCGCTCAGCCCTTATATCAGCTGTTTATTGTGGATGGGGTGTGTATACCTTTGTCATATAATTATACATTTTGTAATGTTACTATATACTGTAAATGTTAACTGACTGGATAGAACACAGTGTAAATGATTGGTATACTAACAAGTTCTTACTAGATAATGACAATGGGGATCATTCCGAGTTGTTCGCTCGTTATTTTTTTCTCGCAATGGAGCGATTAGTCGCTAATGCGCATGCGCAATGTCCGCAGTGCGACTGCGCCAAGTAAATTTGCTATGCAATTAGGTATTTTACTCACGGCATTACAAGGTTTTTTCTTCGTTCTGGTGATCGTAATGTGATTGACAGGAAGTGGGTGTTTCTGGGCGGAAACAGGCCGTTTTATGGGTGTGTGCGAAAAAACGCTACAGTTTCTGGGAAAAACGCGGGAGTGGCTGGAGAAACGGAGGAGTGTTTGGGCGAACGCTGGGTGTGTTTGTGACGTCAAACCAGGAACGACAAGCACTGAACTGATCGCAGATGCCGAGTAAGTGTGGAGCTACTCAGAAACTGCTAAGAAGTGTCTATTCGCAATTTTGCTAATCTTTCGTTCGCAATTTTGATAAGCTAAGATTCACTCCCAGTAGGCGGCGGCTTAGCGTGTGTAAAGCTGCTAAAAGCACCTTGCGAGCGAACAACTCGGAATGACCCCAAATAATGAAATGTGTTAAATCAAAGCTTCTTTTATTCTACAACTACGGCTATGATCTGAACACCATGCAGCATTGATAGGCAGGAATGGGTTAATTTCATCCACTCCTCGTAATACAATTGCTGAGGAGGGGGGGGGGTCCAAAAGTTACTGCTGGAATGCAAGAGTTTGCAAAAGTTTGTGAAGTATTTAAACCAGCTTATGTGTGCCAGCCTTTTCTTGTGTCGACCATTGCCATGTCGACCTTTTGACAATGTCAACATTTTGTCCATGTCAACCTTCTTACTGTCGACCTATCATCTGGATACCATAGCACAATCACAGCACAGCGCGCTGCATACATAGCAGCCGCACGAGAGGCTACTGTCATGTATTTCACACACAGACACATGCTGCTGGCCGGGTCCCTGCAACAAGAGAGGCAGGCAGTGAGGAAGCAGCAGCAGCATTCTGCGGAAGGTCCCATAAGAAAGTAAGCTGCGTGCGCTGCAATGTGTAATGCTGACTGCTGCTGTTTACTGCATTACCTGCTCTGAGGTGCCACGTTCCCTCTCTCTCACCTGCTGAGTGTTCCATGCTGCAGCCAGCACATGGGAGATATGCTGACATTCCTTGGCTCCGAGTCGTAATGTCTGGTGGCTCCAATTGGCTGCTTATGGGTAAGTGACATGCTGCTAGTCCTCCCCATTACATCCCACAGCAGCAGCTACCGTTTTAACCTGCCCCTGGATGGATGAGAGACAGCCATTCTCAGCCAACCAGCGGCCTGTTACCATGGTAGCAGCCGCTGATTGGATCTGACAGAACACAGCTTTCAAAACCATATCAGACGCTAGGAAGAGGATGTCTAGCTTCTGTTTCAGATTTGAGCCTGGCAGGAAGATCCGAGTTGGGACTCGAGTCCACTCGGGAGTCGGAACCCCTAAATTCGGGTGGTTTAGGTTTCCAGGAAACTGAATCCGCTCATCTCTACTCATTTTAAATGTCTGTTTGTGCAAATTTGCATATTATGCTGTTGTCTGTGGTAAGCATTAGTCTTAAGGGCCCCATACACTAATGCAACATGTCCGTCTGACATGTCGCCGGCGATCACCCTGGCAGCCTCCCGGGGGGCAGGATCGCCCAAGATTCATCGTATGCTGTCTTTTTGCATATGATGTATCTTGGGCGATCCAGGGTGATCCCATCCATGCCTACGGGGTTGGACGTGAGTGAATGTGCAGCACATTCAATCTGGGGGATCCGATCCGATGCTCACAGGAACGTGCATCGGATCGGATCGGAAACACCTCCAAAATGCCCGATTTAATCCGATATATCGGGCCAAATGCCCGAAATCGGATTAAATCGGGCATTATCGTCCTAGTGTATGAGGCCCTTTAAATGCTACCCCTCCATAAATGCCATTGCAAACTGTGTCAGGCTGACTAACATACCGAGTAAATGATGACATTCACTGTAAATAAAATAAAATGAATGCAGAGCTGAATTATGCTTCACACAGCCTGTTTAAAATAATCTAAAAATAAAAATCATAATCCTAAACTAAAGCTGCTGTGATAGTGAGGGTGCTATAATAAAGATGGAGAGGAATGGAAATACTACATTATAGTGTAATTTTGTGCAGAGAATATACATTATGTATATTGATTTACTAATTTATTTGACTCTCAATTAAAACCTTAGTGATTTAGTATATAAAGTAGTAGTAGTAATTATTATTATCATGAAACAGTGTCAGAGGCATGGTGTCACTATCCTGCAATAAAAAAGCACAAATGTGCTCCAAAGGATCTCATCCTTGGACTTTTGGAACTGCAAACCAGCATTCCTGCCAGTTGAGCCACAGCAATGTAGGTTAACAAAGTTTGTTTAATATTCTTAAAAATACTGCAATGTACTGGTCCTCTGTCTATTCCAGGCAACAGCCAATCTCATACAGGATGTTTGTATTTAAATCAGGAAGTCAACACACGCGCAGCGTTGGTTATATTACCTGCTGACCATGGGTTAAGTTAGGGTTTCTGTCACTTGAGGCAAATATTCAACTCCACCTGCATCCTATAATGCAGTATCACTTTATTGACCACTAACTAGATAAAGCAGAAAATAGGTACAGTATGTTTCATTGATATTTGCAATGTCAACAGTCACAATATAGATAGTGTAATGTGTTACAAAGAAAGGCAGCACGGTAGAAATGTCATTTCAAGCATTGTAAATGTGTTAGCATTATAAATTTAAACATGCTGTTTTATGATCACGTTTAAAGTTATAATGCTGACATACAGTAGTTAAATGCTGTTGGAAATATGGCTGTCGACATTGTGCATGCCAATAAATTCACTACCTCTCACAGAAAACATCACAGTGACTGCCATATAACGCAGTCAACATTACTGTGACTGTCATATAATGCAGAAAGTATCATACAGTGCAGAGATTAGTTGTGACTGTCATATAATAGAGACAGCATTAGTGACCACCATACAATCAGAGAGAATCAGTGACCACAATATAATACAGAGCATCAGTGACTGCCATACAATTCAGAGAGCATCAGTGACTGCCATACAATACAGAGAACAATTGTGACCACCATATAATACAGAGTATATCTGATTGCTTTACAATATCATTGTCTCATCAATAAATAAGCCCTCCCCATGAAATGAATATAAGTAACCCCTTTACAATAATTACCTTTATACCTTCATATTTCCCGTTATTAATTAGTTCCAACATCATCAAATAATTCCATTTATGAACATTAACCCTCTAATTACTTCCCTCAGTCTCATTTAAAAAAAAAAAAAAAACATCT
Source organism: Pseudophryne corroboree (assembly GCF_028390025.1). Lineage (NCBI taxonomy): Eukaryota > Metazoa > Chordata > Amphibia > Anura > Myobatrachidae > Pseudophryne > Pseudophryne corroboree. The sequence goes on along the minus strand of NC_086449.1, from coordinate 426,092,817 downwards.
TAGTTAACCCTAATAAAGCATTAACTCCTTTCAGGGCTGCCATCAGAAATTGTGGGGCCCAGGACTGACAAAATAGACAGGGCCCCTCGCTCCTCAAAAAACGATTGTGCAGCACTGCTCCACCTCTGTGTAAATTGTGACGTTACATATAGGTGGAGTGTTGCGGACCTACAGAAATGTTTTCCAGGGTGCTGATGTGCAGATAAGGCTTGTTTTAGGAAGTCCTCCCTGCACATCAGCCTTCTGCTGATTCACAGACTGGTGCAGTTCTACAGGTATTGGCGGTAGGACCAAGGGGTGGGCCCACCTTTCTGTAAGGGCCTGGGACACCAGTCCTCACAGTCCCCCCCTGATGGCTGCCCAGACTCCTTACCAACTTATACTTAATATTACCTTCTATAATATATACCTAATACCTGTTTCTCACTGTACCATAACTACCCTAAGATGTTGTGGCACTATGCACATATAGAGATAATACAATAAAAAATATATTAAAATATATAAACATTTATTAATGTATAAACCTTACTTTAAACTCCCGGGAGTAAGGGATAGTTATCATATAATGACAGGACAATATACAACTAATCAAAAATAGCAATGATTAGAAAACTCCAAAAACAGTAAAAATAAAATGGCTGCTTCACTGTTTAGTCACAATTGTAGTAGTGCTTCCATATACTGTACATATCCAACAATCAGCTTGACATACTGTTATACACAAATGGAAAGTCACAAGCAAGGGCACATTTTGAAAGGGTCCCCAATACTTCTAGAGAGTCTACTCTGTCCAAGGCTTTCCACTGGAGCAGGCATGCCTCCTAGGGTTGCCCGGGGTGTACTGTCTGCCGCCTGTTATTGGAATCCATTAATATCCTCAAGCATCTTCGTCATCTTCACATCCCCTCATACCACCATCTTCTTCCATCATAATCTTTACCATATATTATAATATCCAACAGACAATTTCAGTAGTAAAAAGAATAAGCATCTACCTTTTGTCCTCTCCTGGACTGACTGTGCCCTGCACTTTTAATGCAAGTGAGAGCAATCACCACGTTGAACAAAATGAAAGTTGAATAACTGCAATCTATTAAATTTAAATATGTACAATGGGTGCAGACCTGCACTCACCACCCCCAGACAGGGGTGCAGTGGCCTGTGACCACATTGTTTAAATATTGTACCGAAAGCCCAGCACTCACCATAGTAAGGTCACTCACCTTAATACATCAGTACATCAATATATAATGGGGTTTTAGTTCATGGATTGTACAATGCATTTAAGCTTGTAGCCCAACATCAAGGGAATATTTATTATATATCATGTCTTGATAAAAGGGATACATTCCCTGAAACATTGGCTATGACACCATGCTGAGTGGTTGTTTATATTCCTTTTCGGAGTGCCATCCTATTCTGTTCTCTCTCTCTCTCCATAAATTTATTAGATAGATAGATAGATAGATAGATAGATAGATAGATAGATAGATAGATAGAATTCTATTTATAGTTTCAAAGATGAACAGAGAAAAAATAAAACAGTACATTACAGAAAAGAAAACCAATTGAAGTAAAGGAGACACAGGCCCCTGGGTACAGGGGGACCCACACCGCACACACTGCACATATGTATTATACTTACCCCTCCCGAGTCCCGCGATGGCAGCCCTGCACTGCGGACAGGAATTACTTGGAAAATTGCCGCCGCTGCCATTGAGTGATTTGTGCATGCGCACTGGAGATGTTCCCGGTAAACAAGGTACGAGCGTCATGTTCCCGGAGACCTGCGCATGCGCAGTAGCATTATGCCAGAGTCTACTGCTGCCGGAGAGGAGGGTGCCTGCGACGGAGGGTGAAACAGAGCGAGGGGTCAAAACAAAAGGTTTCATAGGCCATATGTGAAGTAGGATTGGAGAATGATCTAGCGTAGGTATACTGTACCAAGGGCACCAAACCCAAAGGAATTGTGGTGATTTGGAGTTGAGGTAAACTGTGATTTTCTTCACTGCAGCCAAGTACCACGTTCGTTTGAAAACTGCAGCTTTTAATGCAAGGTCAGTATACTATGTTATACATGCTTCTGGTCACTATGGGCCAAAGGTAATTGCAACGGGTCGTTAGCACATTGTGTGTCACTCGTGTGTCCGGGACTGACAGGAAGCTGACGGGGAGGTTGAAGGGAAATTGTGATACGACTCGCATCGGATGCACGTCGTCCTGATGTATGGCCAGCATTAGAGTCTTCAACATTGAAAAGTAATTCACCAGAGAATCAAATCTCTGGTGAAGGCTCACAAAGAACTTGCACGCGGTGGACTTTTCGTAGCACATTGTGGGGTGAATTTGCTGTGATAAACTTCAGGGGCTCTTCCTACTGTATTGCTATGAAACAATGTTAGTACTAGTGATCACTCTTATTGTGTGTATAGTATAAACTAAGATGACTGGAACTGGAATATGTGTATTATCCTCACTTACCATGGCTGCCTTTTTTATTTCCTCAGGTATAATGTCTGACCACCAGTTTGGAACCCAGTTCATGTGCAGCGTTGTTGCTTCACATGTAAGCCATCTGCCAACAACAAACCTCAGTTTTGTATGGATAGCGCCGCCGGCAGGTACAGGATGTGTCAACTTTATGTAAGTACATAAATGTAAATAATTTTATTTCATCACTTTGTGCTACAACAAGGGAGATTTAATACATGTAATATAGTAATATGGCATAAAAGAGATAATTCAGTAGTTTGCAATTAATTTCAAAGTAGAGCAATGAATGGAAATAACATAAGGCTTATGGTTAAAAAGTAAGCAATTCAACCTATTTGGAACAGACAGCAAACCATATTTATATGTATGGTACCAGTTAATTCAGTAATTGTATGTTGTTATAGAATGTTGTTAGTAGTACTTTTATGATGGACAGATGGAGTATGATTCTATGAACTGAACAGTGTAATGAAGCACAAGGAGCATGGTGTGTTCATTGTATCCTTCTGCACTAATTTGAAATTTGAATTTAATATATCTTTAATAGGTGTATGTTTTATATATTTCCTGTAGGAAAATCTCATTGATTGTAAATGTATTCTGTATATTTTACATTACAAATTGTTATTTAAACAAAGCCATAAGTACTGTACTATGCATACAGGTCTTACAGTACAGGTCTACATATGTTGTATAGCCCTATAATAGATAAATAACCATAACACTATTAAAGTCGTTGTCAAAGAAGTTATGTGGTTACACGTTGCATATCACAATCATTGATGTGTTCAAGTAGACAAGGATTACTGTACTCATACTACATACCTCCCAACTTTGATGAGGGAGAAACCGGGACCCCTGCGCGGCGAAGCCGTGCGCGTCCCGAAAGGGGCGTGGCTTAATGTGGGAGGGCGTGGCCTCGGCTGAGTGGGTGTGGCCGAGTGTCACTGACCCGTTTTTTTTTGCATTTTGGGGGCGTGCCCAGTGCTACCCGAGCAGCTGGCAGCCCCCTGCTCCCCCCTTAGCATTGAATAGATGCCGTGCGGGTGTGCACAGTATCTATTCAGTGATCACCGGCTGCTTTGCAGAGCAAAGCAGCGGGTGATCAAAGCCTCCCCCAACTGCCCCCCCCCCCCGCCCGGGGGACACTGCGACTCGGGGAAGGGACAGCGGGACAGTGTCCGAATAGCGGGACTGTACCGCTGAAATCGGGACAGTTGGGAGGTATGATACTATGACATTTGTATACTTTCAAGTGTTTACATTGCTACAAAGGCCTGGAGCAGGGCTCTATACTACCCTGTGCCGGCCCCACCCCGGAACCTGTAATGTTGTGGCATCACGCATAGAGGGTGGGTCACCTTTCACTAGGAAGTAGAGCATGGCCTGGTGGTGCTACTGCAGGGTGCACGCAAGAGCATCCCTTTGGTGCTCGTGCTGGCTCTGCAGTAGCACCACCAACTGCAGGGTGCTGTTCCAAGCACCCTATGAGCCACATGCTCCCAGAGTACTGATCAGTCACGCACCCCTACCTACAGCCCTGTTACTACTTGTGCACCAAAATCTGTATTCCCATATAAAGTGATGATGGTGCAAAAACCGTCCCACTGAAAGGATAGTCTGAAACTTGTCCTTCTTCTTTACCACCTCTGTTTGCCTCTGCATTACCTGGCAAACTGGCAACACGCCCTAAATATTAGTGATGTGCACCGGACAATTTTCGGGTTTTGTGTTTTGGTTTTGGATTCGGTTCCGCGGCCGTGTTTTGTATTCGTACGCGTTTTGGCAAAGCCTCCCTGAAAATTTTTTGTCGGATTCGGGTGTGTTTTTTACAAAAAAACCTCAAAAACAGCTTAAATCATAGAATTTGGGGGTCATTTTGATCCCATAGTATTATTAACCTCAATAACCATAATTTCCACTCATTTTCAGTCTATTCTGAACACCTCACACCTAACAATATTATTTTTAGTCCTAAAATTTGCACCGAGGTCGCTGGATGACTAAGCTAAGCGACCCAAGTGGCTGACACAAACACCTGGCCCATCTAAGGGTGGCACTGCAGTGTCAGACAGGATGGCACTTCAAAAAAATAGTCCCCAAACAGCACATGATGCAAAGAAAAAAAGAGGCGCAATGAGGTAGCTGTGTGACTAAGCTAAGCGACCCAAGTGGCCGACACAAACACCTGGCCCATCTAGGAGTGGCACTGCAGTGTCAGACAGGATGGCACTTCAAAAAAATAGTCCCCAAACAGCACATGATGCAAAGAAAAAAAGAGGTGCACCAAGTTCGCTGGATGGCTAAGCTAAGCGACACAAGTGGCCGACACAAACACCTGGCCCATCTAAGAGTGGCACTGCAGTGTCAGGCAGGATGGCACTTCAAAAAATTGTCCCCAAACAGCACATGATGCAAAGAAAAATGAAAGAAAAAAGAGGTGCAAGATGGAATTGTCCTTGGGCCCTCCCACCCACCCTTATGTTGTATAAACAGGACATGCACACTTTAACAAACCCATAATTTCAGCGACAGGGTCTGCCACACGACTGTGACTGAAATGACTGGTTGGTTTGGGCCCCCACCAAAAAAGAAGCAATCAATCTCTCCTTGCACAAACTGGCTCTACAGAGGCAAGATGTCCACCTCCTCCTCAGCGTCCGATACCTCACCCCTTTCACTGTGTACATCCCCCTCCTCACAGATTATTAATTCGTCCCCACTGGAATCCACCATCTCAGGTCCCCGTGTACTATCTGGAGGCAATTGCTGGTGAATTGATTATAATTCATTTTGATGAACATCATCTTCTCCACATTTTCTGGAAGTAACCTTGTACGCCGATTGCTGACAAGGTGAGCGGCTGCACTAAACACTCTTTCGGAGTACACACTGGAGGGTGGGCAACTTAGGTAAAATAAAGCCAGTTTCTGCAAGGGCCTCCAAATTGCCTCTTTTTCCTGCCAGTATACGTACGGACTGTCTGACGTGCCTACTTGGATGCGGTCACTCATATAATCCTCCACCATTCTTTCAATGGTGAGAGAATCATATGCAGTGACAGTAGACGACATGTCAGTAATCGTTGGCAGGTCCTTCAGTCCGGACCAGATGTCAGCACTCGCTCCAGACTGCCCTGCATCACCGCCAGCGTGTGGGCTCGGAATTCTTAGCCTTTTCCTCGCACCCCCAGTTGCGGGAGAATGTGAAGGAGGAGCTGTTGACGGGTCACGTTCCGATTGACTTGACAATTTTCTCACCAGCAGGTCTTTGAACCTCTGCAGACTTGTGTCTGCCGGAAAGAGAGATCCAACGTAGGTTTTAAATCTAGGATCGAGCACGGTGGCCAAAATGTAGTGCTCTGATTTCAACAGATTGACCACCCGTGAATCCTGGTTAAGCGAATTAAGGGCTCCATCCACAAGTCCCACGTGCCTAGCGGAATTGCTCTGTTTTAGCTCCTCCTTCAATGTCTCCAGCTTCTTCTGCAAAAGCCTGATGAGGGGAATGACCTGACTCAGGCTGGCAGTGTCTAAACTGACTTCACGTGTGGCAAGTTCAAAGGGTTGCAGAACCTTGCACAACGTTGAAATCATTCTCCACTGCGCTTGAGTCAGGTGCATTCCCCCTCCTTTACCTATATCGTAGGCAGATGTATAGGCTTGAATGGCCTTTTGCCGCTCCTCCATCCTCTGAAGCATATAGAGGGTTGAATTCCACCTCGTTACCACCTCTTGCTTCAGATGATGGCAGGGCAGGTTCAGGACTGTTTGCTGGTGCTCCAGTCTTCGGCATGCTGTGGCTGAATGACGAAAGTGGCCCGCAATTCTTCGGGCCACCGACAGCATCTCTTGCACGCCCCTGTCGTTTTTTAAATAATTCTGCACCACCAAATTCAATGTATGTGCAAAACATGGGGCGTGCTGGAATTTGCCCAGATGTCATGCACGCACAATATTGCTGGCGTTGTCCGATGTCACAAATCCCCAGGAGAGTCCATTTGGGGTAAGCCATTCTGCGATGATGTTCCTCAGTTTCCGTAAGAGGTTGTCAGCTGTGTGCCTCTTCTGGAAAGTGGTGATACAAAGCGTAGCCTGCCTAGGAACGAGTTGGCGTTTGTGAGATGCTGCTACTGGTGCCGCCGCTGCTGTTCTTGCTGCGGGAGGCAATACATCTACCCAGTGGGCTGTCACAGTCATATAGTCCTGAGTCTGCCCTGCTCCACTTGTCCACATGTCCGTGGTTAAGTGGACATTGGGTACAACTGCATTTTTTAGGACACTGGTGACTCTTTTTCTGAGGTCTGTGTACATTTTCGGTATCGCCTGCCTAGAGAAATGGAACCTAGATGGTATTTGGTACCGGGGACACAGTACCTCAATCAAGTCTGTAGTTGCCTGTGAATTAATGGTGGATAACGGAAACACGTTTCTCACCGCCCAGGCTGCCAAGGCCTGAGTTATCCACTTTGCAGCAGGATGACTGCTGTGATATTTTATCTTCCTCGCAAAGGACTGTTGGACAGTCAATTGCTTACTGGAAGTAGTACAAGTGGTCTTCCGACTTCCCCTCTGGGATGACAATCGACTCCCAGCAGCAACAACAGCAGCGCCAGCAGCAGTAGGCGTTACACTCAAGGATGCATCGGAGGAATCCCAGGCAGGAGAGGACTCGTCAGACTTGACAGTGACATGGCCTGCAGGACTATTGGCTTTCCTGTGTAAGGAGGAAATTGACACTGAGGGAGTTGGTGGTGTGGTTTGCAGGAGCTTGGTTACAAGAGGAAGGGATTTAGTGGTCAGTGGACTGCTTCCGCTGTCATCCAAAGTTTTTGAACTTGTCATTGACTTATGATGAATGCGCTGCAGGTGACGTATAAGGGAGGATGTTCCGAGGTGGTTAACGTCCTTACCCCTACTTATTACAGCTTGACAAAGGCAACACATGGCTTGACACCTGTTGTCCGCATTTGTGTTAAAATAATTCCACACGAAGAGGTGATTTTTTTTGTAATTTGACCAGGCATGTCAATGGCCATATTCGTCCCACGGACAACAGGTGTCTCCCCGGGTGCCTGACTTAAACAAACCACCTCACCATCAGAATCCTCCTTGTCAATTTCCTCCTCAGCGCCAGCAACACCCATATCCTCATCCTGGTGTACTTCAACAGTGACATCTTCAATTTGACTATCAGGAACTGGACTGCGGGTGCTCCTTCCAGCACTTGCAGGGGGCATGCAAATGGTGGAAGGCGCCACCTCTTCCCGTCCAGTGTTGGGAAGGTCAGGCATCGCAGCCGACACAATTGGACTCTCCTTGGGGATTTGTGATTTAGAAGAACGCACAGTTCTTTGCTGTGCTTTTGCCAGCTTAAGTCTTTTCATTTTTCTAGCGAGAGGATGAGTGCTTCCATCCTCATGTGAAGCTGAACCACTAGACATGAACATAGGCCAGGGCCTCAGCCGTTCCTTGCCACTCCGTGTCGTAAATGGCATATTGGCAAGTTTACGCTTCTCCTCAGACGCTTTTAATTTTGATTTTTGGGTCATTTTACTGAACTTTTGTGTTTTGGATTTTACATGCTCTCTACTATGACATTGGGCATCGGCCTTGGCAGATGACGTTGATGGCATTTCATCGTCTCGGCCATGACTAGTGGCAGCAGCTTCAGCACGAGGTGGAAGTGGATCTTTATCTTTCCCTATTTTACACTCCACATTTTTGTTTTCCATTTTTTAATGTGTGGAATTATATGCCAGTATCAATAGCAATGGCCTACTACTATATATACTGCGCACAACTGAAATGCACCACAGGTATGGATGGATAGTATACTTGACGACACAAAGGTAGGTAGCGCAGTGGCCTACTGTACCGTACTGCTATATATTATATACTGGTGGTCAGCAAACTGTGCAAAACTGAAATGCACCACAGGTATGGATGGATAGTATACTTGACGACACAGAGGTAGGTAGAGCAGTGGCCTTCTGTACCGTACTCCTATATATTATATACTGGTGGTCAGCAAAATTATGCACTGTACTCCTACTATATACTACAATGCAGCACAGATATGGAGCGTTTTTCAGGCAGAGAACGTATAATACTGGTGGTCACTGGTCAGCAAAACTCTGCACTGTACTCCTCCTTTATAATACTGCTGGTCCCCAGTCCCCACAATAAAGCAGTGTGAGCACAGATATATGCAGCACACTGAGCACAGATATGGAGCGTTTTTCAGGCAGAGAACGTATAATACTGGTGGTCACTGGTCAGCAAAACTCTGCACTGTACTCCTCCTATATAATACTGCTGGTCCCCAGTCCCCACAATAAAGCAGTGTGAGCACAGATATATGCAGCACACTGAGCACAGATATGGAGCGTTTTTCAGGCAGAGAACGTATAATACTGGTGGTCACTGGTCAGCAAAACTCTGCACTGTACTCCTCCTATATAATACTGTTGGTCCCCAGTCCCCGCAATAAAGCAGTGTGAGCACAGATATATGCAGCACACTGAGCACAGATATGGAGCATTTTTCAGGCAGAGAACGTATAATACTGGTGGTCACTGGTCAGCAAAACTCTGCACTGTACTCCTCCTATAATACTGCTGGTCCCCAGAATAAAGATATTTGCAGCCCCCTGAAAGTTCTGAAACAAAGTGAGAGGACGCCAGCCACGTCCTCTCACTATCATTTCCAATGCACGAGTGAAAAATAGCGGCAACGCGCGGCTCCTTATATAGAATCCGAATCTCGCGAGAATCCGACAGCGGGATGATGACGTTCGGGCGCGCTCGGGTTAACCGAGCAATACTGGAGTATCCGAGTATGCCTCGGACCCGTGTAAAATGGGTGAAGTTCGGGGGGGTTCGGATTCCGAGGAACCGAACCCGCTCATCACTACTACATATGCACTCACCAACCCTTGAAATGCATTTAAATATATTGATTTCCACACTAGCAGGGCCGCCATCAGGGGGGTGCTGCGGGCACAGTAGTCCCGGACCGGGCCTTTCTAACAGAAAGGAGAGAGCCAAGGCCGCTCATGCCGCAGTACAGCCGCCGCTCTGCTCCGCCCCCTTTTCATGCCCGAGATCTGACTCTATCACAGGAGTGGGAGAGGACGCTGCAAGCATCAATTGTAAGCGTCCCTCCCAAAATGGCCGCCGCCTCATAGGAGACACTTATTAAAGATGCTAGAGGAGGCTCCTCTAGTATCTTCAATAACTGTCTCCTTTGAGGCGGTGGCCATTTTGGCGGGGACATTTTCAATTGAAGCTTGCTGAGTCCCCTCCCCCCTCCTGTGACAGTGTCAGAACTCGAGCATGAAAAGGGGGCGAGGCTACACTGGACCAGGCTGGCTGCTACCACAGGAGGATTATCTGTAAAAGCTCCTGCCAACCTGTGATAGGTAACTTAAGGGAGAGTAAGAGAAAGAGTGTGTGTGTGTGTGTGTGTGTGCGTGCGTGCGTGCGTGCGTGCGTGCGTGTGTGTGTGTGTGTCATACCTCCCAACATGACCCTCTCCAGGAGGGACACAATGCTCTGCTCCTGGACTTTTCTCTTCATTTATGATTGCCATCACCTGTCCTGAAACACCTTTCTTATCCATTAACCTGTTCAACACAGGTGCCAGCAATCTTAAATTAAGAGAAAAGTCCAGAAGCAGAGCTTTGTGTCCCTCCTGGAGAGGGTCATGTTGGGAGGTATGGTGTATGGGTATGTGTGTATCTGTGTGTGTGTATGTGGTCATTACGTGTAAGCGGCGCTACTGGGGGCATTAATATGGTGCAAGGTGCATTAATATAGTGTTACTCCGTATGTGCACAGGATTTGTTTTTTTTATATTTTAAATATACTGTATATTTATTTTATTTTTTTACTTATTATATATATTTTTTTTGGGGGGAGGAGGGGTCGCTGCCTATTTTGTAAGTCCCTGGACCCACAATTTCTGATGGCTGCCCTGCACACTAGTGTCGGATCCTCTCCGACGGAAAGGATTTGACACTTCACTTCAATTTGCGGGCATTTCCGACAGGTTTTTGCCCGTTTTCGACATTGTCGATCCGACTTTTTTTAAGTCGAATCGGCATAGTCGAAAACGGGAAAAAACTTGTTGGAAACACCTGCAAATCGGCAAAAAACATAGATCCACGGCTAATCCGCCTATCCGTGTGTTTTCCGACAAGTCGGATATTTCAACAAGTCGGAAAAATGCCACTGGAATTGAACCTAAAAAAGTCGAAAAGTGCAGTTTTTCCGACTTGTCGGAAATTCTGACACTAATTGAATAGACCCCATTATCTCTTTTTTTGTATTTGCTCACACTATGAGAGACATTACTACAGCTAGTCTTGGTTCACTCTCCAGGATACAGTAGAAATCTCTATCCACTGTAGTATATATTCAAAGCAGCTCCTGGAATACTATATGAAGTGTCCCAGCAAATAATTATATTGACACGTAGTTCTGCCTTCATAAGTACTTTCTTCATTCTCTACAATGGTTGGTATTATTAATGCCATGCCATTACCAAAGTCAGCAGGCAGTGAAAAATGACTGTTCTTGAGAGTAATTAGAGATGTATTGTTTATAATATAAAGCAAAGCAATACAACTCCTAATTTTATAAGTAGAGTGCTTAGAGATGTACGTAACCCATGTGAGAAGAACATTCAGTATACCCCGTCGGCTACTCCCCCCCCCCCAAAAAAAAAAAAAAAAAAAAAGATGATAGTGAGCCTGCGGTCCTCTTACTAAATTGGAAATCAGCACTAAGCTAGACAGGTTGTGCTGGCCAAACTATAAGGTAAAAAAATCTGCAGTGTTGGGTTAACCTGATATAGTGGGAACTAGCATGAGTCTGGTCTGCTCTATAGGGTAGTGACCCACAAGGACAACCCTCTCAAATACGACAAGCCCGATGCTGAAAAATGTCAAGGCTCTTCCTGAGATCACTGTACTGTTTGTACTAGGGTAAAAAAAATATTGTGATTTTATGAAAAAAATAGTAAGAAATGTTCTCCAGCCTCAGTGGCTGTCCTCTCCAGCCCCACCCAGTGTCTCTCCAACTACAGACCTCTTCTGTCTCTGAAGCCTCCCAAGTGTCAGCCAGCCAGTGTCTCTTCAGCACCGGCCTGCCTGTGTTTCTCCATCCCCACTGTGTCTTTCCAGCCCTCAGTGTCTCTTCAGCTTCCTTGTGTCTTTCCAGACCCCCACTGCCTCTCCAGCTCCTATCTGTCTCACCAGACCCCCAGTGTCTCCCAAGCGCCCTCCCCAGTGCCTCTCCAGCTCTAGTCCCTTGTGTCTCACCAGCACCCCAATGTCTCCCCAGTTCCAGCCCCCTGCATCCCTTGGGCTCCAGCGCATAGTCACTTACCTTTGCCTGTGGTTTATGGCTTCCCCTTTGTGCGCTGCGGCCCCTCTGTCTTTAAACAGCACTGTGTGATGTAATGATGGCACGCACTACAAATAAAAAACTTTATTGCGGAGGATAAAGTGACAGGAGTTCCTGGACCCTGTACATGCCTGCACCCTGCGGATCACTGCAGGTTAAAAACAAATTTATCGGAGGCAGATTGATTTATATGTGGCCTCCTGAGTAGCTGGGACTACTTGGAACCTCGAATCCTGGTACAACTGTGCGGATTGTACCCCACTAACAATGGGCCTTCCTGCACTCTGGGTTTCTGTGTTTTAGTGCAAAGTTATGCCATTTGGGATGAGGCTGAATGTGTGTAGTTTTGTTTGTTTTTTAGTATTATATTTTATAACATTAAAATATAGTAATAATATAGTATACAGTATGCTAGTGATAATTACCATCAGCTCAGCACATACTGTACATTTGCTCTAGGTTTATGACTGCTCAAAACATACACTTCCTGAAAGGGTATCTGGTCTCTAGGTCGACCACACTTAGGTCAACACTGTCTAGGTCAACCACTATTGGTCCACAGTAAGTAGGTCGACATGGTTTCTATGTCGAAAGGGATTGTAGGTCGACATGAGAAAAGGTCGACATGAGTTTTTCCACATTTTTTTCCTTTTTTTAAACTTTTTCATACTTTACTATCCACGTGGACTAAAACTAGGAACGGTAGCCTTGCCCGAAGCATGACAAGCCAAGCGAACCATGCGAGGGGACACGGTGCACTAACTAAGAAAACAACATCAAAAAAAGTGCAAAAACTCATGTCGACCTTCTGTCATGTCGACCTAGAGACCCTGTCGACCTATAAATCATGTCAACCTACTTACTGTCGACCAATAGTGGTCGACCAAAGTGTAGTCGACCTTGCATACCACACCCTCCTGAAAGACACTCCTTAAGATACTGTAGATAGGATTCAGCTCTATGCCTTTACTGTACAGTACAGGAGCACATGAACACTCCTGATCCACCCAAAGGGAACACATGCAAGATGTGTGTAATTGTAAGTAATTTGGTTTTACACATTCATAGTGTCAAAACACATTTATAGGGCGTGGCCTGGAGCCTGAACAAGGAGGAAGCACGAACAGGGAGCTCCTCTTTAATAGTGGAATAAAATCCATTTAAGCTGTCCCCTGCTCGGCAAAACCTCCCCAAATCAAGCCCTTGTGATTGTGTGTAGCACCCTCAGAAGTGGTCTAGTGCTGCGGAATCGGGGAGCCGGTTTACTGGCTCCCGCGGATTGCGGCCTAGCAACCACACTGAAGCCGGGGCCTCGATTTTGAAGGAAACGCCTGAGGCTGTGCGGGGCGCCGAGGAGTGCAGCGGTTCATTATCTGCCCATACCTAAAACTCCGGGACCGGACACCCTCCCCGAGCGGCTTGTTCAGGACGCGCTGTGGGGGAGAGACGAGCGGCGGCCAAAGCGGAGCACTTGAGAGCGGACGGCCCGGAGCTCCGGAGGCGGCGGCCATCTTAAAACTTAAAATCCGCTTGCAAGCGCGTGGAACGCGTGTCCCGAAGCCCGTTGTCCCTGGAGAGGTGAGCTGAGTGTCGGGCCGGATCCCTCTTCCCGTGGCCCGCACTATACACCAGAGCCCGGCGGCCCTACAAATACGCACACCTGATCTGCCTCTCTGCATCATTAAGACCGACTGCTGCCCTGAGAAGGAGGGGGGGGCCCTGAAGTCTCCTCTTCAGCAGAAGCTCGCGGCTGTGAGCCTGCTGTACCAGTCCATACATAGCTGGGCACCTGAGGGCACCCAAATATATACTTTATATATCTGTGCCCAAGGGGCGGAATCCACGACTGATAACCTCCGTAAAGGGGCAAAAATTGAATTGATGCGTGTACCTGGGCAATGGCCCTGTTTGTGCTGTGCTGAAATGTGATCTTCACTCAAGATGTTCTCCTAATACCTCCTCGCAACCGTTTTAGCTGATACATACCCACACGGTGCCGTGAACCTGCTGGAGTGGAGAAACCGATACTCCTCATATACCGAATTAGGCACTT